>NC_074714.1:23290435-23612935 GCF_947242115.1 Biomphalaria glabrata | reverse complement strand
TCTATCTATCTATCTATCTATCTATCTATCTATCTATCTATCTATCTATCTATTCAACCAATCTATGCATCTATCTATCTATCTATCTATCTATCTATCTATCTATCTATCTATCTATCTATCTATCTATCTATCTATCTATCTATTCAACCAATCTATGTATCTATCTATCTATCTATCTATCTATCTATCAATATGTATATAAGGCGAAGTGTTTTAAACAGTTTTGAATGTTTGTAAGAAAGATGTTATCAATACAAAAGTTCTGCGGTGTCTGTGTGTTTATAAATGTAAATACAATGTTAGGTGTTCTGTTCTAATTACGTATTTGTTTTTAAAGTGATGGGAAATAGATTGTGGGGATACAGGATTGAATTCAAGACACTCCTACATCAACTAGATCAGGATGTTGGGTACAACAGAGAAACATGGGGAGAGAAAAAGATGAATTAATTATAATTCCTATTTCCTACACAATACGTCATGACTCTCGTGTTTAACTAAAGCGGAAGTTTAGTAAAAAATATTTGCTGTCTAGGTGGAGACATGAAACATTTTACTAAATCTGACAAAAGTCAAAATGTTTTCTAAAACTGTTTATTTTTATATTAAAAATGCGTGTATTGAAATGTTATCTAATTATTTTTGCTGTAAAAGTGATGCTTTTAATGTCACAGTAACTTGGTTTGAACTTACCATTGAACGGTAACAGTGTGTCTGTCTCAAACGTTTAGGTCTTTATGAAGGACATTCTGCAAATCTCACACTGTCTGTATCGAGGCATGTTAGAAGTATTCTGTTCTTTGAATATGTAATATCATTGCAGCCAACTGGGTGGGGGTATCTGGGAGAAGGTTTTCCGTGCTGCTTTGAGGCGCTTAGTAAACACAACTCTGCTCGAGTCGGGCGTTAAACCTTGAGCCCGCTTGATAGGTAGCCAAGCCAAACTCAGGCGTATTGAGCCCATATCTCACAAAACTCATTTTACATGAAGGCTTCTTTTCATCTTATGATTTGTCTTAGTGCTTTATATTATTAATTTATAATATAATAAGTATCTAAAGACATATTTATCTATTAAAAAACTAAAGCACTCGTGTAGTTTCACTTCACCATCATGTCCATTGTGCTAAAACTATTAAAATCTGCTTTTTGACATAAATTTCTTAATAAACAAATCAGACCCACATGGGACGGATACAAGTTTGTGTGAAAAAAACACAACAACAAACTCTCTTTTTTTACCAGAAAGACTTCAAGATACATTTTGGTTTTGAATAGCTTCAAAGTTCGTTGTTTGCTTCTTCAAATCATTTTATGAAAGAAAGGAATTAATCTTAAGTTTTAGTCTCAGTCTATATTGTCATTTCATTTGTTTTGTTTTTTTTATATTATAAAACAACATGTAACTTATTTTGAACTTACTATTACAGACAAAACAATGAGAACATTAATGAAACAAATTATTTCTAGGCGTAAACTGCCAATAAGAAAGCGGCAGAGCAGAAACAAATTCTAGCCAAAAATTCTTTGGATCTTGATGGTTGCAAGTCTTAAAACTGTGTCAATAATTTCACTGTTTGCCCTCCTCGTTATCTGAACGTTGAACTGAAGTTATTAATGCTGTGACAGGTGGGGAAATGTGACGTGTGTTTGGCGCGTTTAATGTCTAGGGGATGATTATTTTTAATGCTATCACACCCCAACCTATCAGCATATGAATCGGGAGCAGACACGCAACGAGACAAAGCAATGAAAGATAGATACAAAAGTTAAAATAAAAGATATTTATTTACATAAATATACATATAATAATAAAAAGGGGGAGGGTTTGCATCTATCTCTAGTATATTCTATGTTTAATCATCACTCTTGCACATAATAAGAGAGTATGTCACTTTGTCCTCTGACTTAGCTGGTTGTCCTGTTGATGTCGCAGCTGGCTGTGTCCTGGCTTGAGGTTCTGCAGCTGGAGGTGGCGCTCTAGCGGATAGAGGGACGCCGGCGATATAGTTCTTGTGGAGTCTCAGTCCCAAGTTCTAGTATCTGTAGTGGGCACAGTATGGCGGGTGGCCGGATACCGTGGGCACAAGGTTACTGCGGGCAGAGCTGATCTGCCGTGGGCAGCGTAGTTGACAGGATATGTCCAGTGAGTTGCAGAGGGTTGGCGTAGCTATGACGTCTCACACAGATCTGGTCTATAGGGACGTCGCACTTAATAGCTTGACAGGTGGGCTGTCGAATAGGCGGGCAATGCCGATAGCGCCAAGTAGTAGAGTTGAGTAGATCTCAGTAGGCAAATGCAGCGCTGAATAGCACTAAGCACAACTGCAGGTAAATGGATCGTTGATCCAGTAACTAGGCAATAGGTGATTCTTGATAGCAACTAGGCAAGTGCAGCGCTGATTAGCACTAAGCACATAGATAGGCCAGTAGGCAAATAGGCAGGTAAGTAATCCGATAAGTAGGCAGGTCGATAGGCAATAGGTGATTCTCGAGAGCCAATACAGTGCTGAGTAGTACTAAGCACCTAAATAGGCAGACACCTGAGGGAGGCTGCGGATAAATAAAGACAAGTTAGGACATGTCTCTCATGCATCTTATCGATGCCCTCGACTGAGGTGCATTCGTCAGATTGGTGAAATTGCTTTAGAGCACAATGAGGAGATGATGACAAATGGGATTTGGGAAAATAGATGGCAGATAGTAGCAATATAGAAATGTACATAAAAGGGGAAATAATAATATAAAAATGTACATAGAAGGGGAAATAATAATCTCAAATAAACAACACAGGTGGATAGAGAAAGAAGGGGGGAGGATGGGTGGTGGTCAGCGACCCAGATGGTTTGTTTACATATGACCGTGGGTCGAGAACAATGGAGCGCGCTTGAATGGTGTGTCCGTTCAAGCGGCGCAACTCTCATTAGAGTAAAATGAGTAAAGGGGAGATAATTCAATACAGGGGAGATAACTCATATCTCCTTTCTAAACGCAGTATTAGGGCGATAGTAAAATCATCAAGGCGATCAACCGAGATAAAGGAAATAAAATAAGGTGTACAAATATATACATGGTTGCATCAATGATCAATTGAGCAACGTAGCATTAATAGATTAATGCAATACTAAAATATATACATAGCACATGTTTATGTTTTCTACTTTACGCCAGTGAGAAATACACAATGCACTAATTAAATATAAATGAAATAATAAACTACACATGATAAAATCCAATGGAAATATACACAGAGTAATTAAGATGGAACTTGTGATTAAGTTCGGCTTACCACCAGGTATTCCTCTAGGAGGGGGAATAAGTGATATAGTCCAGACTCGATAGCTCAGCTCGAATGAGAAATGAAAAAGGGTCTGGCTTGAGTTGGTTTACTTTATATAAGCCTGGAAAGGGTGGGCGGACACAGGAAATGCCCTAGGCTAAGATTTATATTACACGTGGGTGGATTTGACTCGAGGTGGGAGCCGCACCTTGGAATATCACGCGGTGTGTTGACCAGGGTAATCCCTTAGATCAAAGAGAGACGTGAGAGAAAGGGGGGGGGGAGAAGGATTAGCTTGCATTCAAACCAAGGTGGTGTCAACCGCGACCGTCCTTCGGGCATCCGGCGGGCAAGACAAAAGAGATTGTGTGTTTACCTTTCCCCGATCAAGGGCAGATAAATGAAAGGACGCGCCTTAGCTATCTCCAAGGTGGTCAACTAAGTCTAGCCTGGAGCGGAAAAGGTGGTGCGGGTGAATGATTTAGGGGTAGGATGGACAAATAATTAAAATAAAATAAATAAATAATGAAAAATAATAATTAATGCTGTGATAATTTAGAGTGACTCTGACAGCGAGTTTTTGACTTGTCACAAATGCCAACTTTCATTGCACAGAATATTTCTATCGCTACAAGCTTTAATGTATTACGTTTCTCTCTGGTTATTTAATCCTATAATAGCATCAAATCATTATTTCATAATTTCTGGCTCCGCCTTGTTTGGCTACTGCTCCGGTTAATTTACGATTTTTTATTCATTTTCTGAAAGTTACAAAAGGGTGTTTGTGCCTGGATTTTAGATTTGCCTCTTGTGGTATCTCTCAATGTTTATATAACTACCATCCGTCCATCAAAAATACAATCGTAACACAAAGCCAGGGAGTACGAGTAACGAGACTGCGAGGCGTCCTTAAGTGACAGCGCGAGGGTTAAGATAAAAGAAAAAAAGAAATGTAGAGGCTAGGGGCTGCTACTCTTTGTGTTTGCTAGAAGAGAGCCCCCGTTATTAAGCAGGTCTAATTAATGCTCTCCCCTTGTTTCTCCTTGACAACGGAAAGCGTCATTCATAACTCGTGCATGCAAGTTCTAAGTTTCAATTGACTCAAGTGGCCGTCTAGTGATGAATGTTGGCCACCCCCTTCTCTTACTTCAAAGCAAGGCCGACGCTGGGATGACACCGACACACGTCTGCGTTAAGAATGTGCTGTCATAAGAAGGAGATGGAGGGGAAAGGAGAGAAACAAAATCAAAACATCGTGCATGCGTTTGGGTCAGAGACTCTTGTTTTTGTCCCCGATGGAAGTGTTCTCCTCAAGCGTTCCTTAAAGAAGAATTGAAGTTCTGTCAGATGAACTAACACTCTCTTTCATTAGCCCAATTTATGTAGACATAAATGTATCTGTACACAGTACTCTTGAAACTGGCAACCGATGAGATTTGCTCTAATTCAATCTCGTTAGGGCCAAACGATCAAGGCTCATTAAAATTAATTAAAACGGAATGTCGCCAAATTTCAAGTGACAGAAATTCTGGAGCACTAAATCATTTGGTGAACACTTCCCCACGTTGTTAGTGTTCTTTGATTCAAATATGAAAATAATGAAATTTACATTTTACATTTTCTGACTCGAAATTCGCTCTTATTATAAACAAGTATTTAATTAATGTGTAAAAATACATTCAGTATCTTACCGGTCGTACACTTTTTTAATAAAAAAATATCGAACTACTAAAATATTAGAAAAAAAAAAACTAAATAATAATACTAAAAAGAAAAGTGGTGAAACAAGAACCAAGTGCTCAATTTAGATAGACACCAATTAGTGGCTTTTTCTTAATAGCTCATTTTTAGCGGCCCCCGAAAGGGGAAAAGACGCTATTAGTTTTGTGCGAAATGTCTGTCCGTCTGTCCGTCCGTCCGGTTTAGATCTCGTAAACTAGAAAAGATATTGAAAATCCGACATCACAATATTTTAGACCATTCAAAGTTCTGATGCAACGGCTACTTTTTTTTTTTCTAAACGCGAAAAATCTAATTTTTAAAATCGGTTATGCAAGCAGTTTTTTAAAGAGAAAAAGCTAATTAGCATGCATTATAAATTAGACCTAAATTAAAACGAATAGTAATCTTGTAAACTTCATTTTAGTTAGATTTTTAATATTGTGCAATAAATTGTATTTTTTTTTTGAGCATTCGAATAATAGATTGAGCCTTTTCAAAACAATTACATCAATTAAAAGACTTCAGTTAGGCCAGGAGAGGCGCGGTAGCTGAGCGGTAAAGCGCTTGGCTTCTGAACCGGGGGCCCCGGGTTCGAATCCTGGTGAAGACTGGGATTTTCAACTTCGGAATCCTTAGGCGCCTCTGAGTCCACCCATCTCCAATGGGTACCTGATACTAGTTGGGGAACAGTAAAGGCGGTTGGTCGTTGTGCTGGCTACATGACACCCTCGTTAACCGTAGGCCACAAAAACAGATGAACTTTACATCATCTGCCTTTTAGACCACAAGGTCTGAAAGGGGAACTAGTTAGGCCAGGTTCACATCTAACTTTGCATTAACTTGCACTTATCCTATGATCTGCTGTACTGTTGGGGCACTACACAAGATCTGTCAACCTTCTTTCTCCATTCTTATCTCTCATTTGTCTTTGATATAATTTCATTTGGATGTTCTTTCTGAAAATATTGAAGCCTGACTGGGTGGACCACTTCGGGGGCCGATTTTGAGTTTGTGTTTCCACTGTGTACAGATACATTTATGTCTACATAAATTGGGCTAATGAAAGAGAGTGTTAGTTCATCTGACAGAACTTCAATTCTTCTTTAAGGAACGCTTGAGGAGAACACTTCCATCGGGGACAAAAACAAGAGTCTCTGACCCAAACGCATGCACGATGTTTTGATTTAAGGCTCTTTTACCTTGTGACTTGGCCATGTCGCGCTCTCATTGCAGGGGGATGCGACTTAACGAATTGCTAGACTAAGATTGTGAGTAAGCGTATGTACTGGGAAATAGCTATGGGTTAAAATCTTTCAAAGATTTCGCGATAATCTTTGGGTTTGATCTGATGAGATATTTTTTTTTAGCTTATTACAATTATTTTGGCATAGTTTAAAATCAATTATAAATGTACAAAAAAATATATAAATGGAGCGAGAAAGAGAGACAAACAGAGAGAGAAAGAGACAGAGCGAGAGAGAGAGTGAGTATTTACAAACTCAAAAATTAGATTAAATTTTTACACATAATTGTAATCGATTTAGAAATATAATTATGAAATGTGTTAAAATATATCTAAGTTAAATAGAATAAAATTAATTTTTCTCTCTTGCAAAGCGTATCTCTTACTAACGCCCAGATAGTCTCCCCATTGAACAAATAAAAGTGAATAGATTGATTGACCGCTATTTACTCTAATTGTCAAAGATGAGCTCTAATCCAATCTCTTGTGCATCAGAAGGAGGAGGCTATCTGGACGTGCTGCGTTTAGTGGCTAAACACAATTCATCTTGAGTCAGAATTCCAATTCGAGCGAGCCCCCTTTAGATAGCCAAACGTGACGGACACTTATCCACATATTCTATAACTAAACAGTAAATCAATATAAATTTTTTAAAGTAATAAGTAATCTTTTGCAAAATTATCCATTGTCGATGAAAGCACACGAATCTATAAAAACAAAATAACAATTAGTTAAGTAACTAGTCCTGATTACTTTTTGTATATCTAGGAATGTACCAACCAAATGAGAGATAAACATGTTATAGACAATAAGAACGTTTTCGTTCACTAAAAATTTGTAACAAACAATAGACTTAAAACCTACTTTTACACAAGTTATTGAATAGCTCAGTGGCTCTCCATCATGAAAGCTCCAGATCTCGAGTTCGAATTCAGACTCAGCAAATAGAATTAGCCTAAAGCAGGGACGGACTGGCTATATAGGTTTTTGGGCAAATGCCCGGTGGGCCGGTACCCAAATGGGCCGGTTGGGCCACCGAAAGGGTAGGCATGGATGCCACTAAGTATTAAATTGATAAAGGTTTTATAATATTCTCTTAATTAAAAAAGCGGACATCTGAGTATAGTATTTAAAAGAAATCACTCTACAGTGTAATACTAATTAGTTCTAGTAAACTTTCCGAGATAACGTAATAGCCTACATCCGTAGACAGCGCTACTAGTAGTGGGCTTCACCCTGGGCAATTAAAAAGCAACATTAGGCCCTTTTTCAAATACGGAGCTCACAATTATCGACACTCAAACTTAACATAATGATTTTGAGGACAGGTAGGCCTCTATTTGGATGCCCATCATATGATAGGAAATGCCCTGGCCGATTTTGACACTCAGTCCGCCCCTGGCCTAAAGGCAGCACGGAAACCTTCTCCCAGATACCCTTTTACTGCCCCCTCCCTCTCCAACTGGTCCACAAAAGTGGTCGGACCATAGCGCATAAAGTATTCTATAAGCCCGAAAGTTGCGCTAACCAAAAAAAAAAAGATAAAAATATTTCCAATTCTTTCCCTTTGATTCGCCTTACTGCCTTCCAAACCGCTCTAGCAGAAGTTTTGGCATCCAGACTGCCGACAAAACTTCTCCAGGAATTCCTTTTGGCTGACCGTATGGTTTGTCTAGCCTTTGCTCTAGCTATCCTGAATAGCTTTAGGTTTTCCTGGGAAGGATTCTTTATAAATGCATCCAGTTGTTTTTTCCTATCGCCAATAGCACTTTTGCAAGCTGTATCAAACCATGGTTTGCTAGGCCGTTTTGGATTTGCAGAGGTTTGGGGTACAACTTTCCTGGCTATACTTAGTAGCTTGCTAGCAAAGGTATCAGCTGGGTTCTGTTCATCGAGGATATTTTCTGTGATATCCTCGGAGCATCTTTTTTGGAATTGTTCCCAATCGGCCTTATTCAGTTTCCACCGCTGAGGTCGTCCTAATGAAGGGAGATTGTTAGTAATGATGATTGGGAAGTGATCACTTCCCCGTAGATCATTGCTAACTGACCATTTAAAGTCGTCCAGAAGTCCGGGGACGCATACGGTGAGGTCAATGCATGTGAGTGATCCAGTTCCTGGGTGCAAGTAGGTCGGTGATGCATCATTAAGTATGCATAAATCATGTTGGAGGAAGATATCCTCCAGCATACGACCTCTTGTGTCGGTATTGTTGGATCCCCACATGGTGTTATGGGCATTGAAATCCCCAAGGATTAAATAAGGCCGGGGGAGTTGTTTCAATAGGTCCTTCATGTCTGTTCGGTTTAATGGAACGCCTGGTGGTAGATACAGGCTGAAGCAAGTGATAACCTTGTAGTGTGGTCTGTAGTTCTACCCTCTCATGGGGGATGCTATCCTTCACAAGGATACAGACGCCACCTGATGCTCTCTCTGCATCCTCAACATTCTTGTTATAAGCACGGTAGCTTCGGAAGCTGATGCAATCTTTCAGAAATGTTTCCTGTAAGCAGACAGCTACAGGAGTCTCAGAGTCCATCAGTAGCTGCATTTCCTCGTAATTGGCCTTGGGGCCTCTACAATTCCACTGTACAATTCTGGAATCCATGGCTTATTCTAGATGACCTACTTGGAGGCCACCGGAGGGGTTTCCCTTTATTCCAGTGACCTTGGTAATTTCTTGGGTTTGGATGGAGAGGAAAACAACCCCCTTTTGGGGGAAGTCTTTCTCTCTGGAGAGGGGAGATCCCTCTGGTTAGAGTGGAGGTTATTTCCTCCTCTCTCACCTCGGGCATCCTCTCCGCTTTGATTTCTCCCCTTAGGGAGTTGGTCAACCTCTAACTCGGTAGAAGTTGGGGTGTCTGGCTGGGTTCTCTGAGGAGAACCTGTGTCAGACATGATGTCTCCGGGTTCTCCCGGAGTATTGGTTTTGACATGCTGCTCAGTCTCCATGCTCTCATCAGCGAGCACAGAGAACCTGTTCTTTAGCATGACAACAGGGCTTTCTTGTTTCTTCAGAGGTGTGTTCTTTGGCGGTGTTTTCTTCTGAGTTGGAGGAGGAGGAGGGGGTGGTGGGGTCAATGTGTCCGTCTGTGTGGCTATGGATCTTCCTATCTTAGCAACAGCCTGGGCGTAGGTCTTTGTCAAGCCGAATTGGCCCTTGGGTAGGGCCAGTACAGCCGATTTCGCCTGGCTAAAGGTACATCCGTTTCTTGCCTTGTACTCCTGCACGGCAACCTCCTGTTTCCACACAGGGCAGTCCTTGGAGTAGGCTGAGTGGCCAGCTTGACAGTTTGGGCATTTGAACTGGGCTGTGCAGCCCTTGTCCTCATGACCCTCTCCAGCACATCTGGCACACACAGTGTTCCTCTTGCAGACTGCCGCGCCGTGTCCATAACCCTGGCACTTGAAGCACCTCATGGGGTTAGGTATGTTGGGCCTCACTGGAACTCGTAGGTATCCTGCCTTCACATACTCTGGCGGTGTCCTAGTTCCGAATGTGAGGATAATAGTGGCGGTTTTGACCTCCTCACCCTCCCTGCGCCTGGTAATGCGCCGGGCATGGGTGACTCCTTCAATGCCCTCCACTATTTCCTTCTCGGAACATTCCAGTAGGTCCCTAGAGCTGATTACACCTCTGCTGGTGTTCAGACTCTTGTGTGGCATGACTTCCACTTGGAGATCACAGAGTCTTCTGCATCTTAAAAGCCCATCAGAGTGTGTCTTGCTGTCTACTTCTACAAGGAGTTCCATTGATTTGTGTAGCTTAGACACACTCTTGGGCTCTCCCACTACTGACTTGAGTCCCTTATAGATAATAAAAGGGCTCAACTTTGTCAGGCTTTTTCCCTCCTCTGTGCACCTAACCACCAGAAATGATGGCCAGGTGGCACAGCTTTTTGGGACCTCCTCTTTTTTATCATCAATTCGACGTTTCTTGCCCAGACATAGGTTTGGGGCAAGTAGTTTTGTGTGTGTTTTTTTGTCCATATATATTCTTGTTAATTCGGCACCTGTGCTCCCCACCCGCCATCGAGTCCAACAAGGGGACGGGTCATTCGGATGTCCAGAATGAGCCCGCCAGGGCTACACAGGTGCTAAACTCAGTCAGCTGCTACATCGGACATGTGTCCGATACAGCAGCTCCCTGATTGACCCTCCAGCCACCGCCCTCCAGCATAGGTCGACGACCTATGCTGGTAGCTCGGCATGACCAGCCGGTTGACCCAGAGCGGGCCATCTGGGTCTCAGGTCTAGGGGAACTTGGAGCCAAAGTATTGTGTTGTTGTGGTTTATCCTCAGATAGCCACCACTCAAACACCAGGATCTCTTTATCCCCCCTTACCCGTCGCAGTCCACGCAAACGGACTGGTCTAGGACGTAGTGAGATATTTAGAGATAAGGAGAAAGAGTGATGATCAATGAAGGCAGACTTAGGAAAAGAGGAGGCAGACACAATGATAGAAAAGAAGTAGGGCACTTTTGAGCTCCAAAAGTGCTAAGGAAAGAGGAGCGCAGTTTAACGTCATGTCTCGGGACGATTGTTATTTCTATTCAATCAAATAGTACAACCTTAAAAATATTAATAAGATATAAAAATCCAACGTTTTCCGATATTTAAAGTTTTATATTTCGGACTTTTAATTAGAGATCATTTACAAATCGCTCTTTTTTAATGTTACATAAGAAACTTTAAAATATATATAGCTACAGACATTCAGTGGCGTAGCTAGGGTGGGGGGAGGAGGGGGAGAATTTGAAAATCCCCCCCGGGCTCCCATGTGAGGGGTTCCCCTAATTTGTGTTTTTCAAATTTAAAATTAAATTTTACTCAAAATGCATGAAAGTCAAGCCCCCGGGCCCCCAAACGATGGAAATTTCTAGCTACGCACCTGCAGACATTTTTTTTTTATTTTTGTACAAATAACATTGAAGCAAACCTTCAAGACGTGAACCACAATAAAAGCTGCACAGCCTCATACATAAGTTAATATTTGGCGAATGGAAATCAACTTGCAGCCACGTCCTTCATCTTGAATATGTCTTCACTTCCTGACATGCGCAACACTTGTGAAGCTTCACGTCTGAAAAAATCTGGTTAATGTCGAGAAGAAAACTCTCTTGGCTTTCATTTCTCTCTATCCCCCGTGTCCCCTCGCGCCCTGGCCGGCCGCCCTTCATTTCGCCCATCAGTTCAGAGGTGTTAACGTGATCCAACGCACAGAGGCGTATATTAGGGCCAATGTCTCCCTTGGCGAGAATGGGAAATTGAGATGCCCAAGAAATAGCATTCCATGTGATAAACCTGGATTTATAATCGTTTTTTTTTTGTTGTATTACTTTTATAATTATTCTTGTGCCAACTCTCCCACTGGCTACAACTCTTTCGAGGTGTAGGGAGAAAAGGGGAGAAAACTGTACTTTTTTGTGTCTAAGAACTTGGTCTTACTTTAATCTTAGACCTAGACTGTGTTTTAAATAATGCTGAGCCCATGGGCAATGGCTGAGTCCAGAGAAAATGAGAGAACTGGAAAGAAACTTAAAAACTAGAGCCTGACCTCTTTAAGAAAGCTCTTTTGCTTTTTAGACAATCTCTGTGATGACTAACGGATTTTTCGGTCATTTTATCGACATTGAATGATTTAAACATTCCTGTAGTTCAAAAATTGTGTGTATCCTCCTGTCTTTCGTGGTTTTTAATTCAGCACCAATTTTCTGCTTCAGTATTTTAAAATATAAATCAAATCTTCCTTTGTGGCGTTTTTTTTTTGTAAAAGTAATAAATACAGGTGTTTGAATTGTTTAATATAAATCTAAATTTTTTTTTTTGGGGGGGGGGGGTTCACATTGGCACACTTTAGGCACAATTTAGGCACACTTTAGGCAATGTTTCGCCCCTTTAAGTTGGGGGCGTGTCATCTGAGTGATTAAGCGTTGACTTTTGAACACAATGGTCTAGAGTTTGAACCCCATAGATTGAATTTCAGAATTTTTTAGGGTTATAACTAAAATGGGTATCTGACATTAGTTCAGGAAAAGTAAAGATAGTTGATCGTTGTGGTGACCACATGACACCCTCATAAGCCGTAGGCCAAAGAATCACGACCTAAACATATCTGCGCCAAAGATCGTAAGATCTTTAAGGGATGCGTGATTACTTTCCTTTAGTGTAATTTATGTGCATCTTTTATATCTTTCTCTTTTTTTTTTTGCGTATTTAATGTTTAATAGATGCAATATTTAATATTTTAATTGCAAAATTAATTCTAACTTAGCTTTAAAGGAGAATTTAATATTGGCTACATTTTTGGTTATTCACAATATTGGCTGTACAAATATTGACTAGATTTGTCATATTGGCCATGTATTTAAAAAAAAAAAAGATTATTGGAGAATTATATTTTTTATCGAAATAATAATATTGGCTCTGGTTTTTTACTTTGGCTTTATTAATATTTGACAAGGTCTGTCATATGAGCAATGCTTCTTTTTTTATCTTTGGCTAGTTTTTTTTTAGAAAGTGATATTGGCGACTGTTTTTTACCAAAGTGCTAATATTGACTACATTCGGGCACCGGAATGAAAGCCTGTGTGTTTGCCCTAAGGAGTCATGCGTAATGTCCCTCGATGTCGGGTAAAACAGACCCTCGGGCTGCCCTTAGTTGTCTCCTTTCGTAATATTAAATTTGGGCTTCAGAAAAATATTCTTTCGGCTAGCTTCCATGCATGCTTTATTTTTAGCACGGTTATTTGTGCTTTTCATCTAGACTCTAGATCTAGACTTCTAGTTGTTGTGGGAAATGATATTTAACTGTAATGTGATACGGCGAGCTGATGGTGTTATTGATACAGTTATACTGCAGAGCTGCTTGATCATCCCAAATCCACCCTATTGCTGGAGATATTTATTGAAAGGACGAACCAGAATAGAAATCCTTTGGCGAAATAAAACACTTTTATTCCTCAACTTGGACTAACAAAAACATTAAATGTTTCCTTTGAATACACAGTATGATCTCATTAGAGTAGTACATTCATAGAAGTAGACACAATAAACTTAGTTGAAAACTAACACAGTCTTATAGTTGTTTACCCTTTTTTTATATATATACACCTCTTCAGAAATAACTCTAAATCTATTTTTAGTGTAGGGGAATTTCCGTATTTATTATGAGCAAGCAACTACTCCAGTGGTTCTTAACCTTTTAATTTCCGCGACCCACTAATATAATTTTCCACTAGGCGGCGACCCCCAATATTTTCGTTTACAGATTAATAAATTTGTGCTCATAATACAATTTAAGAAAGGTTATTATTCAGATTCGCATTTATTTAATTTTCTATTGCGTATTCACATATATACATGTTACATACTTAAGTGACAATTTGATAAATATGTCTAAGTATGCAGAACAGTCTTAGATACGGTAAACTACATTGTTACAGAAATAGTGTTTCGACAGTATTTACAAACACGCCACTGGGCTTATTTCTGTTCCACCAGATCAGGACTTCAGTAGCACAACGAATGTCATCTTCTGGATAAAGTCTGCTTCTGAATTTGGACTTTGTAGCTAACAATCTGGACAACCTTGTTTCGCAAACATTTGTCCTTGGAAATGGAAGAAGAGAAGTCGCAACACAATCTCAAACAGAACGAGACATGAAATAGTTGTAATACCAAGTACGGTTCAAAGATTGTCACAACATGTTAGAATGGACAAAAAAAAAAAACAACTTCCAACTATGAATAGTCAAAAAAAATCCAAATTTCCGGGGGTCTTAGACGACCCCTGGCAATTTGTCATTCGACCCCCAAGAGGGTCGCGACCCACAGGCTGAGAACTACTCGAACTTGATTTATAAACAATTTATTTTTTTAAATTCCGAGACATTAACACCTATATTACTTTATATACTATTTAGTGTAAATATGTGTTTTCACTAAAACGAGTATATGGATGTATACGTATTCGAAGCTCTGACCTAGGTAATTTGCCATCTGCAGTATCGACACATACTGTCTACCAGAATCAATTAATTTCAGTATTTTTTAATACTATGCTTTGACTATTAGGCTTTGGTCAAAACTAAATTATTACAGGTAGAGCATAACATGTTTATGTGCTAGTAATTTCGAGTACCCATCAATTCTGCCGCATCATTTAGAATGGGCTATATTAACCGAATTATCTAAGAAATAGAATTTAAAAAGGTGTCTGGTTTCTGGAATATTTCATGAAATAGACACAACATTACGGGGCAACAGCGCAGTTATCGCTTAATGGGCTGAATAAAATGAGTTGCAAGATTGATGTCAGAGAAGATTTTTTCTAACGATAAAATGTCATTTTTTTTTATCGTTATTAAATTCCTTTCAGCCTTTTTCCCTATTAATTTTTACATTTTTATTCATACCTGCCGTCGGAGATAAATTTGATGACAAACATTGCCACTAAGCAGTGAAGCAGTGGTCCACAGGTCACATATGGCCCTTCACGCGGTGCTATTGGGTCTCTCAAAACAATAAAATTGGTTCCAAGTATGGACTTGTCCTGTCACAAGCCTGTCGGAATTTCTATTATTGGTTTAAGGATATAGGAACAACGTATCTCACACAAATACAAGACAACAAGAGCTCTACATTTCCAAAGTGATATTTCTTTCTTTCTACTTCTTTGTTTTTAGTTCAGTTGTGTCCCAAGAAGTTGTTCTAAATGGGACATACAATTGTGGAAAAGCTCAAATTGAAATTTTTGATTTTTTTAAACACTGTATTGTGTTAAATTGATATTTCTTTTGCTTACTTAGTTATTAAAGCAAACAAGTGTGTGTGTTAAAATGATTAGATTGTCATTTGGAGTTTGCACTAAAAGCCGTAGAAGCAGGGGCGGACTGGCTTTTTGGGCGTTTTGGCAAATGCCCGATAGGCTGGTACCCAATTGGTCCGGTAGGGCCACCTAAAGGGCCTCATCAATGTCATGAAAGTATTAAATTGTTAAATGTTTTATAGTATTCCGTTGTAAAAGGGTCCCTCTGATCGTCGTGCTAAAACAATATTTAACAGACTCTATAGTGTATTGCTAATTTAATCTAACACAAACACATTTTCCGAAATAATGTAATATTCTACACCCGTAGACAGTGCAACTAGTAGGTTTCATCCTTTAAGAGCCTACACAGTTAGCGATTAAAAAGCAACAAAAGGCCTATATTTCTTATAAAGATATAGAGCATGTGTATGGTTATATCAATACGTTATCAAACTTAATAAAATGATTTTATGGATAGGTAGAACTAGAATTGGATGTCCGTCATATGATATACAAATTGTGGGCCGAATGGTATAAAAATGCCCCGGCCGATTTTGACATCCAGTTCGTGCCTGCGTAGAAGTCAGGGACATATTTCACACGTTTTGAGGTGTAGGGGAGGTAAGGTGTCTTAGAATTCATGGGCAAAGCAACTTGCTAGGGATTATTAAAAAGCGGTCATAAGGAAACATTAATATCAGCTAGTGTACTTATTTGTTTCACCACTATATGTGACGCTATGTTGCTAACAAGGGAATAAAGAAAGCTTTGCGTGATTTAGGATTGCTAGAAGGATCTACTGTCTGATATTGATCTGAACTGTAAAGAGGTTAATGGAAAGCAACTTGAATTTTAAAAAAAATTAACTCTTGACAGCATTAGAAATACAAGAATAAGAAAAGTCAGAAAATGACATGGACAAAAAATCAAGAAAAACAGGAAGTGAAAAAAAAATAAATAAAAAATAAACGAAATGTTACAAAATCCTTGTTTTGAACTCAATCACCGGCTAGAGATGTAATGTACTTCTAGCTGAACAAGTGTACATAAAACGTAGGGCTTTAGAAAGTACTTGGCTTACTAGTGCACATCCTTTCATTCTATGACGACATGGCTAGAGTTAAAACATATGTATGTCCTTGAGTGTAAAACAATCTATTATCTTGAACTTAATTAACTTCCAGACAAACTTACACGGCTATTTGAGATTGCCGCTTTACTTGCATTGAATAAACATTCTTAATCGACACTGCAGTTTTGTTGAGTGGTCATTTGAAAGAGCATTCTTTAAGTAATCAACTTAATTTAAAGATAAATAACTCTACGTGCGAGTTACTCTAGTTATTCAGTTAAGAAAGAAAGTTACAAAGGGAGATAAGAACATCCAAAATATTTCATGAGTTTCCTAATGTGGAATCAAGTTCAATTATTTACATGAAACGAGCAGTCTGGTTCAGTTGGACGTGGGCAAATCTTAGTAGAGACTCTGGGAGTCCATGGTGTCATCATTAATATGTTAGCTCACTAACAGTCATGCTAAAGTATCTTCCCACTTCAAACTTACTATAACAGTTAACCCGCTAATAAGCCTAAATTGTGCCCATGTGCCAAAACCCAACTCAAATAAACCTAGTCCACTGTATACTCTCTCTCACTCTGTCTCTCTCTGTCTCTCTCTGACATGATTTATTCTAATTATTTTGGGCACCAAAATTAGATTGATACACTCCTTGGTCATGGCCACATTCTTATATGCTTGCGAGTCATGGACGCTGACTGCAGAGCTAGAGAGAAGGATCCTAGCAATGGAATTGAGATGCTACAGAAGAATCCTAGGTATCACATTCAAAGACCACATCACAAACCAAGAGATTAGAGACAGTGTTACTGCAGTGATTGGACACCACGATGGCCTTCTAACTAGTGTTAAAATACGCAAACTAAAACTCAATGGCCATATCACAAGGTCCTTGGGGTTCGCAAAGACCTTTCTCAAGGGAACAGTACCAGGAAAAAGAAGAAGAGGCAAACAAAGAAAACGATGGGAAGACAACATAAAAGAATGGACGAGCCTGCCATTGAAAGAGGTTCTATCCAAAGGAATAGACAGAGAGGAATGTAGAAAGACGGTCGACAAATCTTGCATGGTGGCCCAACGGTCCAACAGACTAGTGAATATGTAAAGTATGGGCTGCCGAAGTCAAAGTGAATATCCTATTCTCTTTAAAATAAAATTTATCTCATCATCTAATCTGACCTTGACCACTACAATGGTGACAATAATGTAGACTACAATGGTTACTATAATTGTTACTATTGTTACACAATAAATGATAGCATTTACTTTTATTTTCGGACACCACGATGAATACATGTAGCTAGCCCATTGACCAGCTGCCTTGGAGAGTACATCTGTTAAAATGTCTTTTAATAAAAAACTGTTCAGTACTTATTAAAACTGTCAAACTTAAAGACCTTAACTAATCATTTCGTTATTCGTGTCTTATGTAACTCAAGCAATACTGCAGTCTAAATGCTCCATTCTGACATGTACACACAAAAGGACATATACATGCACAAATAAAAACGCACACATACACCAACAAGAACTCACACATGAAATAATTTCTAGTCAGATGGACAAGAGATTGTCCAGCTCCGGTGTGGACATGAGAAAAGAAAGAAACCCAATAAATTGTAATCTCCCTCTAGTGTGATGTGAGCGATGGGGTGGGATTAACACTTCCGGGAGTCGCTGGACACACACAACACACACATGCACATCACACACACAACACACACATGCAATCACACACACAACACATTAACGCAGACACTTTTTTTTTGTTCTGGTTAGATTTAAAATTCATTTATATTTCTTTTTTTTCCCCTCTGTTTTCTTAACTGCGCTGTACTATCGATTCAATTAAAAGAGATTCTGGTGGATGATGAAGTGTGTTTGGGCGGATGTTCAGGATGGGAGGAGAAAAAATAGAGAAAAGTTGAGAGAGAGAGAGAAAGAGAGACAGAGAGTTAGAAAGAGAGAGTTTGACAGAAAGGAAGAATTAGTGAAAATGGAAAGAATAATAGAAAAGAGAGTCATAAGAGAATGCTGAAGGGAATGCTGAAGGGAATGCTGGAGAGAATGCTGGAGAGAATGCTGAAGGGCATGCTGAAAAGAATGCTGAAGAGAATGCTGAAGGGAATGCTGAAGAGAATGCTGAAGAGAGAATGCTGGAGAGAATGCTGGAGAGAATGCTGGAGAGAATTATGGAGAGAATGCTGAAGAGAGAATTCTAGAGAGAGAATGCTGGAGAGAATGCTGGAGAGAATGCTGGAGAGAATGCTGGAGAGAGAATGCTGGAGAGAATGCTGGAGAGAATGCTGGAGAGAATGTTGGAGAGAATGCTGGAGAGAATGCTGGAGAGAATGCTGAAGAGAGAATGCTGGAGAGAATGCTGGAGAGAATGCTGGAGAGAATGCTGAAGAGAGAATGCTGGAGAGAATGCTGAAGAGAATGCTGAAGGGAATGCTGAAGAGAATGCTGAAGAGAGAATGCTGAAGGGAATGCTGAAGAGAATGCTGAAGAGAATGCTGAAGAGAATGCTGAAGGGAATGCTGAAGAGAATGCTGAAGAGAATGCTGAAGAGAGAATGCTGGAGAGAATGCTGGAGGGAATGCTGATGAGAATGCTGAAGAGAAAATGCTGGAGAGAATGCGGAAGAAAGAAGAGACAAAGGGAAATGGACCACAAGAAAGTAAGAAAAGTTGTAATGGATTTACGGAAAAAGAGAAAGATAAAAAGAGATAAAAAGAGAGATAAGAACAAAGTAGGGAGGGCATGTGAGAGAGAGAAAGAATAAAGAGCTGAAAAAAACAAAAAAGAACATTCTGTTTATAGATAGAATTGAATTACTTGAGAGACTGACATGAGCAAAGTCGAAAACCTAGCCCACTCACTTGTGACTAGGACTGACCACTACACTTGTGTCTAGGATTGACCTCTACACTTGTGTCAAGGATTAACCTCTACAGTTGTGTCTAGGATTGACCTCTACACTTGTGACTAGGATTGACCACTACAGTTTTATCTAGGATTGACCACTACACTTGTGACTAAGATTGACCACTACAGTTTTATCTAGGATTGACCACTACACATGTGACTAGGATTGACCTCTACAGTTTTATCTAGGATTGACCACTACAGTTGTGTCTAGGATTGACCACTACACTTGTGACTAGGATTGACCACTACAGTTGTGACTAGGATTGACCACTACAGTTGTGACTAGGATTGACCTCTACACTTGTGACTAGGATTGACCTCTACAGTTGTGACTAGGATTGACCACTACAGTTGTGACTAGGATTGACCACTACAGTTGTGACTAGGATTGACCACTACGGTTGTGACTAGGATTGACCACTACAGTTGTGACTAGGATTGACCACTACAGTTGTGACTAGGATTGACCACTACAGTTTTATCTAGGATTGACCACTACAGTTGTGACAAGGATTGACCTCTACACTTGTGTCTAGGATTGACCTCTACACTTGTGTCTAGGATTGACCTCTACAGTTGTGTCTAGGATTGACCTCTACACTTGTGTCTAGGATTGACCTCTACACTTGTGTCTAGGATTGACCTCTACAGTTGTGACTAGGATTGACCTCTACACTTGTGTCTAGGATTGACCTCTACACTTGTGTCTAGGATTGACCTCTACACTTGTGACTAGGATTGACCTCTACAGTTGTGACTAGGATTGACCACTACAGTTGTGACTAGGATTGACAACTACAGTTGTGACTAGGATTGACCACTACGGTTGTGACTAGGATTGACCACTACAGTTGTGACTAGGATTGACCACTACAGTTGTGACTAGGATTGACCACTACAGTTTTATCTAGGATTGACCACTACAGTTGTGACAAGGATTGACCTCTACACTTGTGTCTAGGATTGACCTCTACACTTGTGTCTAGGATTGACCTCTACAGTTGTGTCTAGGATTGACCTCTACACTTGTGTCTAGGATTGACCTCTACACTTGTGTCTAGGATTGACCTCTACACTTGTGTCTAGGATTGACCTCTACACTTGTGTCTAGGATTGACCTCTACACTTGTGTCTAGGATTGACCTCTACACTTGTGACTAGGATTGACCACTACAGTTTTATCTAGGATTGACCACTACACTTGTGACTAGGATTGACCACTACAGTTTTATCTAGGATTGACCACTACACTTGTGACTAGAATTGACCTCTACAGTTTTATCTAGGATTGACCACTACAGTTGTGTCTAGGATTGACCACTACACTTGTGACTAGGATTGACCACTACAGTTGTGACTAGGATTGACCACTACAGTTGTGACTAGGATTGACCTCTACACTTGTGACTAGGATTGACCTCTACAGTTGTGACTAGGATTGACCACTACAGTTGTGACTAGGATTGACCACTACAGTTGTGACTAGGATTGACCACTACGGTTGTGACTAGGATTGACCACTACAGTTGTGACTAGGATTGACCACTACAGTTGTGACTAGGATTGACCACTACAGTTTTATCTAGGATTGACCACTACAGTTGTGACAAGGATTGACCTCTACACTTGTGTCTAGGATTGACCTCTACACTTGTGTCTAGGATTGACCTCTACAGTTGTGTCTAGGATTGACCTCTACACTTGTGTCTAGGATTGACCTCTACACTTGTGTCTAGGATTGACCTCTACAGTTGTGACTAGGATTGACCTCTACACTTGTGTCTAGGATTGACCTCTACACTTGTGTCTAGGATTGACCTCTACAGTTGTGTCTAGGATTGACCTCTACACTTGTGTCTAGGATTGACCTCTACACTTGTGTCTAGGATTGACCTCTACAGTTGTGACTAGGATTGACCTCTACACTTGTGTCTAATATTGATCTCTACACTTGTGTCTAGGATTGACCTCTAAAGTTGTGTCTAGGATTGACCTCTACACTTGTGTCTAGGATTGACCTCTACAGTTGTGACTAGGATTGACCTCTACACTTGTGTCTAGGATTGACCACTACAGTTTTATCTAGGATTGACCTCTACAGTTGTGTCTAGGATTGACCTCTACAGTTGTGTCTAGGATTGACCTCTACACTTGTGTCTAGGATTGACCTCTACACTTGTGTCTAGGATTGACCTCTACAGTTGTGACTAGGATTGACCACTACAGTTGTGACTAGGATTGACCACTACAGTTTTATCTAGGATTGACCACTACAGTTGTGACAAGGATTGACCTCTACACTTGTGTCTAGGATTGACCTCTACACTTGTGTCTAGGATTGACCTCTACAGTTGTGTCTAGGATTGACCTCTACACTTGTGTCTAGGATTGACCTCTACACTTGTGTCTAGGATTGACCTCTACAGTTGTGACTAGGATTGACCTCTACACTTGTGTCTAGGATTGACCTCTACACTTGTGTCTAGGATTGACCTCTACAGTTGTGTCTAGGATTGACCTCTACACTTGTGTCTAGGATTGACCTCTACACTTGTGTCTAGGATTGACCTCTACAGTTGTGACTAGGATTGACCTCTACACTTGTGTCTAATATTGATCTCTACACTTGTGTCTAGGATTGACCTCTAAAGTTGTGTCTAGGATTGACCTCTACACTTGTGTCTAGGATTGACCTCTACACTTGTGTCTAGGATTGACCTCTACAGTTGTGACTAGGATTGACCTCTACAGTTGTGTCTAGGATTGACCACTACAGTTTTATCTAGGATTGACCTCTACAGTTGTGTCTAGGATTGACCTCTACAGTTGTGTCTAGGATTGACCTCTACACTTGTGTCTAGGATTGACCTCTACACTTGTGTCTAGGATTGACCACTACAGTTTTATCTAGGATTGACCTCTACAGTTGTGTCTAGGATTGACCTCTACAGTTGTGTCTAGGATTGACCTCTACACTTGTGTCTAGGATTGACCTCTACACTTGTGTCTAGGATTGACCACTACAGTTTTATCTAGGATTGACTTCTACAGTTGTGTCTAGGATTGACCTCTACAGTTGTGTCTAGGATTGACCTCTACAGTTGTGACTAGGATTGACCACTACAGTTTTATCTAGGATTGACCACTACAGTTTTATCTAGGATTGACCACTACAGTTTTATCTAGGATTGACCTCTACAGTTGTGACTAGGATTGACCACTACAGTTTTATCTAGGATTGACCACTACAGTTGTGTCTAGGATTGACCTCTACAGTTGTGACGAGGATTGACCACTACAGTTTTATCTAGGATTGACCTCTACAGTTGTGACTAGGATTGACCACTACAGTTTTATCTAGGATTGACCTCTACAGTTGTGTCTAGGATTGACCACTACAGTTGTGTCTATGATTGACCTCTACACTTGTGTCTAGGATTGACCTCTACAGTTGTGTCTAGGATTGACCACTACAGTTGTGTCTAGGATTGACCACTACAGTTGTGTCTAGGATTCACCTCTACAGTTGTGTCTAGGATTCACCTCTACAGTTGTGTCTAGGATTCACCTCTACAGTTGTGTCTATGATTCACCTCTACAGTTGTGTCTAGGATTCACCTCTACAGTAACGAAGTCAGGTGAAAAAAGTCAAATATCTAAAACAAAAACCAAAACACAAATGAGTTTGTCTTAGAGTAGCACAAAAAGTGTTATTCTTTTTTTTGAATTACTAGCAATGAATTCAGCCTCGAATGTATACGTTAGACAATCATAGACTAAGAAAGGAAAACCATTCTCCAATGTGATGTAAACATCTTCAAACTTGAAAAGGATTAGTTTCCCCTAGAGACCATGCCGCTATTAAGCAAACAAGGGCAGGCAATAGACGGAGAGATGGCCAACTATCGACATATATTTTTTACATCTTTTTTCCTCATTCCTATGATGTCTGAGAGGAGAGAGATGAGCAGAGTGACATTTCCCTGAATGTGTCCTTCCCACAATTCCTCCTTCCCCACATCACACCCTCTTCTAAAAGATGGGGATCAGAGAATACAGTGCGAGGCTGTTCAATAATAAATAAGTTTCCGATTGAAAAAGGGCGCCAGATGAAGGGGGGGGGGGTAGAGAAGGTAATGGATGAGGGAGTGGGAAAGATGTCTGGCTCCCTCTAGGGCGTTAAGTTGTTCAATGATGACACCAGACATGCGCAGATACTCAGCGAGTCACACTCCCACATAAGGATATTTTGAAGTCTGATGCAATGTTTAGATATATACTTCTTACTTAAGCAGTGTAGAGACCCTATCTACTGAAGTAATAGGCAGTTAGACAGACTATTGTTTCCGAAGTATAGACATACTATTGCCACTGAAGCTATGTAAAGACAGACTATAGCCACTGAAGCTATGTAAAGACATACTATTGCCACTGAAGCTATGTAAAGACATACTATTGCCACTGAAGCTATGTAAAGACAGACTATAGCCACTGATGTACAAATGCTCCTTCTTCGCTTATGCTATTAGAGCATAGACTGGGTTGCCTGAGCTAGCCAGGAAAACCAGTGACTTTGCAGAATTTAGGACATATTTAAGTCATTTGTTAATATGCTTGACTAAATGCATGACGCGTAGGGCGTAATCATTTTCTTTTTTGAAGTAACGTCTGTATTATATAAGATAGGATAAGATAAGAGATGCATAGCTATAGCCACTTCAGCGATGCATAGTCCGACTATTGCTCATCGTTCTCTCTACTTTATCTACTACTCTACATATACTTTTATCCTTAACGTTTGAATCTAAAAAAAATATGTGACATCGACACAGCTATTTCACAACAAAATCAACATTTTATGTAGGGGTAACAAACACTCCTGATCTTACGCAAGCTTATTGTATTGTTTTGGAATTAAGTTTGCATTTTTATGCACAAACCTATGCACCATTTTTGTATCAGGATAGGGAAAACAGTCTGTGAGACTCACAGTACATTGTAATGATCAAGATAACATAATCGCACATCTTGTACATGTCTTTATTCTTCTATAAAGTTTATTAACAAAACTAATGGTGCCATTGTGGTCACATGATGGTTTGTGGATGTAAATCTACCTACGAGTTTGTAACGTAATGTTTGAGTACGAATGATCCGCAACAGTCGCCTACGAATTTGCTTGTAGCACACAATATCTCTTCGTCCCCCTACATTTTGTTTTAATTTAAAATTGACGCTAAATATTAGCTGGACCGTCGTCACTACAGAAAAGAAATCTAATTATAATATTTAATAAACTGTCACGAAATAAAGTGACAAGACAGAGAACTGGTCTCAATGTCATTAAGTTTTTTTTTCTCTACGTAACTCACGCCTATAGTACTAGCACGCAACCTGTCACTTGTGTTCCCCCCCCCCTCTCCGAAACATTTCCTGTATTCACCCCCCCCCTCACAAACATTTTCTATTCTTCTCAATGGGCCATAACCTTTAAGGAAACAGAAACCAGTTTGTGTGTGTGTGTGAACATTTCGTGTCGTAGTCTTGAATAGGAATACAAAGATGAATGCACGGGCTGATCTTGGGGAGGAAAATATTAAGGGTCGTCCGTCTTCCGATGTTCTTCTCTCCATTTTCTTTTCTGATGATAGAATACTATGACGTAGGCCTCACCAACTAAATATTCTACTTTAAATATTCCTTTAAATACCTGAAATACTTTTTAAAGATAAAGCCTTATGAGCATGGAATAGGAAATAGTAAGAATTTAAATATTTATTAATTACAACGATAAACTATTATATATATATTATGTAATACTCATGTCATGGTAATCATGGGAAGGATACCAATTCAAAGAATTGTTTAAAAATATAAATGACGCTATTATCATTTTATGACTTTTAATATTTAACAAAATTGTATCCGATATTATTTTATTTATAACAATTATGTATGTAGACTTACAAATGGTATACATTGGACGTAATTATCTACTTGTTTTACAAAAGATTCGTAAGGCACCTAAAATGTACATATATCTAATACTTATGGAATTTGTTCTCTCGGAAATACAATAACTAGAGTACTACTGGAACCTCTGTAGAACTCTAAACGCTGTTTAAAAAAATGCATTCTTCACAAGGATTTCAACTCAATGTTTTCTGATTTCCTTCCTCCACAAGGATCAGCGTATACCTACCGTGTCAATAATTACTTATGACGAGGCCTAATAGCCGAAAATAAATTCCCAATAAGTTCCCCTTTCAGACCTTGTGGTCTATACGGCAGAAAATGTAAAGATTATCTGTTTCTGTGGCCTAAGGTTAACGAGGCTGTCATGTGGCCAGCATAACGACCAACCACCTTTACTTTTCCCAACTAATGTCAGGCACCCATTAGAGCTGGGTGGACTCAGAAGCGCCCTAAGATCCCGAAATTAAAAATCCCAGTCGTCACCAGGATTCGAAATCCGGACCCCGGTTCGGAAGCAAAGCGCTTTACCTCTCAGCCAGCTCGCCTCCAATAAACATTTCGATTCTTTCTATGCCATGCTCTTTAAGGCTTTATTTTGTACAAGTATTTCAGGTATTTAAAGGGGTCCATCCATTGTAAGGTCTAGCTATCACTTCCTTGACTTCTACATATCAAAAGGATTGAATCCTTGCAAAGGGCGATTCTCTGAACGTATTTATCCGTTTTATTTCAAGGGTTCCCAAATGTTGAGGACTTTGCTTTCACTCAGACCTCACTTGAATCCTGACACATGAGCTACCCTCGCAGCCCCCACCCTCAACACGTCAGTGTTATTTGTAACCTCAGCCTGACACATTTATGACGTGAGGCGGCCCTCATAAACAGTGTGTGCGTCTCGTGGCTCTCCTACCATTCTTAGGACGAGCCAACCGCCGAGCTCATTATTGCCCTGATGAGACAGGTCTTGTTTTCCCTTTCGTCTTAATTAAATGCAGTTTTTTTTTTTTGGCGTGTCCAATTGGGAGAGACAGGCATGACGTCATTATGAAATTGTCTCCAATCAATTTGAACGACATATGTAACTGAGTTAGAAGAACTTGAGATGCGTTATACGTCCTGGTAGAGTCTTTAGAGACACTGAGGAGTCAAAGACAGTGGCGTGTTCATTCAAGTCATGGCAAAGAAGAAATTGAAGGAGATGCAACTTGTCAACTGGTTATTGGTTTCGGATACGTTAAATGTAAAAGCTAAGAGTGCCGAGTTCATACTTTCTCTACAGTAAACAAAAGTCGATTTTTTAAATTATTTTCACTATCATATCGAGCTGATATTTCTCATATAGACTCGTGCTGCGTGACATCCCTTCTTTTTAAATTTTGGAAAGATCACTTCATTAATTTTGAATTAATTAAAATTATTTTTTACGTCATCTGGATTATAGAAATAATAAAAAAGGAACACTTTTATTGTCCATCTAGTTTTAATGTTATTTTATAAATCTAGATCTATTTATTTATGTTCAACATTATGGAGTAGGAATGGATAGATCAGATGATGGAGAGTCGTGCGTTCATACTGGTCTTTGTTTTGTTTCCTCTCCATGAAAAATAAAGTAGTTTAGTTTGCTATATTTTTAAAGCATAAAGTTCTAATTGATATAATATACATAATTTAATTTTATACAGATCTTGTTTCCTGCCAACTATAACATAACAATTAAGGTAGCTTGTTATATTTCTAGTTCCGACCATATATAAAGCCCAGGCATTCATCTCAATCCCACGAGATGATCCATAGTCGCCTTGCGACTGAAGGAGGCCATGAGTACTTAAATGTGTATGTGTGTATGTATACAGGATTTGCATTATTAGGTTCTAAAATGTCTGTGATTCTATTGAATCTGCACATCTGCTGGGGAAGTTAAAGGCATTCAGTCTCTGAGCTAACATCATTTTGTCTCTTTTACAACCACAACCTTAAACCAAAGTTAACATCACCAGTCCCATAGATCTTTAGATCCACGTGCCCTTATTTTTTGTTGATCTACACAAATGTAGAGAACTGCTCTGAGAAAAACTGGATCGCAAAATACACTAAGAAAATAAGGATTATTATTTTCCTTCAAAAATGATGCGAGTCACTAGCTACTTATTTACAAGGTCTTGAACTAGTACCTAGTACAAGGGTGAAATATGAATGTAAATGTTAGCTACGTGTATCAACAAATGAAAATCCATTTAGAATCTACAAAATAAATTCTATACAAGTTATTTCAAGTTTTATTAGTTAAAATATGATACGCCAAGAGCGATTTAGTTGTCTACAAGCAGTTTGGTGCTACAAGTCAACGACCGTCTATAACACTTGGACTGTGCCCTGGATCAGTCTAATTATCTTGTCATATCCAAAGATTTTAAATAAGGATTTGTCACTTGTAACAGCGACATAACTTTGAGTGAAAGATATCTCCTATTATTTAAAAGACTCTGCTGCTATAGATATGTCAGACATACTAGTCCTACAGTTGCTTCTCGATATTTATTGCCATTGAAACGTTCGTACAAAGAAATGTGCTCAGAATAGAACAAGCATGCTAATAAGGGAGATGAAGGGCGCCTTCTGTGAGCTCCAAAGGGCTGAGAGGGGGGGGCGCTACTCAACTATTTGCATTCCCTTAATTAGCATATCAAAGCACGCTCGTTGAGGGTGAGTACGCGTGGCTAACCACCGGGCCGGGACGTCACGTGCCCTCCTGTCATTCAAGTGAGTCAGGCGAATTGGGCAAATTGGTGAGTCCCCTGACACGCCAGTGGTTGCTGGTGCCAGAAGGGTCCGCTGTCCACTTCCTGTTGTAAAGATGCAGCTTTTTTTGCAATGTATTGTAAAGAACCGCAGCCGTAGGCTTTTTAGTTTTAGTCATTTGAAGATTTATTGCGACTAACGATTTTTTTTTAGCTTTGCCTAATTTAAATCATATCAACAATAAAGTTAGAACAATCGGCATTTCATTTTGTTTTCAAGTATACATCTCTTCCATAGTGTACGGAGCAATAGGGTCCTAGAACATGTCCACGAGTTAGGGTGAAGAAAAAACTATTTTTAATGAATAAATTACATAATCTATCTATCTATCTATTTATCTATCTTTCTATCTATCTATTATATATATATATATATATATAATATATATATATATATATATATATATATATATATATATATATATATATATATATATATATATATATATACATATATATATACATTTATAATATAGATGCATAGATAGATGGATAGGTATAATTGTGCGAAAGTGCGTTTTTGTCTATTTTTTTTCTAATTTGAAAAGAGTTATAACGGTCAGACTAGAGTTTTCCTAGAGTGGCCAAAGAGCTAGTAATTCTTTTCCCAACAATACACCTCCACTATCATGTTTAGGAAAATCGTTAGAGCCGTTTTCTAGATCCGTGACCTGTTTCTTCCCCTTACATACGAGGTTTCATGCTAATAGAGGTATTGCAATAAAAGCTTTGCAGACTTTAGTTATAATAATAGCATATGTCATCAAGTCATCATCTCTGATACAAGACACAAAACTAGTGCTACTGGAGGTTTATTTATAAACAAGTTTGACATTCAATTCATTTCAATAACATTTATATTTGTTATGTATACATATATCGAATTTTGTATTTCCTTAAAATGCTAAGTAGCACTTGGAACAACCGCTTTTGTTTTCTCCCTATATTGTCTTACTGTGTTGTACTTTACACCTCTGCATCTGTTGTTGTTTTTTGTTTACAAGCGATATGAAACACTCCATGGCCCCAGCTAACCCTTGAACTTTCTGTTTCTTATGTCCAAATAAAAGAAAAGAAATCAATAGAGCTCCAATCCAGACCAGCCTCCCAGTGCTGTGTGTCTGAGTACCAATGTTAACACTTCGGAAAGATTTGCATAAAACCTTGGTCCATTGGACTACTTGTGATAAGCTGCCCAACGCATTCCAGATCGCCCTTCGGGTTGCCTTAAAAGTCCATATTGCGTTCTGCGTCTGTCGTCTTACTATCAGGTAAAGAGAGGAATAATTAAGCAAGATCAATGTTGACCTACAATGTCATTTAAACTACACACACACACATAATAAAATCATGGTCATTTCAAATTAACACTATAGAACACGTAAGCAAGTAAAATATTTAAAAATTTTTTTTTTTAAAAACAAACCTTATAATACTTAGATTGAGTGAAAATGCATTATTTTGAATCAATCATGTCATTAATTTTTAATAG
Organism: Biomphalaria glabrata; assembly: GCF_947242115.1. NCBI lineage: Eukaryota > Metazoa > Mollusca > Gastropoda > Planorbidae > Biomphalaria > Biomphalaria glabrata. Next base: position 23,583,596 of record NC_074714.1, on the reverse strand, counting down.
ATGAAAATTGCAAACAATAATACATTTGTGCGATTGGAAATACTTGTATTGTTTTGTTTTTTTTATCGCAACTTAAAGCTTGCTCAGTGCGCTATGGTCCAATTACTTGTGTGGGAGAGAGGGGCCGGAGAAGGGGAACTCTGGGAGAAGGTTTCTGTGCTGCCCTTTCAAATGCATTTAAAAAAAAAAAGAAAATTACTGGAATCTGAATATGAATACAAACCAAAGTATTTCAGATATTTTATAATCTTTTAAAAGTCTATAGTTTAAAATTGTAACGAACGAAATTAAAAGTATACAAAGGTTAACATCTGGAAACCGGTACCAGTCTGTCATCTTGTAAAGGTTTCTCTACTAGTGATTTGGGAAAGCGGTCATAGTAATAAAGTTCCTTTGTACCTTTCAGCCTGTATACAATGGCGTGGGACTTATGACTGAGTGATGTACATGAACAGTTTTTTGCGTTGATTGCCCACTTTGTAGGTACATACAAACAGTTTTAGGAATTCAAACGCACCAACAAAAAACATTTCTATTTCTTGGAACCTTTTGGAAATAAGGAGAAACAATCCCAATGTCTTGGTTCGTCTACAACACAGGACACTGGACAACCACGTGATGGTCAAGTTTGGACAGTTCATGAACAATGTTAACTTGAATTGTTACGTTAGTGTCTTATGTGTTGGTGGCAATGTAATCTCTTCAGTAATGAATTAAAATAAAACAAACAGTAATGTAAAGTCATTTAATTTATTTCATTTTGCTACTGTTAAGTGTTTAGCCTTAAAGAGACAAAAGAAACAGTGGCACAGGATTCCTGTGATGTAACTTCTTGATAAAATATCCCCTCCACCTCCCCCAAAATGAAGTTTAATCTGGAATTACTGATAGACAAATGTTGATGAATAAGCAGTTACTTGGAGAAGGCGTATGTGTCACTTTTTTACTTAAATTGTGATAAGTCTATTGGCAGTATGTTCCAAAATGGTTGTTTTGAATTGGAAATTGAAGTATAAAAGTCATTCCAAGATAGGTAATCGAGAAGTCTTTGGATTTGGTATCAATGGATTAGCTACATATGTTGACAGGTGTGAATTAGTTCCGTTAGATTCATGGAAAATGCACCAGAAGTTCTTAAGCTCTCAAGGAAAAGAAAAAAAGGTGATTGGAAGAATTTGAAATTGGGAGAATAGGTCGCTTTCTACAGAACCAGCTTCTTTAAAACATTCAGTGAAACTACTGAAGATGTTTCCTTCTGTTATTCTACTATCAAACACTCAGTGAAACTAACTACAGGAGAATGGAAGATGTTTTCCTCTGTTATTCTACTAGATCTTGCAGCTACTATTTTGTTTGTTACAGAAAATATCTTTCAACTTTTCGGACGTTCGAAAACAAACATTTCTATCACGTAGACAAAACCTCTAACAGGACGCCAGTGGATGCAAGCATAGTTCGACAGTCAAAACACAGATCACACGACCTGGCATTTATCTGCTATTTATATTTAGTACTTTGTTGACGCTAGTATAGAAAGACGAGGCATGTCTCGTAACATAAAGCAGCTATTGCATTAAGTTTATTTTTAGATTGAATACTTTCTAGCACAAGCTCATGTTCACACGTTGTTAACAAGCAGTGAGAAGTTTATTTAAAACGATGAAAGTTTTTTTCCGTAAACTCTAAAAATTGTTTGGACGTTACTAGAATGTAGTATTTAAAAGACTAGCATTTAGACTATGACTTTACAATATTCAGAAAATGAGATATTAACAGATTTTTTGGTCTATTGGCTTTTTTTTTTCTTAATCATTTCTTCCAGTATACTATAGAAGTATTTAGATTTGGAGGACTTTGTTACTTTTTCTTTTTTTTTACATTACATGTCAAATGACTCATCGGTGGCTGAGCGATAAGGCGCTTGGATTCCAAACTTGGGGTCCTGGGATTTTAAATTTCAAGATATTAGGCGCCTCTGAGTCCAACCCAGCTCTTATGGGTACCTGAAATTAGTAAATTAAAGTAAATTAGTATAAAAAGTAAAGGCGGTTGGTCGTTGTGTTAGCTACATGTCACCCTCTTTTACCGTGGCCAACTGAAACAGATGACCTTTACATCATCTCCCCTATAGATCTTTACTCTTGTAAAAGATAATTTAAATTGTATTGTACTATAAAATGTGTATATTATTAAAGTGATTCTTAGTATCAGAAGAAAACCTTTGTATTTATGTAAAGAAGATCTTAGTTTTGAATTTTATACTTTGAAGAAGTATTTCCGGCATCAAGATATTGTTGGAGAAGTCTGAAATAGTCTAATTGAGAGAACTGTCGGAAATTAGAACATCAGAAGTGCATTGTCTGATCACCACAATCTCTTCGTAACATCAAGACATCGTTGTCATCTGGCACTCTAAACTTATCTTCCATTCAAATACGTTGCTGCACCCTCTAAACTATATATGAATTGATCACCTTATAGGAGAGATGGGTGTCTGTCCACTTGCTTAGCTTGTGTAAGAGATGAACACTTCTTTAAAGCAAACAAATTTACTGGGTTAGAATACTTTCTTTTGGCCAACCAGTTCAATTCAGTTTAAAGATCTTAACATGTCAACATTTGCTCCTGTCAAGATGGTGACATCAACCAAATGCCAGACACCAGCGCCAGAAATTTACCAGTTTCAATCTATCCTCAGTGGACAATTATCTCAAGATTGTACAGGATTATCGAACCTTCTGGACAATATCACACCCTCCAGACCAAGTCCATCCTCGTCTTGACCAATATTTTGATTACAATTTTCTGGCATTACTCATTTTAGTAATGACCAACGTCCGATCGCCTGGAGTGTTGTGCAATTACTGGAAACTTCTCATCCTGACAGTTGTCCATTTCTCTTCTGTCCCTCTCTCTCTCTCTCTCTTTCTCACTCGCTCGCTCGTACTCACCACCAGAATGGTCATTCATCCCACTTCTGTCAATTTAAAACAGGCTGCGTATCTTGATTAAGGCCCCCTTCTGGTGGACAGGAAAAATCACCCCTAGAGTAGGAAAGGTCAAAGGACGGAAGTATAGCTCCGATCTGTGTGGCAACACCAAACGTCATCCACAGGCAGCACCGTTAGAAATACCAAAATGACAGTAAAATTGGTAACAAAGTGAAACGAACGAGGTCTTTGTTTATAGTCAGTAACAGCTCACACACACATACATAGCATACTCTCGGTATGACCTTTCACCTTTTTAGTATTTTATGCCTCAACAGGAATTGTGTTTAAGTTGTCAGAGAAAAAAAGTGTAAAATTCTGGTCTGACAAGTCCAACACAGCCATGGTCTACATGGTCAACATGGTCTACAGAAGAAGATGAACTTGATTAAAATTGTATACCTGACATATCTAAGCAAAAGTTCTAAGGTCAACAAAATCGAAAATAATGAAATCAAGTAAAAATAGGGGTAGAATTGCGTTGGCGTTTGTTTTTTTTTAAAAAGCTTATATCTCCAACTGACTCTATGTCTGTCTGTGTGGTAAAAATATGACTCACAGTTCAGCAAACATTTTTTTCTTGAATTTTATTTTACAAGTTTAACTGTAAATCCATATAAATTGTTTCGCACTATAAGAATCTAAAACGTTCTACTTTTTAACAACAAATAGATCTTCATACAAGAAAACGTTTGAAAAGAAATCCAGGTTCTATCGACAAGCAGAAGTATAACGTGTCACTCACACTGGGGGGTATCACATGACCTGCATAAATATCCTCGCCAAATTCTTGGGAGTTGTCCTTCTGTTGGTAGCAGACGAGACTAAAAATCGATAACTCTTGCAAGACGTCTGCTCGGGGTTATGAAATAAACAGAGAGAGAGAAATCTAAAAAATAAAACCACTCTTTGTACAACTCAACAAATTCTTAATATGTAAAGCAGAAAGTAAGGCGTATGTGTATATGTATGTATTTATGTATGTTCCGCATAGAAATCAAAACCGTTTTACCAATATTGATAAAACTTCGCATAAATGTTCCTTAGATCATGGCGGAGACCATAGTGTATGTTTAATGTCGCTAAGACAACCGCAAGGCCCTAAAAACAGACAAAAAGTACCTAATTGTATCTCTATTAAAGTTCGAAACTTTTTAACAAATCGCTTAATTTCTCTCTATGAAATAAACTGTTAACAAATAGTGTAAACCTGTTAACACAGTATTTTATAGTTGATATGAATGTATAGGCCTAACGGGTAAGCCCATTTTCGCAAAACTACTTTTATTTTCGTGGAGAAAGAGGAACGCTTGAAAGGAACATTAGCTAAGTTTAACATAGATCTAATTCCAATCCACTAGATTAATAATACACAAACTAAGGGCTGCGGTAAATATCCGGCTAATTATTTAATAAAAATATATGCCTCCTCAGGCATCTAGCAATGTACAAGACGTCATGTTTTATATGAAAGCTCAACATATTTGATGGCAGAACATGATGGTCAGAAAAAAGTTTGGGGGATGGGGGGATGCACCTAATGTTTAGAGACTGAGGTGAAAATTGTAATACGACGTCACCCTTGGGAAGAGAATGCGTCATCTAAGGGAACTGTGTGGCGCGAGATATAGAGTCAACATCTTATCCAGATCAGCTTGTGTGCCTTATGCTTTTTTTACGAAGTTTATATCAACTTACTCTGTCTGTCTGTCTGTTCGTCTGTCTATTGTCTGTCTGGTAAACAGTTTGTTTCTCCCTCCCATTCTCGGATCAAGTTGAAACTTTGCAAAATAAATCCTTGTACCTGACGAGACATGAATTAGTTAAAGAAATAACCAATTTGTTAATTAATTACACGCCATTCATTATTTTGTTTGATATTGAAATAAAGGGAATAAATGTTATTTCATGAGAAATGTAGACGTAAATTTAGACTAAATCCCCATCATACGTTTTATAGAGTTTTGTCTACCACTTCCCATTCTCGGATCAAGTACACAAAAAATGGCATAATTATCTAAAGTCGATGACAATACACGAATCAATCCAAAAACTAAACAATTAGTTTATTGTGATTTATGTAACAGAAAGGGAATTAAACCTCGCAATATTCAGATAGATGGCAGTAATTAGCGGTTCTTTCCCTTACATAAGCTCTGTCGTTTTTAAGTATTTTTTTTTTCTTTTGCTTGTTATTTTTTGTAAACTAATTTAGTTCATACTAGTTTGTTTTCTTTCCAAGCGCTAGTTTCTCTTTTTCTTTTAAGATACGCCCCTAAAGAACAAACACGTTACGCAACCATCCCCTTCTCCCTGCTAATCCGCCCATGGTATCACGTCATCCACACTGATTTAGTACACGTACAAACTACCACTACTAATGCCGTATATCCTAAAGGTTGCCAGACCATTTTGTTGTACACAAAATGAAGTAGAAACAAACAAAAAACAGCTGTATGAAACCCTTAATGCAACTTACCGCAGTCGCCGCTGGGCTGTGAAGTAATTTGTTAAGTGCGTGACCAGTTTATTCTATAGAGACTGGCCTGGCTTATTGATTAAGTTGGTTGTTTGGGTGATGATAATGTTGGAGTTTATTTCTGCAATGCTGCTTTTTCTCTCAAAGCCCGCACAATAGATTATTGATAAGATTTCCATTCCTACAGTCTATGTCATCAGGTTGATACAAGTCTTGGTCTATTCAATAAGTAAGTCTGAGGGAGAGTATGTCAAAATAAAAAGACTTTGAACATATTCCAATGTTAATGTGTGTACAGTCTGCACTGAGTTATCTTTCCCTCATAAAATGTTTCCTGGAACAAATGATTTCTTGTGCTATTCACAGACTTATCCATGAAGCAGTGAAAACAAAAAATTGTTGCAATTATAAACAAATATACCCCTCCTCTCTCTATATATATAAAGTGCACCCTTTCAGACCAGGGCAGATGATGTAATGGTCATCTGATTATGTGGCCTACGGTTTAGGAGATTGTCATGTGGCCAGCACAACGACCAACCGTCTTTACTTTTCACAAACTAATGCCAGGTACCCTTTAGAGGTGGATGGACTCAGAGGCGCCCTAAGATCCCGAAATTAAAAATACCAGTCTTCACCAGGATTCGAACTCGGGACCCCCGGTTCAGAAGACAAGCGCTTTACCGCTCGGCCACCGCGTACATATATATCTCTCTCTATATATGTATAATGTATGCATACATTTTTGTATTTTTCATATGTATGTGTGTGTATGTATGTATGTATGTATGTATGTATGTATGTATGTATGTATGTATGTATGTATGTATGTATGTATGTATGTATGTGTGTGTGTGTGTATGTATGTATGTATGTATGTATGTATGTATATATCTGTTTTGTACGCAGGCATCATATCTATCTATCTCCTGCTTACTCTTTTTTTTTTTGTGGGGGGGGGGAGTGACTCAAGGACATAAAACATTTGCTAAATATAACAGTAAATAAATGTAAATAAAGACTGCCACGTGAAATTTAGTCGGTTCTCTGAGATTTTATTATTTATTGACAGATGTTTTAAGAGGAATAATTATACCGCATATCCGGCCTGATAAAACCCACAGGCCGTGGTATGAGCATCATTGATCTATTTGATCCTTCAATCTGAACCTCATGGTACCTCACTCACTTCACTCATCACGTTTGAACGACCAGTCACTGTACTCTTTATCTATAAGGGAATGCACCCAGTCAGAATCGAATCGAGGGAGAGGGCACCTTCTATACGCCACTTTACCCAGTTCGCTTCTTTAGAAAATTCTTCTCTTTCGCCCTGACATTGCCCCAGTCACAAATCCAACAGGTCCGCCCTTAACTTGTCTCACTACTCACTCGGATTCCATGCAATTAAAGGCTTAGTCTCTGCAACGGCTACGGCTTTACATACCCAACAACTTGAATCCTTGGGATTTAACTCCAGACTTTCAAACCTAGATTTACCTACTACACATCGCACGCAAGAAACGTACCCATTCCAATAGACAAAACGGGAAGTTTGTATTTGTTTTGTTTTTATTTGTAGATATAACGGAATACATATATAACATAACATAACATATAAACACAAATAACAGCAAAGGAGCTTCTATTGCACTCATTCTTAATATTGGTTTCCAAAACATAGCCATTACTATTAACCTAAGCAATAGAACAAAAACAAACTTTAATAATTTTTAGTTAATTTTTTTAAAAATATTTCCGTCAAAATTGTATCTGATTCGAGTTAAATACATTAGAAGGAGAATCATATGAGAGATATGTTTGTGCAATAGTTTAAAAACACGATCATTTAGTAGTTTATTGAGGTATATATTTTAAGTTTTACTTGCGAAATGCAATCTTTTATCATTGCTGTAAAAATAAACTGTCAGGATTTTAATTTGATTAACTTTACAACATAAAAAAAAAATTGTGGTTGTAATGTGTATGTCTTATTTTGCAATGATAGGTAATTGTAATCGATCTATTTGTATATATCGATTTCAAATGAACTTATCTCATTCATATAACTAGGCCCCTTAGTCCAGCCAACTCTAATGATTACTTGACATAAGTTGGTAAAATTAAAAGCAGCAGGTCGCTGTGCCGGCATGACATCCTTGTTAATCGTGGGCCACAGAAACAGATGACCTTTACATAGTCTACGATTTAGATCTTACGGTCTGAATGGGAAACTTTACTTTTGTTTTACACATATACATGATGTTCACTGGTTAAACTAAACAGTATTGACTTATTGGAATCGAGACTGTGATTTGTTATCATTTTTTTGTAGAAGATTCGTATGTTCGGATAGCACCACGTTTAAGGTCGGATAGCACCACGTTTAAGGTCGGATAGCACCACGTTTAAGGTCGGATAGCACCACGTTTAAGGTCGGATAGCACCACGTTTAAGGTCGGATAGCACCACTTTACTGGTCGGATAGCACCACGTTTCAGGACAGATAGCACCACGTTTCAGGACAGATAGCACCACGTTTCAGGACAGATAGCACCACGTTTCAGGACAGATAGCACCACGTTTCAGGACAGATAGCACCACGTTTCAGTACAGATAGCACCACGTTTCAGGACAGATAGCACCACGTTTCAGGACAGATAGCACCACGTTTCAGGAAATATAGCACCACGTTTCAGGACAGATAGCACCACGTTTTAGGACAGATAGCACCACGTTTTAGGACAGATAGCACCACGTTTTAGGACAGATAGCACCACGTTTCAGGATGGATAGCACCACTTTACTGGTCGGATAGCACCACGTTTCAGGACAGATAGCACCACGTTTCAGGACAGATAGCACCACGTTTCAGGACAGATAGCACCACGTTTCAGGACAGATAGCACCACGTTTCAGGACAGATAGCACCACGTTTCAGGACGGATAGCACCACTTTACTGGTCGGATAGCACCACGTTTCAGGACAGATAGCACCACTTTACTGGTCGGATAGCACCACTTTAATAGTCAGATAGCACTACGTTTCAGGACAGATAGCACCACGTTTCAGGACAGATAGCACCACGTTTCAGGACAGATAGCACCACGTTTCAGGACAGATAGCACCACGTTTCAGGACAGATAGCACCACGTTTCAGGACAGATAGCACCACGTTTCAGGACAGATAGCACCACGTTTCAGGACAGATAGCACCACGTTTCAGGACAGATAGCACCACGTTTCAGGATGGATAGCACCACGTTTCAGGACAGATAGCACCACGTTTCAGGACAGATAGCACCACGTTTCAGGATGGATAGCACCACTTTACTGGTCGGATAGCACCACGTTTCAGGACAGATAGTACCTCTTTACCTTTCGGATAGCACCTCTTTACTGTTCTACTATTAACCGCATTCCTTACTTTGTGTATCACGGAACTTGATTAGTTAAAGAGTTAATTTCGTATACATTAATCAATGATATTTTGTTTTGCTACCCCCCAGGCTATGTGAGAATCACCGAACAACTTCGCAACACTGTGGTCGAGGAAGGGGAGCGAGCCAAATTTGTCTGCAAAGTCGAGGTGCATCGCTTGGATGAAGATAGGCTGACCGTGACCTGGAAAGCAAATGGTCAGTTTCTCAGCTCGGACGACTCTGGCCGGCTAATCCAAAAAGAGGATGGTTCAAGGTTTTCCCTTATCATCAAGAAGACGGTGCCGGGTGATACTGGCGTCTACTCGTGCCTAGCTACCGTGGGATTGGACACGGACATGTCTAGCGCTCATCTCCAAGTTAAGAGTGAGTATAATTCGTTTGGACAAGCACGTAATCTATCGTTTACATCTTCGAGGTTTTCTCTATACTTTTAAATAGTTCAACATACAAGCAAAATGAGTATATAGTTCTTCGCCTCTGCATATTCGCAGTGAACAGTACTCATTTCATTTCAAGAATTAGAACGACGACTTTCTGAGCATTGGTCATGATTTAATATTATGGAATCATATTTAAACAAAGAGTTATTTGTACAAAGCTTATATGAACTTTGTCAGTAAGAAAGGCAGCCAAAAAGCTACGAACACATACACTATAGAAATAAACTAACTATTTAAATTATGATATTATTTATATTTGTTTACAAAGCTATATTAACTAACTTCGCCTGTCTACCTGGTACAAATTATGAGAAAAAACTTCCACTTCCCATTCTCGGATAAAATTGAAATCATTAAGAAAGGGGCATTCAAGTTACTAATACTAATATAGTGCACGTATGTCTGAAGATCATTTTGGTCTCTACATAAAGATTTAAAACTGTCAGAGTGCATCGGTCTGGAGAATTTCCACCATTCTGACATAAGACACTTTGAAAAGTCTTTTTAAAAGAGTTTTGAGTCGATATTGTTGAAGACGGTACACATTTTACAAGGTCTTTATTAGAAGATGAAACAACATTTACTTACAATAGTTGAAGTCTATTTTACTTTAATATCATTTAAGTTGATATTCATGCATGAATTAATCATTACAGTATTTTTCCCCTTAAAAATAAATTGACAGGCTTCGCTTCCTATTTTAGTCAGAAAGTCGCACCCCACTAGGAGGTCACACTCACAGTTTGAGAAACGCTGACATAACCTTTACATTACATTGCAATTAAATCTCATAATAACATTATAATAACAAAGTATTTCAAACTCTTGTCACTTTACAAGTATTATTGACAGTCTTCTCTAAGAAATAGACATTGGATGATTTACGGCTTTTATTGACCTGGTGTTTTAAAACAACAATTTAGGTTTCACCTGCCAACTTAATTCGGTGAATTGGATTTTGTACAACATTTCAATACACTCGATTATCAATAGTGAGACACAGGTGACAGGATGCTTCCGATCGATCCCAACCTGTCAAAGCATAATACCAGAAAGTCACCATAGGGGCGATCACACCACCACTTGCTGGTTTGTTCTACTTTAAACCACTTTCTATGGTCAGGGGTCAGCTATTGGTCAGTCACTAGCTGACTAAATGTATGGAAATAATCGTCACGCTTGATTGGCCGGCTCTGTGCTCCACCCTAACATCCCCCACTCCTCTAATCACAACGTTAATGTATTGTTGTTTTTTTTAGGTTAATGTTTTTTTTTCTTTTGTTCTGCTGTTTTTTATGAACCATTTTTTCCCCTCAGCACTTACATATATTTATTTGCAACGCGAGAGCAGACGATCAATAAAATAATATAGAAGCTGAGGAGGGAAATAATATGGCGCCCTGGTGATTTCACGTCCTGGCGGCGCTAAGTGAATTTCAATGTCACGAAATCCAACGTTAGCGCCCCATCCTTCCCATTCACCCTGCTCTACTCCCCATTCACCCTGCTCTACTCCCCATCCCCCCCCCCATTTCTCGTGTGATGGTAAAAGGAACTTGGGTACTTAACCCAGCGCTCTGGGCTATCAAATCTTCACACTATTCGGAGTGAAGGAACGCCAACAATAACAAGCATTTCACTTGGCGTTTCCTTTCAGGTGTCACTAAGGCAGCAGGAATGTCGGGTGGGAGGTAATCGATGTATGACTGCTATAAATCGCAGACTATTGAACTGTAGGAATGTCGCCCTTAAAGACCCAGAGGTCGGTGCTGAAGAGCATGTATTTGTCCCCACAACCCTGTTCTTGAAGCTCATTCTAATGTTGGTTTAATAATAAATAGCTGAATATTCATTTTGAATGACGCTCTGAATTTGCGATAGCAATTCAAGTACCCACATGAATGATAAACTTCTTTTGAGAAGTCCTCCAATTCGAAGGGATATGAACCACTATGACAATATCCATTCTGGGATTTGGACGAAGTTGACAAGGTCTCCATTACGATTTAAACTTTTTGAGAATCCTTGCTGAGATATGGCACGCTCCCATCTAGGTTATAAGCTACGATTACTTGGCTTTCACTATGATATGATCTTCTGTGTCAAGACTCCTCAAGATATTTTCTTCGACAAGGATTCAGCTAGATTACAATCGTCTACACGTGTAGGCATCCTAATTGAACGTTTGAAATATTCTGATTTTTACAAAGCTTATATCAACTCACTCTGTCTGTCTGTCTGGCCAAAAGTTTGTACACGTTATTTCTCCGACACCCAATCTCGGATCTAGTTGAAACTTTGCACAATTATTTCTTTTACCTGACAACACGAGAATCATAAAAAAAAAATAACCAATGAGATTTTTTAAAAATGTATGCCTATTGGGAAAAATTTAATAATATTACGTTTTATCGCTTTTGTTGTTTTGATGATAAGTGTGCATGTTAAAAATTAGAAAATCACGAGAAGACTGAAGAATTTTTATTGGACAACTCTGGCACCCGAACTAAGGCTAAAAAAAAGTCAGTGTTATGATCAACGTAAAGAAGGAAAAATATTGAATAACATCTTGCAGACTGCTTGACTTCACAGTGTTTCTTGCACAGACTGCTTGACATCACAGTGTTTCTTGCACAGACTGCATGACATCACAGTGTTTAGTGCAAAGAAAATGTGGCATTTCGTGGAAAATAATGACGAGTCTTCTCGAAATTGTGGAAATATCCAAACATAACCCATTACTGAAATAAGAACTTAACTTAAATCCTTGGAAACAAACGTTAGTAATGACAAGCAATGTATTAAGAGCCACCTTGCGTAGCTTTTGTTTGGGTATTGAACACAGACCCACCAGTCTGAAATGTACGCGAAGCCGTTCCATAAGATGAGCAACTCGAATATAAATGATCCTGCTCGGAAAGCTGGTGTAGAAATTTCACGAGGTGCTCTGCATTTGGCTGCTGGTGATTCGGTAGTGAAGTCAACTGGATGAAATGGTGTTACCTAGAGAAGTATTAAGCAATGAGTCTTCATGGCAAGATGAACTTTGAAGTCATTTGGAACTAATTGATTGGAAGAATTATTCAAGTTTAGTTTGTTCAAGCTGAGGATCTAATTTGACCATTTTACAATTCAAATTACTTCAAATATCTACATCTTTTTTATTTGCACTAAGGTTTTGATTGATCATTGAAATCTCTTAGCTTGTCTTTTTTTTTTTCAAATCAGCTGTGGATGGAAATGTCTCTCCAAAAGATGCTCCACGAGAGAAACCATATTCGTTCTGCGAGCTAGGAGGGAGAGGGACAACGAATATATGATGTCATAAAGTGAAGAGTGCGTTTAAAACATATAGCTATTACCATACTGCAACAAAAAGATTGTGTAATGGCTTTAATTATAGAATTTGTTTTGCTTACAAAATTGGTTTTCATATATAAAGCATAAAACATTGAAATACTAAAGTCTAGCTGCGCAGCATTTTTTGTTTATTACAAAGCTTCTATCAACCCGCTCTACCTAAAAGTCTAGTACACATCTTGTACACATTTGTTCTCCCCCTTCCCGTCTTCATATTCTGCTTGTTTTATGTCTTATAGGAACTCAAGAGTCACGTGACAGATTGAATTCATTTATTTTATTCATTCTATCGAGCAGGAGTTTTGCATATAAACTTGCTCTGCATGACAACACATTTGATTCAAATCTCAGAAACATCACTACGTTAGTTATTCTTAATTATGTTGTTTAATTTTCCAAAAAAAGTTATGGATTCAGGTATATACAGAGAGAGAGAGAGAGAGAGTGATAGAAAGAGAAAGAGAGAGAGCGAGAAAGAGAGTGATAGAGAGAGAAATAGCGAGAAAGAGAGAGATAGAGAGAGTTAACATAGTGACAAACTTATGTTTTCATAAAATATTTCATTAAAGCAATGTAGTTTATTTTTTAAAACTTAAAAGATTCTAATTCATTGAAGAAACTATTACTGGCGATTTATGAAAACAAATGAATAAAAACTGCGCGTGATATCCAATTGGTAACGAGATTATATTATATAGAACTCAATTTTTGGGGTCAAACGGAGTCACGGACAATTTGGGTGGACAGACCAGATGTCCTAATATCTCTGCTGGCGAACAGACGAACGAACAGACGTCTGGCGAAGACATGAACGCCACAAAGATAAACCGCATTTGGCAGCCAGAGATGAAGAAATGAGATTGCTGTTTTGATAATGCCTTTAGACTTCTACAGATTTTTAGACTTTCACAACAAAAGCTACGGATTAAAGAGAGAGAGAAAATTATTCGAGGCCGAATGAGGAAGATGTGGGGGGAAAGAAAATGTTCTCCCCCCGCTACCCAATATTGAATCGTCCGGATGGAGCAGAGATCAAAAGAATCCATTTCGCATGTTTCTTGGAGGCATTAAATGCAATAAAATCGGAATCGTTGCCAATTGAGATATCGTTGTGTGTGAGCTGGGGTTTGGGGAGGCAGCCTCCTCGGGCAGGCCTGAACACATTTCATTGCTGGCCTGAAACCTAACATTAGTAAACATTAAGGGGGATTTCCAAGTTAAGGTTGCTCGGGAATCGAAATAAACTCCAAAGTTCTGGGAACGGAAAAAGAAAGGACTTTTTTTTTCGGTCTTTAAAAGAAAGGAAAAAAATGGTTAGATAAAGAGAAAAAAAAAACGAACGAATTAAATAAAAGAAAAAGTAATAGAATAGAAAAAGTAATAGAATAGAAAAAGTAATAGAATGCAAATTTCATTTTCTGCCGGCTGTAAAACCGTAAAACCCGTTTTTTTTTTTTGTTTCCTCGTCATTTTATTTGCCTGGCTGTGGCAGAGATCTTGAAAAGACAAAGATGATGACAGGGGAGGCAACAACCTATGGCAACGAGAGGATAACTCAATAGACGTGTTCCTGATCAGACTGACCGCTCTTATCACGAGATTCCGTGCGAAGGGGGGAGACTGTCAATTGACCTCATTGGCCCAGAAATCAAATGGTTTGGGCCGAGTCGCTTGGGCTATCAGTAGAAAGCAAAAAAAAAAAAAAAAAAAGAGGGGGGGGGGTATAAGGAAAACCCTCGCTGTTTGAAATGATGGTATTGGTAGATTTTGTCAGCAATTTATTTTCTTTCCGATGTCTGAGATTTTTGTAACCCATGAAGGTGACGTCCCTTGAGGAAATACGTCATCCTTGAAACGCGAATGAGGAGGATGAGGAGAGAAGTGGAGGAGTGGGAGGGGGGGGGGACCAAGGGAAACATTAAAGATTACATCAGTGACGGCCAGTGGATCTAAACATCAGCACAAGTGAAGAGCTCTAGAGATAGAGCGGGGGGGGGGAAATATTCTAAAGTGAACGGACTAAAAGACAAGCGTTGACTCCAACAGACACATACACACACTCACATACATGCTCACAAACATACACGCACACATACATGCTCACACAGATACACACACACACACACATTACATGCTCACACACATACACACACATACGTGCTCTCAACACCAACTGATGACATCTGACGTATAGATAAGATTGTGAAAGAAAACAGACAAATCTGACTGGTCGGAGTCTCTAGGCGGCTCTAACCAAAAGCTTTAGCTACTGAAAGATAATTCTCTCTGGTTTCCTCCAACAGACTACGAAACAAAAGCTTTTACTTTATTTCTCTTTTTCTATCGTATGAACGTGTGTGGAGACCTTTGTAATCAAAGAGGATTTAGTTTTACAGTCAAGTTTTTAAAATGTCGCAATTTCAAATCAAGTTAAAATAAATAAATGAAATAGCCAAAAAAAAAAAAAAGAAAAAAAAAAAGTCAAATGCTTAAATTAAATGTTATATTAGTTTGTATTCAGTCAAATACTTCTTTTTGTAATTGTTCAATTTACGTTGTAGAAAGTTCATCTTATTACAGTTTTAAAAGGGCATGAACAGAAAAAAAAATAAAATGACGTTATCTAATACATTGCTAATAAAATAAACATATGCCATTTACTAACAATTAATTTAAAACTAAAATTTAATTTTCAATATTCATTAACCAATAAATGGAGATGAAATCAATAATTATATTGCTTAAGTCACTTAGTTATACTTCATCCATTACGACCATACTCCGGAAGAAGGAAAAAAAAAAGACTAAAGGGGTTTTGTACAGGAGTGCTGAGAAACAGAGAAGTAAGAGGGGTGGGGGAGGCTTTGCGTGATTCCGCGGTTAAAGATTGCTCTCTTACAGAGGACGGACTGATTGGGAACAAGCGTGGTGTTGAGGACTGACCAAGGCCCAAAATTGTCCGGCGGTGATTGCATTACCTCCTGGCATCACTCTGGCTGGAAAAGAAAATGGCGGGGCCTCTGGTGTCTAGAGAAGGTGGTTAGCATCGAGAAGCAAGAAGACTTCCTGGTCATCGTGGATAAGAAACAAGAGTGTGGTTAGATGATGACTTTGATTCCGTATTACCCTGGGGACATTCTGATGACACATTCAATCAGATAGAAGTGTTCTAGACAAGTTATTAAAGGGGCCAATAGTCATATTTGGCGTTAAGTCCAATATGTCATAGACAGATCAGCTTTGGTCATAGTAAAAAAAAATATCTCGAGCTCTCTTTTAAGTTTGCCATTTTTTGTCTTTTTTACGTTCAAAGTAGATCGTTTCAATTTTCATTCGGACTTAGTTTCATGGTTAGAGCGCAGTACGTGATGAGTGAACTAGTCTATAGTTTCATGGTTAGAGCGCAGTACGTGATGAGTGAACTAGTCTATAGTTTCATGGTTAGAGTGCACTACGTGATAAGTGAACTAGTCTATAGTTTCATGGTTAGAGTGCAGTACGTGATGAGTGAACTAGTCTATAGTTTCATGGTTAGAGCGCAGTACATGATGAGTGAACTAGTCTATAGTTTCATGGTTAGAGTGCAGTACGTGATGAGTGAACTAATCTATAGTTTCATGGTTAGAGTGCAGTACGTGATGAGTGAACTAATCTATAGTTTCATGGTTAGAGCGCAGTACGTGATGAGTGAACTAGTCTATAGTTTCATGGTTAGAGCGCAGTACGTGATGAGTGAACTAGTCTATAGTTTCATGGTTAGAGTGCAGTACGTGATGAGTGAACTAGTCTATAGTTTCATGGTAAGAGCACAATACGTGATGAGTGAACTAGTCAATAGTTTCATGGTTAGAGTGCAGTACGTGATGAGTGAACTAGTCTATAGTTTCATGGTTAGAGTGCAGTACGTGATGAGTGAACTAGTCTATAGTTTCATGGTTAGAGCACAATACGTGATGAGTGAACTAGTCTATAGTTTCATGGTTAGAGCGCAGTACGTGATGAGTGAACTAGTCTATAGTTTCATGGTTAGAGCGCAGTACATGATGAGTGAACTAGTCTATAGTTTCATGGTTAGAGCGCAGTACGTGATGAGTGAACTAGTCTATAGTTTCATGGTTAGAGCGCAGTACGTGATGGGTGAACTAGTCTATAGTTTCATGGTTAGAGTGCAGTACGTGATGAGTAAACTAGTCTATAGTTTCATGGTTAGAGCGCAGTACATGATGAGTGAACTAGTCTATAGTTTCATGGTTAGAGCGCAGTACGTGATGAGTGAACTAATCTATAGTTTCATGGTTAGAGCGCAGTACGTGATGAGTGAACTAGTCTATAGTTTCATGGTTAGAGTGCAGTACGTGATGAGTGAACTAGTCTATAGTTTCATGGTTAGAGCACAATACGTGATGAGTGAACTAGTCTATAGTTTCATGGTTAGAGCGCAGTACGTGATGAGTGAACTAGTCTATAGTTTCATGGTTAGAGCGCAGTACATGATGAGTGAACTAGTCTATAGTTTCATGGTTAGAGTGCAGTACGTGATGAGTGAACTAGTCTATAGTTTCATGGTTAGAGCACAATACGTGATGAGTGAACTAGTCTATAGTTTCATGGTTAGAGCGCAGTACGAGATGAGTGAACTAGTCTATAGTTTCATGGTTAGAGCGCAGTACATGATGAGTGAACTAGTCTATAGTTTCATGGTTAGAGTGCAGTACGTGATGAGTGAACTAGTCTATAGTTTCATGGTTAGAGCGCAGTACATGATGAGTGAACTAGTCTATAGTTTCATGGTTAGAGCGCAGTACGTGATGAGTGAACTAGTCTATAGTTTCATGGTTAGAGCGCAGTACATGATGAGTGAACTAGTCTATAGTTTCATGGTTAGAGCGCAGTACGTGATGAGTGAACTAGTCTATAGTTTCATGGTTAGAGCGCAGTACGTGATGGGTGAACTAGTCTATAGTTTCATGGTTAGAGTGCAGTACGTGATGAGTAAACTAGTCTATAGTTTCATGGTTAGAGCGCAGTACATGATGAGTGAACTAATCTATAGTTTCATGGTTAGAGTGCAGTACGTGATAGGTGAACTATTCTATAGTTTCATGGTTAGAGCGCAGTACGTGATGGGTGAACTAGTCTAAAGTTTCATGGTTAGAGTGCAGTACGTGATGAGTAAACTAGTCTATAGTTTCATGGTTAGAGCGCAGTACATGATGAGTGAACTAGTCTATAGTTTCATGGTTAGAGCGCAGTACATGATGAGTGAACTAGTCTATAGTTTAATGGTTAGAGCGCAGTACGTGATGAGTGAACTAGTCTAAACAAACACATACTATGACCAATGCAAATATCAAAGATTTGTAAGTTAGGTTCAAATAGGAAATGTTTGAATAATTTCACTGCCTTTAAAATTAATTTTAATATCGATGTTAAGTTTCCGTACATGCCTTGGCCATGACAAAACTATTTAAATCTTAGCTCAATTTAAATTTCATTGTTTGAAATTAACGTTAAAATATTTTCACTATATAATGATATGATTATAACTTAAATAACTAATTGTTTCTTTGTTTGTAATTGTTTAGAAGTTAACCAACTGCAAAAGCAATGATTTAATTAGAATAATCTCAGTGCACCCAGTAGGGCCGTCAAAGAGTTTTCACAGAAAACACAAGCTCCTTTGTTATATTATTGATGCTTTATTTTGCTGTATATTTATTTTATAATTTCTTTGCATTCAAATTTGCAATTATAAGAAAATAAGATCTTAGAATAAAAGCAGATGTTTCTGAGATAGACTCAACCTAGTCACGCACTGAGAGTAATCCGCTATCTTCGACTTCATGAGACATGGGATTTGGAAGAGAAAAGAACTAAGTCTCAACACTCTACTGCAAGATGGGTTTCAGCTCAAAGATCATATGTCACTTTTTATCTCATGCTATTTTGAGACGTAAGAGAATATTCCATTGGTACAAGTTGGACATGTCTATATGTCCAACAACACTCTACTGGATAAAGACATAAACAATAGGATAGCCAAGGCAATGGCCACCATGTCACGGTTGCAGAAAAGAGTCTGGGACAACATATTGCTGACTAGCAGTACTAAAGCCCTAGTCTACCGGACCTGTGTGTTGAGCACCTTGCTGTACGGAAGTGAAACATGGTCAACCTACTCATGGCAGGAAAAAAAGCTGAATGTCTTCCACCTCCGATGCCTAAGGCGGATCTTTAAAATAAGGTGGCAAGATAAGATAACCAACGAGAAAGTGCTACATAGAGCAGGATGCCAGGACATCCGCTCTGTTGTCAGCAGCAGACGCCTTGGCTGGCTTGGCCACGTTCGTAGAATGCCAGTAGGTCGACTTCCACAGGACATCCTGTATGGCGATCTAATAAAAGGCAGGAGAGCCGCTGGTCGCCCACTTTTACGTTATACGGATGTATGCAAACGCGACATGAAGCTCTTCAAAATCGACACTGGCAACTGGGAAGAGGTGGCACTGGACAGATCCACATGGAGAGAGAGCATAAAGGAAGGGTCACAGATTGCAGATGTCATACACAACAGAAGCAGAAAGAAGGGTGAAAATGCAACGGCGCCTGGTGATTATATATGTCCAACCTGCGATCGCAGCTGTGTATCAAGGATTGGCCTCTTTAGTCACACAAGTAGTTGCAAAGGGAAAAGATCGTCTCTCGAGACGTAAAATGTCACAGACAAGTTGGACAACACTTCAGTTCAGACTCTGTAGACAATACATTGGAACCAGGAAGAAGAAATAGGCATGTTTATGTCCTTTCGCTGATGGAATACATTGACTGAAATATCTACTGCCATTGAATGTGCTGGGTAGGAAAAAGGGGAAACGACCGATGAAATAAGGCGGAGAAGGAAACACAAGAACAAAACAAAAAAAACGGAATGACGTGAGCAGTAGAATTGAAGGATTGGAGAGAGACTTCAAAATTCTTAAATATTTCTCGATTCTTTTTGTGTTTTTTTTGGTATAATTTTTGTACTGATATTAAACGCTCTAAACATTAATTAATAAAGTGCTGTTAGAAAGAAAAATTGCTTTTATTGAAAATGTGTATATAGTAGTCAGTAGAGACAATCAAACAACTGAATAAGTGTACATGTCTAGAGATATAATCCAGGTATTAGATGTCTAGCGCGGAAAGCTTTGAGCTTGTCTAGACAAATCACTCGTAGTCTAGAGAATAGTCCTATTTTCTCGATATTTTTGTTTTGTTTTTCCAACGAGACATTAAGAATTGCAGACACGAGAACGTCATATATATATATAAACTTTTTCTTAATCTTTTCAAATTGGAACTGTACCAGGATTAGATCCGAATATTAGATGATAAAGTTTAATATTTCATGCTTGTCTATCTACAGGTACCCCGGACCCGCCCTCTAATGTCAAAGTTAGCAGTTGTCATGGCAACTCGGCCGGGCTGACGTGGGACGCTGCCAGGGAGAACGGCGCTGAGATCCTGGGCTACGTTGTCCAGTTCAATACGTCTGATCATCCAGATATCTGGTAAGCACGTCTGGCTATTGTGTCCACAGGATTGGTGAGGATCTTACCTTGTCACTCAGGTTGTCGCTGAGTATTTATAAGAGTCATTTGCAAAATTGCTTGTGCAAAAGAAAATTTATCGGTACGAGTCGTATCCTTTAAGTCGCATTTTCCGAAGACATTATTGTCAAATAAACGTTCGAAATTGTAATAATTATAATACTAATAATAATAAATTTAATTACATAACATTGACTTCTCTAAAGAAAATGTAAGCATATATTATATGTTATAATTAATTAATTACATTTATAATTATTTTTTTGTTTAATTCGAGTTCTACTAGAGAGATACTGCGTGCTGAGGCAACAGTCTGCTGTGATGTGTGAAATTGTTTAAAGTGTCAGAGACCTTACGGTGATGTGTGAATATGTTTAAAGTATCAGAGACCTTACGGTGATGTGTGAAATTATTTAAAGTGTGAGAGACCTTGCGGCTACCATCGAAATACAAAAATAGATTAAACAAAAGACAGTTTGTGTGGAAACACAAACTCAAAATCGGCCCCCGAAGTAAAATGTTTTACATAATTCGGATAATCCTTCAGAGTTGAAGATAGTTTACTTCCTAGTTCAAACCTCCCGCAGGACGACGGGGGATGGGAGCAGGCAGGGTTTGAACCTTCGATCGTCGATAAATCCAAACGACAGTCCAGCGCGCAAACCGCACGACCAGTGGTCCACCCAGGTAGGCTTTAATATTTTCAGAAAGAAAATCCGAATGAAATTATATCAAAGACAAATGAGAGATAAGAATGGAGAAAGAAGGTTAACAGATCTTATGTAGTGCCCCAACCGTCCCGCAGATCAAAGGATACGTGAAAGTGAATGTAAAGTTAGATGTGAACCTGGCCTAACTAGTTTGTGGTCTATAGGGCAGATAATGTAAAGTTCATCTGTTTTTGTGGCCTACGGTTAACGAGGGTGTCATGTAGCCAGCACAACGACCAACCGCCTTTGATTTTCCCCAACTAATGTCAGGTACCCATTAGAGGTGGGTAGATTCAGAAGTTGAAAATCCCAGTCTTCACCAGGATTCGAACCCGGGACCCTCGGTTCGAACTAAATAAGTTAATTGTTTTGAAAAAGCTCAATCTCATATTCGAAACCTAAAAAAAAAAAAAAAAAAAAATTCCGCTATATAGAAAAAATGTTCACGAAAATGTTGTTTATAAGATTATTATTCGTCTTAAATTAGGTCTAACATATAATGCATACTAATTAGCTTTTTCTTATAAAAAAACTGCTTCCATAATTAATTTTAAAAATTAGAATTTTCGCTTTCAGGAAAAAAAAAGTAGCCATTGCATCAGAACTTTGAATGGTCTAAAATATTGTGATTTTCAATATCTCTTCTAGTTCACGAGATCTAAACGGGACGGACGGACAGACGGACAGACATTTCGCACAAAACTAATAGCGTCTTTTCCCCTTTCGGGGGCCGCTAAAAATGAATAGCTTAAAATAATGATTTTACGGTGCAATAAATGCACAAAACTTATCCTATAACTTAAACAACACCATAGGTTATTATTTTATTTTATACACCGCAAATACCAACAAGTTAGTTATTATACGTTTTCCGCATTATATGAACATCGCAAATAAATATAGGAATGAGTGTTAGATAGGTTTTTATACTTAATCTAAGGTTCTTGCCTTAAGTATTGAGGTAGACAGTCGAGCTGAATGATGGACGTCAGTGGACGGACAGACAGAATCAACAGAAGTATACAGACACTCGTCATAAAAAATATATTTGATATAATGCCAGGTAAATAGATCTATTTGATCTGAAACACCCTTGTCCAGATAGGACTGGCAGTTTCCAGAACATGCTAGTATACATGTTTACCAAGTTCCTGCATGGCTCATGCCATTCTGGTTTCCCTGTTTGCAGACGTGCTCTCAACCCGAAGACAGGCATGCGCCTTAACCTGCGTCGTAATTGGCGGTGAGGGGGAAGGTTGGGAGTTCAATTCTAAGAGGTCATCTGAAAGGGACATAGTGCTAATAATATCCTCCTTTGTGTAAACACACATGGTATGTATGTCGATTACCTTAATAACAAGGAGGGAAAGATGGGTTTGTTTTGACCGATAGACCACGATGCCAATGCATGAGCACCTGTCTTGCATTGTGGGTTGAGACGATGAACTGATTGGGCTATAGTCTCCATCGTGACAGTGTAGCTCACTGCATTACAATGTGTAATGTGTTTCAATACTTAAGGCTCAGTGTGTCAAATCTTGTTGATAAACCTTTGTACGAGGGTCTCTTTAAATAGGTCTGAAGTGGAACACAGCGACGAAGGGCTAGAGTTTTACAAAAATAAAAAATTCTTGAACGAATTCTTCTATTTTATTTTTTCCCTATATTTTTCTGTGACTGTGTTGTCTATTTATTGGCCTCAATACTGAAGTGTTGTTTAGAGTACTCACAGTTTTTTGTTGGCATCTATACGTTTTTTAAGGACAATAAGCTACGACTTTCATTTAAAAACAACAAAACTTTGGTTAATTTATGAATATGGAGCTGCATAAATAGACGCATATTTAAGGACTGAAATCAAAAATTTATGCATAGGAAGTTTTTGATTGGGATTTGTACCGCATTTTATAATAATAATAATAATAATAAACTGCGTCTCACCTGTTATACATGGATGATTTAAAGCTATATGCAGAGAACGAGCAAAAGTTGCATAACACAATCACCCATGGGAGACACTTTGGTGACGATATATGCATGTCTTTTGACTTGGATAAGTGTGGTATCATACACATTATAAAGGGCAAGGCAGCCAACACCAATATTGCATTTGAAGGCATCGAAGAACTGAACTCTGCCTCCCTTTATAAATATCTTGGAATAAACCAGAATGCCACGATAAACCTTAAAAAATAAAAAGAGGACTTTCTTGGAAAATACAAGCAGAGAGTAAATAAAATTCTTAACACAAAACTGTCTAGCAGTAAACACATCCCGGCAATAAATAGCTGGGCCGTGCTCCTCTGCGAGGTTGTTTATTATCAAATGGACAGACACCAACCTACATGACATTGACAGTTTCACGATGAAACTATTAACCAAATTTCGATGTTTACACCCCACCATAAGGCTATACCTGCTCCGGAAGGATGGATGCCGTGGATTGCAGAACATCTTCAAACTGTGTAAGACGCAAGTTTCCAAAATACGATCAAAACTGCACGCCTCCAGCAATGAACTAGTTTCCTTCCTACGCAAATACGACTATGATTCAACCCCTCTGAACCTAAACAATGTTAATGTTAATGTCGGTTTGGACGACCTAGGGTATGAGATTCGCCAATGGGAAGAAAAAACACTCCACGGAAAATTCCTGGCTTTATTAGATGGGGACAACATTGACAAGGCTGCTTCCTTAGCATGGCTCAAAGCAGGTCATCTCTACCCTGAAACAGAAGGCTTTGTCACAGCAATACAGGACAGAGTAATGAGGACAAAAAATAACGAGAAACATATCCTAAAACTCAATATTGTTGACAAATCCCTTTAACGAAACTCGACCCTGTCTTCACCAGAGAATGTATTCTCGTTATTTTTTAACATAATAATAATAATACTGTTGCAGACATACCACATTCTCACATACCACATTCTCACATACCACATTCTCACATACCACATTCTCACATACCACATTCTCACATACCACATTCTCACATACCACATTCTCACATACCACATTCTCACATACCACATTCTCACATACCACATTCTCACATACCACATTCTCACATACCACATTCTCAGAAAAATTCTCAAAGTACACAGTCAAAGAACTCAAGGAATTTTGTCCATGTCACGAAGCTCGACCCTAGCAGTGCCACATAATGAAAATTAATTCATTTCAATAATAATAATAATAAAAATATTTTGTATTATGCTTACAAATTTCATTTTACAATTGTGCATTTCCCATAACAAATACGTTATAACAGCAAACGAATAATGCATCTATAATCTGGTTCCGCCTGTAATTTTGTTTTACTCACATTTTGTGCCAAAGTTCACAGTAGTCTATAAATTAAAAAAAAAAGCCGTTTTAAAAATAATATATTCACGTTTCACTTTAAAATAGACTTGACCTTCACCTATCTCTTGGTGAACCTTTGGGTCACCACACATAATCTACCGACCGTCCTTCTCTGTCTGTTGCCTTGAATAGAAATGTTTCTTTTAGACTACTCCATTCTTTCATGTCTTCCCATTGCTTTCACCTTGTGCCTCTTTTTCTTTATCCAGGTACTGTTCCCTGAAGGAAGGTCTTTGCGAGCCCTCAGAACCTCATGATATGGCCATACAATTTTTAGTTACTTATTTGTGATAGTGTTCAGCAGGTCATCGTGTGGCCCGATGGCCATTGACCTACTTTTCCGAATCTCGTTCTGACAATTTCAAGCATACAATTTTTCTAGAGTAAGATATTAGATGTAGAAAACTGGATTTCAAGAAGCCTCTGTAGGACTCGAATTCTGGGACATTTGTCTTTCAAGTATGTTGGCCCGTTTACTTTCCTGTAGGAAGAACACAAGTGAGATGACTCATAGACAAAAGTTATCAAGTGGAAAGTCTTGTCTCACTAAAACACAATGTACATTCTACTTTCATATGCAAACTATTTAAATCTTTTTCAATACCACTAAAATCTTGATACCTTCTTTCGAAACCGACATAAATTTTTGTCAAGCTATTGAAAATTCCTCCCACAATAGTGAGTGAATTTCACGTTGTGAAAAACAATTCATTCTTAGCTAGTCGTTATTTCAAACCTTACGCCTTTGCGATATCTATAAATAGATTTGTTTAGCCTTGAAACTTATCATTCAATGTACCAGAAAAGATTTGTCAAAAATGAATGTGATAGCCAAAATTAATCTTCAAATATTTCACATTCCACTGGCAAATTCTCGTAAATAATGAAACTTTAGTTTTACATCCACAAATCGTGCTTAACAATTCGTCCTCATTTAGATAATCTTACTTTTGTGTCACATAGCTCAACTGAGTAATGTAATTGCATAGAATATTTTACAAAATAGTGAAATTGTTTGTGAGTAAATTAAAAGGTGTGAAATATAGGCCTATAGTATCTTCAAGAGTTTTTATTACACTAAGTACTGATGATATTTTTATGAAAGATTAGATTTATAAGGATGAAAGAAGTGCATAAAGATGCATAAACTGTAGGAAAATTGTTATTTTTAGCTATTTCAACACAACATGCATGGTATAAAACCTTTCCACATGGTGGAGTTGGCCAGCGGGCCGTCATTTTCCCATCAATGATATAGGGCTGTGGAGTATCGTTAATTATTTTATATCTTCTTTGTGATTGTAAAATGTTAATGTATATATATATATATATATATATATATATATATATATATATATATATATATATATATATATATATACTAGACATATGTTACCCGCGACCCGCGGGTCTTTATTTGCGCATTACTGTCGATATAGTCACTGAGAGTGTTTTGTAAACAATTAAACGAAATAATAATGTAATAAGTAAAGCGAATGTGTCAATGTAATAGTAGTGTGAATGAAGCTATCAAATCAGAATAGCTAATAGGCTTAAATCCATTTTTTCAAATTAAAACATTTGCTTGTAGGCCTACATATATTTGATTAAAATTTGAGATGAATAGACTAAATTTTGAATGTTCATGTGTATAAAGTATAAAGTAGATCTTGAGGTAGAAATAGATCTAAATCTACACTAATCTAGAGTTAAACATTGGCTTTTATAGAGTTCATTCTGTGCTGTGCATGCGTGACCTTTTTTTATGAATGAAAATAGGCCTATCTCAACACGGCTACGCAGCTTTAGCGAACAGCGAACGAATGTATTAAAATGCTTTAGAAAAACAAATTTGAATGTTAATTTGATTAAAATATGAAATGAATGGACAATAATTAGTATATTTATGTGTTAAAGCACAAAACTATCTTTGCGAAAAGAAGTTTTATCATCTTAGAGTTCAATAAGAGTTTTAGACCTAGGCCTAGAAATAGACTCAGTAGAGAGATGTGTTAATGTGTAACCATTGGTAATGTCTAATGAAATAATGTTCGCCAGGAAATCTGTAGTCACAGATATCAGGAATTAATTTATGTAAAAAATGCTTTTGAATAATCTAGTGGATTGGATTTAGATGTATGTTAAACTTAACTAATGATCCTTTCAAGTTTTTTCTCTTTCGCTACGAAAATAAAATTAGGTTTGCGAAAATGGGATTACCCGAAGCCGATACATTCATATCTATTAAAAAACAAAAAGAGCGATAGCTTTGCTAAATGAATGGGATTATAAAGTGAACAATTAAACGACATAATTTTTAGTACGCGATTCATGAATGAATATAGATCTAGGCCTATCTCAACTCGGCTTCGCAGCTTTCGTAATCGAATGTAGCTTTAGAAAACAAAATTTGAATGTTTATTTGATCAAAATATGAAGTGAATGGACTTTAATTAATATGTTTATGTGTTCAAGTATAAAACTATCTGTGCGAAGAGAAGTTTTATCATCTTAGTGTTGAATTAGAGTTTTAGATCTAGGGATGGGATTATAAAGTAACAATAAAACGAAATAATGTTTAGTACGCGATTCATGAATGAATATAGATCTAGGCCTATCTCAACTCGGCTTCGCAGCTTTCGTAAACGAATGTAGCTTTAGAAAACCAAATTTGAATGTTTATTTGATCAAAATATGAAATGAATGGACTTTAATTAATATGTTTATGTGTTAAAGTATAAAACTATCTGTTCGAAGAGAAGTTTTATCATCTTAGAGTTGAATTAGAGTTTTAGATCTAGGGATGGGATTATAAAGTAAACAATTAAACGAATTAATATTTAGTACGCGATTCATTACGGAATTGTCTAATGAAAGAATGTTCGTCAGGAAATCTGTAATCACAGATATAAGGAACTAATTAATGTAAAAAATGCTTTTGAAACACAAAATTGAAGGTTAATTTTATTACATAATGAAATCAATGGATCTTCTTTTGTATTTTCATGTGTCAAAGTAAAAAACTATCTGCGCAAAGTGTATTTCTTAAAATTAGATCTAGGTCTAAATCCTTTCTATCTTTTCTCATGTCAACATTGTAGACATGGCCTAGATCCATAAAATACTATAGCTGTAATAGAGTCGGACAACTTTATTTTTTTTGAGGGTCTTAAGTTTGTTTTAGGGCTACAATACATACACTACGGTCTAAGTTGGTACCCAAGGAACATTCCTGCCTAGTTTTATCAAGATTGGTCAAGCGGTTTTGATGTCTATAAGTAACATACATACATACATACATACCCCTCACATTCTACTTTATAATATATATATGGCAAAATATGTAGGTCACAACTGGGACTGCGCAGCCACGGGAAATACTGCATTCCTTACTAATCTTCGGACTCGAAGACAAGCCTTATTATTATTATTATTATTATATATATATATATACTTTATAAATATAAGAATAAGATCGCCTTTGGTCCTGGTTCTTTACAAAGCTTCTATTCACTCTGTCTGTCTGTCTGTCTGTCTGTCTTTCTGGTACAATTGTTTTACTCGTTATATCTGCCACATCCATTTCTCAGATCAAAAGTTGAATCTTTACACAGTTATTTATTTAACGGAACAAAACTAATTAATTCTTGGCAATTTATTATTTTGTTTGCGAAGTAAATGCTACTTATTGAGAGATGTGACTGTATAGTTAGAACTGCTACTTATTGAGAGATGTGACTGTATAGTTAAAGCTGCTACTTATTGAGAGATGTGACTGTATAGTTAGAACTGCTACTTATTGAGAGATGTGACTGTATAGTTAGAACTGCTACTTATTGAGAGATGTGACTGTATAGTTAAAGCTGCTACTTATTGAGAGATGTGACTGTATAATTAGAACTGCTACTTATTGAGAGATGTGACTGTATAGTTAGACTTTTTCTTGTATTGTAGGTATTTCATGTTTATTCTCCCACTTCCCAATCTCCGATCAAGTTTAAATTTTTCATAATTATTCATAGTCGATGGTTATACATGAATGAATACATTAACTAATTAGTTAATCAATTAGAGATAGATAATTTATTTTGTTTTATTTAGAAAAAAGGGTACCTATTCCTAAAGTATTGTGATATCTGGTAGTGATTTTGAGTCTCTTCCCCTTATATAAGCTCTTTTTGTTTAAATATTTAAAAAAATGTATTTGTAAATTGCCGTAATGTCGTTATGTCGTCTCTTTGCTGTCTCCCCTTATCACTATTTCTATGTGCATATCTCAAGCACGACTTAGAAGTATGTCTCCCCTTATCACTATTTCTATGTGCATATATCAGGCACGACTTAGAAGTATGTCTCCCCTTATCACTATTTCTATGTGCATATCTCAAGCACGACTTAGAAGTATGTCTCCCCTTATCACTATTTCTATGTGCATATATCAGGCACGACTTAGACGTTTGTCTCCCCTTATCACTATTTCTATGTGCATATCTCAGGCACGGCTATGACATCCCCTTATCACTATTTCTATGTGCATATCTCAGGCAGGGCTATGACATCCCCTTATCACTATTTCTATGTGCATATCTCAGGCACGGCTATGACATCCCCTTATCACTATTTCTATGTGCATATCTCAGGCACGGCTATGACATCCCCTTATCACTATTTCTATGTGCATATCTCAGGCACGGCTATGACATCCCCTTATCACTATTTCTATGTGCATATCTCAGGCACGGCTATGACGTCCCCTTATCACTATTTCTATGTGCATATCTCAGGCACGACTTAGACCTTTGTCTCCCCTTATCACTATTTCTATGTGCATATCTCAGGCACAACTTAGACGTTTGTCTCCCCTTATCACTATTTATATGTGCATATCTCAGGCACGACTTAGACCTTTGTCTCCGCTTATCACTATTTTTATGTGCATATCTCAGGCACGACTTAGACGTTTGTCTCCCCTTATCATTGTTTCTATGTGCATATCTCAGGCACGACTGTGACATCCCCTTATCACTATTTCTATTTGCATATCTCAGGCACGGCTATGACATCCCCTTATCACTATTTCTATGTGCATATCTCATGCACGACTATGACATCCCCTTATCACTATTTCTATGTGCATATCTCATGCACGACTATGACATCCCCTTATTACTATTTCTATGTGCATATCTCAGGCACGACTTAGACGTTTGTCTCCCCTTATCACTATTTCTATGTGCATATCTCAGGCACGACTATGACGTCCCCTTATCACTATTTCTATATGCATATCTCAGGCACGACTATGACATCCCCTTATCATTATTTCTATGTGCATATCTCAGGCACGACTGTGACATCCCCTTATCACTATTTCTATTTGCATATCTCAGGCACGGCTATGACATCCCCTTATCACTATTTATATGTGCATATCTCAGGCATGGCTATGACGTCCCCTTATCACTATTTCTATGTGCATATCTCAGGCACGGCTATGACATCCCCTTATCACTATTTATATGTGCATATCTCAGGCATGGCTATGACGTCCCCTTATTACTATTTCTATGTGCATATCTCAGGCACGACTTGGACGTTTGTCTCCCCTTATCACTATTTCTATGTGCATATCTCAGGCACGACTTAGACCTTTGTCTCCCCTTATCACTATTTCTATGTGCATATCTCAGGCACGACTATGACGAGCAGTTTGATGGCAGCACCAGAGTCGCCACTCTTCAGTTGTATCCCTGGGGGACATACTCATTCAGGGTCAAAGCCAGAAACGTCATGGGCTCCAGCAAGCCGAGCGCCACTACCACCCGAATGTGTACCACGCCGCCGGACCGACCGGATAGAAACCCAACCAACGTCCGCACCAGGACGGACACGAAGAAGACGCTGGCGGTGGAATGGACGGTAGGTGCCCAGAGATAGGATACAACGTAATGGCATATCATGGAGTAACACAATACATTCTAGTCTGTACTTCTTTGATAATGTTGTACAAGTAACAGAGAGATGTTGTCGGTCCAGATAATGGTCTTGGGTTTATACCTTTTCACATATCTAATTACCTTTTTAGAAACATGATAGTCTTTTAGTTTCTGTGTTCAATTGAATGGTGAATGATTCATCATGCTTAAAATAATTATTATAATGATATCAGATGCTGGTGTGTGCGTAAAATAATGTTTAAATCCTCTTCAGCGGCTAGCAACATAGTTCTTTTGTTTCTATAATGCGAGATTTTCCAAATTTCGGTATACAAATCCTGTAAAGAGATACTGTAGATACCTTTACAAACTAACAACTCTCTTGTTGATGCCAAGGCGAAGATTTTGTCCACTGTGAATCTAATATGAACCTACTTTATGTTTAACAGTTCGAAAGTATTTCAAATCTGTATCTATTTGATCAGGTTGGCATTGTCTCCAATCAATCTTCGGTTTAGATGGTCTCATAGAATAATTACATAAAGTTTGTTGTATAAAATCACATCAGCCATTGCAGGCTACACAATGAAGGAATAAAACCAATTTTTGAATGATCAAGACTGCACTGTCTATATGTCTCTAGACTCTAAACATAATTAAGCTATTCAAACATGTTATTAAAATTATTTTTCTTATTCGAATAACTGGATAAAGATTTAAATGATTTCTTAAGTTGCAAATCATTTATGTGTGTGTGAGTCAATTACATTAATAGAAAATTTAACTTAAAGTAATTAAGTTCTCTAATTAGATCCACTATCGTAGAACCCCGTCAAGTACTCATAGACCCAAAATTCATTTATTCACTTACGTAGACCCTTTTGGAAGCCATCCTAGACCGCTGGGGGTTTATATAGAATACTTTGGGAATCACTGGTAGACCAACTAATTTCTCCTCTGACTCATATAACTAACTCTCTCTTTTTTTTTGCTTTCCATTGTCTGTAACTTCATATGTGACACTACATTACCTTTCGGTGTGTCCAATGAAATAAATACTATTTAAAAGATCCAATAAGAATTATCACATGTTTATCATATTTCGATGTTTGCATTTATATTTTTATTTTTGTTAATCTTCTGTTGTGTAGCCAATGAACAGGTTATACTACCACGGGACAAGGTTCAGGTACCAGGTGAAGTGGAGATTAAAAGGAACATTTACTTGGGACTCAGCCTACGTTAACGACCCGAACCAGGGATTTCTGGACATTGAGACCAACGACGTCTACACAGTCTACGAGATCCAGGTCAAGGCTGAGAACTCCCTGGGAGAGGCTCACCAGCCGGCCTTTATTTACCTGGGCCATTCTGGAGAGTCAGGTATGCATTTTGTTGAAAACCTACTAATTTATAATTCCAGGTTTGCAATATTTTAGCTTAAGTAAATTTCATTATAAATGTATGCTACTTTGAGGATAAAGCCGTTTCGATGTGATGTACACACAATATAGTCTTAGTCTGCAATAGTATGAGGAATGCGGTTAACATCTTACTGTATAAAATCAACTTGTCCTAAGAGTGGTTGAGGAAAGAGAGTTGAAAATATAATTTGAAAGGCATTGATGTAAGTTTTAATGTTTTAAAAGTATTTTGAACGACTTATTTGAAACATAATTTGAATGGATGATTTGAATAGATATAGTTGTGGAGAGATTTAAAAAAAAAATGTTTTACAAATGAATTGAAAGAATTTGTTTCAAGAGTGGTTTGAAAGAATTATTTGAGAACAAAATATATTTGAAAGAATTATTGAATAATAATTCGAAATATAGAATGCAAAGGATTCACAAAAATTATTTAAAAGAGTGATTTTAAAGATTTGTATAAAACGTCTTTGTATTGAGAGGCATGAAACTGTGGAATGGAGGTTGGTGATTAAAGAGTTGTAGGTGGATGATGGAAATCTAATATCTTTTGTTTCTTGTAAAATATCAAAACTGAAGAAAAACAACTGATCCAAAAGTGAACGATTGCCTCAAGTTACCTGTCTACACTGAATGTAAGAGTCCAAGTGGAAATAGTTTTTTTTAGGGACATTCATTATCCAAGTCTAGACTCTAGACATTAGGATAGTATAAGTGTCATCTCATTCTCATTTATTTACAAGTGAAATATCGACCTGTACTCAGCACTACAGAAAGAAACACAATTCATCACCATCTTCAAGAAGTCCAGCAAGATGAGTCTCTGTCTTGTGTTTGATACATTGTGCTACCGATAGCGTCAGGTCGACGTGACATTCTGTAGGTTACTCTCACGTCTACTTCCTAACCTTATGATGTCTGTAGGTCACTCTCACGTCTACTTCCTAACCTCCTGATGTATGTAGGACACTGAGGGAAGAGTCAAACATTTGATAACTCCATCAACAGTGAGACTAACCAGTCTACATTGAAAACTGAATAATTCAATGGACTGTACGCGAACGAAGAAAACAGTAGCACAGTTGTATCTTTCAAACTAAAGACACAATATAACCTATGAGAAAGAATAAATTGGCAGTGATAATACTGGTCAACAAAACAAACTAGAAAAGTAACACAAAAAAATCACATAAGTAAAAGAGCTTGAAATATACAGCTCAATCCCCCAATACTGTAAGATGCATTCTTTTTTTACTATTTCAAAAACAATTGATTTATTAATACAAACTAATGAATTTTTTTTTATTGATTCGTGTTTTGTTAGAGTCAATGAATAATTATGGTGCATTAGAAAAAATTACGTGTGCGAAATTTTGTACCAGACAGACAAACGGAATGAGTTTCTATAAGCTTTCTAAAAATGTCAATCTACAAGTGACCGCTCCAAACTTTCATCTTTCACCTTTTATTTATTCTGCTTTCTTCTTTTTCTGTGGAAGAGATATTTCAACCATTTAAGACTATGAAACTTATGTCTTTAGTGCTCCTGGAAATTAATAAGCTATCTTTAGGTTTCTAGGAATGGACAAGAAGAATCCAGTAAATACTCTGGGTTGGCAACCACTGGCTATATCTCCTTGAGATAATTGCCCATTAGTCCCTAATTCATGTCCCGTCACTTAAGTTCAGTCTACACATTTGTTATTTATTATTGCTGAAAGGATTTAATAATCTGACAAAAAAAATGTAGTAAATTGAAGAGTAGATCTATTTCTATTGCATCCCACTGATTCTCAAGTTGTTAATTTTGACCCATACGAGTAGGTCCTGCACTTCATTGCATTGCCTCCCCTCTCATTATCTCCATCTGAGGACCTGACTAGTTGAACAACAAAGAGAACGATTAGCTTCCAGTCTCTGATACAGGCAGTACGGGCCGCGTCATACTCACACCAGCTGCACAACTGTTCTCACCATTTAGCCAATTCGGCTCCTCCTCACCCTCTACAGCGCCATCACAAGACAATGGCCACTACTGGGCGCTTTTGTTATCCCGCTACTAACGACGCTGTAGTCCGGACACAAAATGGTGGCTGAGCGCTGAGTGTGTGTGTGTGTGTGTGTGGGGGGGGTCATTGACTACAAAATATGTAGCGGTCGATGCCATTTTAGTAGTAACACTTTTCTACTCCCCTCCCCTCCCGCCCCGTTTCCCACACTTTGGCCCTTGCTTTAACTACTTCACTTGTCAGTACTGTTCCGTCTTTTAAAGGACTAGAACTTAACAAGCTTTTTAAGAGCAGCTCAGCACAAAATAATCGATAAAGATGCTTCGAAATTCATGTGTCATATCCGGGGTAATTAGTTTCACATGTAACCTTTTTTTTTTAAACTGCAATTAAGGTAGCATGAATTGAACTGAACCTAAAGTTTATAAATCTAGTACTTTATAGCTGATATGTTACATGTGAACGTATGTAGTACATTAAGTCAGAGCGTGTGATGCAAGGTCTAACCAGCATTTCTTTCCTGGATTAATGGTTCATAAGGCGGTCATGTTATATACATTGAACTATAGAAAAAAAAATGTTTGATCTAAGTGGTCGACAACATAGAAACAAAGAGACAGGTCCCTGTCTTATTTACATTGAAAATTTTATTCACATTTAAGAGAGCGTCCTTGAGAAGCACACGTGCTCTTTATAGAAATGTGCTTTACATCTACTCCAAATGCTACGAGATGTATCCGAAATCGCGTAATTACACCTATATTCTTTGACAATACGTCAATATAGTTTATTTATCGATATCAAATTGTTTGATCGGTAAAGAATGTTCCGGATTTTAAGATGAAAAAGAAATCGACCTCCATTACTTTAATTTTCTTACAAATTGTCAACAAAAATGTTCCGAATTTTATATGAAAAATCTACTATCGCCAAATAACTGTTTGAAATCCCTCTTCTAATAAATAAAACAGATAATCTTCTCATTTACGAAAATTGGTTGTTCCGGATTTTTTAATGAACATTTTTTTTAGCTTTATTTATGTAAAATCGCACTTCTCTCTAACACTACATTTACTTGTCTAGCTAAAACGTTAGAAATTCTAATTATCGTTAATATTATGCTCCGATTTTTAAATAACATTTTTAAAACATGGACTTTTTATGCAGCGGCTTTCGTGCAGTAGCGTAACAAGTAGCGTCAAAACAAGTTCCTAACACCAATGTAAGGTTTGAAAATCTCTTCACAAGGCTATGGTACATCAAATTTTCATACGAGACCATCAAAGATTAAATTAACGTTATATAATTTATCTGGAATTCTTATTTTCTCTCACTATATATACAAACATCCAAAACAATCTAATATAGAATTTAAAACTATTACGATGTTTTGGAAGGGAAATTAAATATTAATCAGATTTTCAATAGCTTTTAGTCTTTTTTTTTTCGATATTAACATGACGGATAGACAGATTGACAGTCGAAACGCACAAAAAAAAATGCGTCTTTAATCCTTATATATAGTCTAACTAGCCCATTGTGAAGAAATACTTTTTTTCCATTGATATGTAGTTAATTCTTTAAATGAAATGCTAAAATAAGTCGAAGCACCAATGTGTATGAACTCTCGAGAGCCTGCTCTTATTGATTAAGACAGTTTTAGTCTCACTAGGCAGTGTGACGTAGTGGATTTTTTTTCCTTTTGCGCCATATGGAATAAATTCTTCAAATGAATTGCTAAAACAACTCGGTATAGTAATGTTTATTAAACCTCGTAATCTGACTCGTATTTAAAAAAGACTTAATAGGTATATTTAGATCTAATCTATATTTTTTACACTAGATCTAGGTGTTTTTTTTTACACTAGAGCTAGATTTTTTATACTAGATTTAGATTTTTATTCTAATTACAATCATTGTAGAATCTAGATGTAGATTTAATAGGTATAGTTTACAATATTTGTTGTTTTACATGTTTCATATGTTCCTTCAGAGTTGAAGATGTTTACTTCCTAGTCCAAACCTCCAGCAGGACGACGCGGATGGGTTTGAACCTGCACATCCAGGCAGCCATGATTTAGACTAGATCAAGATCTATAATTTCAATTTCTAGACTTAAAGTGTAGATTTTTATTTCCAAATGTCTAGATCAATATTGCAATGTTATAAAATACTAAAACTAATGTACTATTTTTAAATTTAATATTGCATTCAGTCAATTAATAGATTATCTAGCCTTTTTTTTTCATAAATCTTATCTAAATTACATCTACATTATCCCTATTTAAATGAAAATGTCATCAGCTCTGTTGGTAACTGTGCTGGGACATCGAGCAGACGTTGCCGAAGTAAAAGCTCGATGCCTTGTTCTTTTTTGTTTTTTTTTTTTTACATTATAAATCAATACCGAAAGATTATCTAAAATCACTAGTCTGACATATTGTAAATATCCGGTAGTTGTCATGCCGTAATGTGTAATATATATCTTTATCAATAATAGGCTAATAGTTTGTTATTAAGTTAACAGCAATGCCTGGTCGTGCAGTTAGCGCGTTGGACTGATTATCTCGACGGCCCCGGTTTCATACCCTGCTCGCTGCCATCCCCCGTCGTCCAGCGGAAGTTTTGGATAAGGAAGTAAATTATCTTCAACTATGAAGGAACATCCAAAACATGCAAAACATTTTACAGAAAAAACATTTTTCAAAACGCCAATTAAATCTTTGAAACATGATTACTTTTGACAATCAAAACAAAATCACGTCTTGAATATTCCTTGCGAATAGGCGGATTCGACAGGGATCCGACTCAGACGGGGGCCATCTCATAGTTTGTGTCACAGCACAATCTCTTTTTGTAATTTTTTAATTTTTTTGATCTCATTCTTTGTGGCAAACAAAATCTTAGGTTAAGAAGATTCAAATAGATCTAGAGTTTTTTTTTCAGAGAGAGAGCAAAAGATAGACTACAAAGTAAAGTTCCTTTTTCAGACGTGTTCTATAGCGCAGATGATGTAATGGTCCTGTGGCCCACGGTTAGCAAGAATGTCATAGGGCCAGCCTGGTCTAGCGGTTTGAGCGCTGGACCGTCGTTCAGATTTATCCATGGTCCCGGGTTCAAACCCTGCCCGCTCCCATCCCCCGTTGTCCTGCGGGAGGTTTGGACCAGGAAGTAATTATCTTCAACTCTGAAGGAACATCCGAAACATGTCAAACAAATACAAAACAAAAACGACCAACCGCCTTTACTTTGTCCTAACTAATGTTAGATACCCATTAGAACTGGATACCTAAATTGAAAATCCTAGTTTTCACTGAGATTCAAACCTCCTATTTGGAAGTTAAACGCTTTACTGCTTAACCACCGCGCCTACACAAGGAATGATAATGATTCTGTATGTTTATCCCTTTAGGTTTGAGACTGATGGTGTGCGATGTTTAACTTTAGGGTTAATGGATGCACACACACACAAATATGGTAAAAATAACAAAAGGTGCTATATCTGGACTTCAAGAGTAGAAAACTGTGTGTGTGGATACGTGTTTGGGAAAGGGTCAGTTCATTGGAGATGTGTGGGGGGTGGAGGAGGGCTGGTCAGAAATGCAACATACAATTAATATTTCAATAATAATTTGAGAATCCTATGAAAAGTCAGAGATTGTTCGTAGAAGTTTTTTTGTTGTGGGCGGGAGGAGCGCAGGGTGGGGGGAAGTGGAAAGTAAAAGTGATACTTACATCTAAGGCCGAAAAGTGTCTATGTGTGTGCTTGTCGAAGCTGTATGTGTGTGTTTGTCGAAGCTGTATGTGTGTGTTTGTCGAAGCTGTATGTGTGTGTTTGTCGAAGGGATGGAGCCGTATAAAACGGATAGTTCCAATTTAATCAATTTTTTTGTCAAAGAACTTCGCGATGCACATGATAAAAATAGAAAAAAAAGAAAGTTCCAGAGAGAAATAGAAAAAAAAAAGAGGAAGAAGAAGAGAGAGAGAGACAGAGAAGGAAGGAGAAAGATGGTGGGCCGTTTTATTTCATTTCAATAGTTCTCGGGCTAAAATGTATTCAAATGTTTCGTTAAATAGAAAAGGCCCTATTTCTTTCTTCTCTCTCCTTTTCTCTCTCTCTCTCTGTATCTTTTTCTTTCTCCTTCTCTTTGTTTGGATCACCCTTTTCTTTCTTACACCCTTGAATTAGAACAATCCGTTTTATAACGCCCCCCTCCTCATTTCTCTCTCTCACAGACACATGCTTGTATGCACATGAATTCTTTTGTCACTATTCTCTCTCACCTCCTTTAATAAAAACTTCCTCTTTCATGCAATCTTTGTCTTTTCTTTGGCTTCTCACATCACTATCGAACTATTTACTAGACACTAGATTTTAGTTTAGTCATGTTTTTTAAGACATCCTTTCCTTGTTTAAAACTTCCACTAAGCGAGACGCATTTCCTCTTACAGCCCATATATTCATGAAAACAAACACCTATCGCTGCATGATTAAAACACAAATATTAAGTAGAAAGGGAATGAACTCGAACGGGGTAATACATGTATCGTATTCGAAAAAAAAAGTTCCTTGTTTTAAAAACCTAAAGAGAAAACAAATAGTGTGACATGGAAACTTGTTTATTTTAACGTCTAGACAGGAACTTTTGTTGGGAAATACTTTACAAACCCGACTAACTGGGAACTTCCGATATTCTCTTCGTGAGTCAATCAGCACGCGCAGAGTTCATTGAGACGACCTGAACAAAAGTAAAAGACGGCTAACGTATACATAAGGTTATTGTTAGTCTGTCTCTCTCTCTTGTTTCTCTTAGAGTCAGTGCTCCCGGAAGTGTTTCAGAGCTCCTCTCTTTATGGCTTTAATTTCACGTTTCTAGGGTCAGACTAAAAGATCTCAACCAAGGAGTCTCAGTTGTTACAAAGCCCTGTCTCTCCGATACACATTTCAAACATATTGTTTCTCCCTGTTCCCATTCTCTGATCAAGTTGAAACTTTGCACAATTTTTTTATTGTTCACAGTAAAACATGAATCACTCTGAAAAGTAACCAATTAGTAAATCAAAAAATGATAAACAATTATTTCGTTAGATGTCGGAAATGGAAATAAATCTTACAGTATTGAGAGATACTTGAAGTTCTTTCCCTTTGATAAAATTTGTTTTTTTTTTTTTGTTTTTTAAGTATTTTTTTTGTTTTGCTTTTTTAATTTTTGTTTAAAGTAGAAAAAAAAATATTAATCTAAAACTGCAAAGAAAAAATCTATTTTGAAGGAAACATAAACCAAACATAATTTTTGGGTTTATTTAATAATAATGCAGTAGGTACCGAGTCACAAAAATGTAACTGGCATGACCATTGCAAACTCCTTGGCTCACCATGGAGGGCTACTAACACCACCTACCGAGCAGGCTGTGAGAGTTCATGATCCGGCGATAATCCAAAAACTAGAAATGGAAAAATGGTTTGAGTGCTTGGACAAGTCGCAAAAAGCCTGCAGAGTCTGGGAGCGCATGAGTCGCCCTGACCGCACTTCCCCGTGGTGGAGGCTATCCAGGCCTGAGCAAGCTATATTAGCACAGTGCAGGACAGACTGTCCTGTTGGCTCATATTTCTCACGCCTATGACCAAACGACGACTCACGGTGCCCCCGCTTCGGTAAGAAGAGGAAACTTTGCCTCATTTTTTTTTTGTTGCCCCAGACTTGCTGATCTCCGCCTCGACAGGTCTGGGAAACCAAAAATTACCGACATGTATGGTGACATATACGCACAACGCAAAACAGCAGGGTTTCTGTCCAGGGCTTTTGCAAGAGAGGATTTGAACCTCTCAGCCCTCACTCAAATGGAGTTTGATGATGATGATTGTTGTGTATTTATGTTTCTTGTTGTGTTTTGTGAACTGTCTGTACTGGTCTGTCAAAATTTCTTGGTGTTTAGTTCAATTTGTGTGTGTGTACTGTGTTATTGTGAACTGATTTGTCATTCTTATTCAATAAAACCTAGGATCAAGACATGTCTACCTGTAGTGTTTTATACGGTTGCTACAATGATAAAGGATTTACAATGCCGATTTTTAACGCACGACCCACTAATTTAAAAAAAACGCATGTTTTCATTTTTATTGCAAGACTGGGTCGAGAGTACGACATTGCACTCTTTAAATGTACCACTATTGCTGGAACAGTTTGAGAATCATTTCTTGAGAAAGTTAATACCTTTAACTAGGTAAAGAGCCCTGTGACATAAAACTGTCTACTCACTCTTGTGAAACTCTGTCTACACACGTAATGGGCGATGAAACCAAAGTCGGAGTAGACATTCTTTTTTCTAACTTTCTGGAACTGTCGTCCGCTTTTTTGGTAACCTCTATGACCTTGATATGTCCTTAATTCAAAACAGAAGAATGAAATGTATATATTTATATCAATATAAATTTAGTTGATGTGATAGTTAAAATGTGATTTGTCTGCTTCCTTATCCCTGCTGATAACATTTATGTTTATCTAGAATGCCATTTTATGTCTTAACGAGAGACGATGTGTAGTTTACTCTATATGCTATTTAGAAAGCCTGCATTGCGCACTTTGCCGGTAACATATATACATATTCTCAAACTGTATGGCCATATCACGAGATCCAGCAAAGATCTTCCTGCAAAGAGCAACACCACGGAAAATATAGAGGCAGAGATAGCGTTGGAAAGACAACATTGAAGACGGGCCTGTCGTTGAACGACGTTCTAGTCAAAGCGATAGACAGAAAGGAATGAAGAAAGACCGTCGACAGATCGTATGTGCTTCCCCAACGGTCTAACAAACTAATGGACAGTTAAAGGGGGTGATGTTGATGTATACCTATCCTCGAGTTAGACCAGATATTTGACCAGAAGCTCCCTGATACCAACCTAGTGATTGATGTCCTGTCCACCCTTTTCACCCCCCCTCCCCAAGCCTCGATAAACCTAATTGTATCCGGTCAAGCTTTGACTACATCCAGGAAGGATTTGAGCAATGCCAGACATTCATTTTCTTTTTTTTTTTTGTTTTGATTATAGAGTTCTTTTTCTTTTTCAATATTTATTTATTCGTTGGTGAGTTTGTTAGTTATTAGCAGCTCGACTGATCTAAAACTTTAGACTGTATACTCGCATTAAGTTGGTAGTCAGTACGTTGGCAGGGCCGGTCCTAGCGATTGCGGGGCCCTATGCGAAACGGATTACGCGGGGCCTATTCTGGGTAGGGATAAGGATAATAAGTAAAAAGGAAGATTTTGTATTAAAAAATAAATTCGTCTTTGCATTTTATACATTCTTAACTAAGTACAAAATCACGATCAAATTAACTTTACGAGCCTTGTGTGTAGCGAAGTCATACAGTAGATCATCAAAATTCTGTTTCCTACATAGATCACACTCAATAGCAAGAATTGCCACATTGTTCAATCTCTCTTCGTGAATTGTTGACCTTAAGTAATTCTTGATTAGTTTAAGACGCGAGAAACTTCTTTCACAAGATGACACAGTTACAGTTCAAATCTCAGCTACAAGGATTAAATTGCAGGGTTCACAATGCTGTTGAAACATTTTATCCTGTAGCCATCTTCAGCTTTTCGATGTGTGAAGTTTTCCACAGATTTATCATACTGCCTTTTCCTTTGACTTTTGGCTGGAAAGATTGCAACAACATCCATGTTTCCAGCCAACTTCTTTTCGCTGTCACAAGAAGAAACAACAGGAAGAAACTTAAAACGTTCAGACACAACCACAAGCTCTTCCACATTAACCCTTTCTGAGAGATACCGATAACATCTGCTCGTTGTGACTTATGTCTGGAGTACAATCCAATATCACTGCATTCTTGATGTCTCGAAGGATAGAATTCACAACAGCATCAG
The DNA here is from genome assembly GCF_947242115.1 of Biomphalaria glabrata. Taxonomy (NCBI): domain Eukaryota; kingdom Metazoa; phylum Mollusca; class Gastropoda; family Planorbidae; genus Biomphalaria; species Biomphalaria glabrata. The sequence continues at coordinate 23,541,946 of NC_074714.1, read as the reverse complement.
CTACTACAGTAATAAGTTCGTTTTGAATCTTCTTTCCCAGGTAACGATCATGAATTTCAGCATTGGTAACACGTCGAAGTTGTTCCCCCATTACCGGATCAAATTTTGCGAGTAATTCTAATAGACTTAACTAGACCAGGAAATTCCCATTACTTGGCTCTTTAAGTCTTTCAATGGTCCCCCTGAAAGCTAAATTGCGCTTCGCTAGAAATTGTACAATTGCAACTAGTCCAACGTTTAGTTTCAGACTAAAGCATCTCCTGGTGAACTTTGTCAATGTTTTTTTTTTTTTGTTCTTATTCTTGCTCCAGCTTCACAGCAGCTGGTCATGGCATCTAAATGCCTTTAAGATTTTTCATGCTCTACTAGCTTTGTGGTACAGCTTTGCCACTGGTCAAATCCGTCATTTAAAAAGGAACTTTTTTGTTTTTCCAGTAGACGACAGTAGAAACAATAGATCTTGTCTGCTGACACAGAATATATCAGCCAAGGACGCAAAATACTTTCACCATTACTCAGGTTTGGTTTGCAATGTACTTAAGAGAAATGTCTACCATCCTTATTTTTCGGAAAATTCTTTAAAGTAATCTCAGGTGGACCTTTTTGTAATAAATAGTCAACACAAGATCTTACCATTTTTTCTAGACACATGGCAGGATAATCCAGATTTCTCAATGAATCGACCACATTTAGCTCATTATCTATAACAACATGTTGATCAGTTATTACATTATTGCCTTCATTTCTTACGACATGTTGATCAGTTGTTAGTGTTACACATTTTCTTCTTCTCTTACGACATTCACCACTGCAGTCTTTGCATTCTTCATAGAATCTGTTTCAGCTGTCTCACTAGAAAAGATTATGTTCTCATTTTCGGGTTTTGATCGTTTTAAAAACGTATTCTAGTTCTATTGGAACTTACGTTTCGGTTAAAAATCGCACTATTATTATATTTTTATTTAAATATGAAAGCTGACTATGCTTTTCTTTTTTTTATTCGCGTAAGATTTGTTTTTTCCATATAACAATTTTGTCTAATTTTCAGGAGATTTAAAAAATAATTCCCACGACTTTTTCGTATATTTTGCATCATTATGCAATTACAGATATACTTAGCGCGGGGCCTATCAAAGCGCGGGGCCCACTGCGGCCGCATAGGTTGCAGTGGCTTAAGACCGGCCCTGTACGTTGGCAACGGTACATGCGCCTTGATTTGTGGAACCAAAAGCCAAAGAAAATACACTTTTACCCGTTTAGCCACGGCTAAGATTTCAACAAGTTTTAAAATTAGAAACGGTACACACTCTGTATAATAACTTCAGACTTTTACAAAATATGTTTTATTTTAGTCCTGCGTGTTTTTACATTTTTTTCAGACTCGAACCATTTTAAACAAAGTTTTGTGCATTTAGCCTACACATTTATACTCATTCTAAACTTTCAACCCTACGTTTGACATAAAAGAGTATAAATCTGGCAAATGTAGCTCAATCCTTATTTATAGTAGGTATACTCTTTTCTGCTTTCGAATTTAAACTTTTAAATATACTTTTTGTCTCATTTTTCAGAACCTCTGGTAGCACCTACCAATTTCTCCTTAAATCCAGAACACAGCCTAGAGCCACAAACTGCGCACTTCATATGGGACGCTGTTGACACAGATCCAAGAGTCATGTGTGGGAAGTTCAAAGGTTATAAGGTGAAAACATCATATTATATTATTTGTTTTGATAAGGTAAATTATGAGAGTAAGATGTGATGTCACTTTCCTGGACAAAGAACGTATTTTTATGACATAATTATTTTTTTAACGACTTCTTTAGCCAATCAAAAACGTTTTATGGGCCTTCTTATATCACATCGTCCCCATTGCATTTTGTTTATTTTTTCCCGGTGCAAGAAGTGACTAACGTTAAGGTTATTATAAACTGATTGGATCCTTTCAAATGAATTGAGTCTGAAATGTTTTGCTATGTCATAGTTGAAATGAGCTTGTCACATACATTAGGATCCCCATTAGGTAATGAGCTTGTCACATACATTAGGATCACCATTAGGTAATGAGCTTGTCACATACTTTAGGATCCCCATCAGGTAATGAGCTTGTCACATACATTAGGAGCCCCATTAGATAAAAGTTATCTGGAGAGGTACGTTACCCTCGCATACCTTGCGATATGATGTAAAAGTCATCTGTTACTGTGACCAACAGTTAACAAGGGTGTCATGTGATCAACACAACGACCAACCGCTTTCACTTTTCCCCCAACTATTGTCAGGTAATCATGAAGCGCCCAAAGATCCCGCAATTAGAAATCCCAGTCTTTACCGTGATTCGAACCTGTGACATCTCGCTTCCAAAGCCAAGCACTTTACTATTCAGCAACTGCGTCTATCTGGAGAGATAAGAAACTAAAATAAGACAAGCAGTTTTCGATGAGGTCACGAACATCGGACCGCCTACCTGAAAACACTAGAAGCGATACAGGAGTGAGGTTAGGTCATCACATAACAACTATTGTACCTAAGACTATATAGTGGTAGTATTAATTGGCCGGTGTTCTTCTCTCATTAATCAAGTGTCCACAAACTTAAAGGTCATCCATGCATGTTACATGTAGGAAAGATCGCCAGAACAACTCCATTGAACAAAAAGTGTGGATATCTTGAGGCTTTTATTTGTCTTTTGAGACAGAAAAAGTCTTATAGTTTTAAGAGGATTAAAGATTAATCTAATAAAATGTATTTAATAGTCCTTCTAATTGTACAGTTTGATTTAAAATGCATGCATGCATAACTCACACTTTAAAGACTGTTGAAATGCAATTCGATGGAGAATGCTAATCTATTTCTTTCAGTGAGGTTTGAAACAAACAAAACATTACCGCTTGAATGGACGTTGAACAAAAGGCTCAGAACGCATTATGAAAACCTCAGTGCGGAGATCACAATAGGGGGCATTCACGTCTATAAATCAATTACGAATTAAAAGATTTGATATTGATTAGTGCTCGAGTCTCTGGGAGTCAATGAGACATGGCCTCTAGGGGGCAATTCACAGAGTTCTCCGGCTTCTACTGTTTGACTATGTCTAGAAACTCACGGTTCGATGAGTCGATCACCTACGGCTGACTACCAGAAACAGTTCCTAGACGTCGTTGGACAAAACTCTGTGAAAAGTGCGGAAAATGATTGACAAAAATGCTTAATACTTTCCTATCTAGTTTGTTACAATATAGTCTATTACTTTAAGGCGCAAAGGTTTGCCCCCTGGACGACCTGTATCGTCGCCTCCTGCCCCTTCCCAAAGAACTCTCTCCATAATTAGATTGACTGTATTGATCAATGTCCATACTGTGTACGTCTAACTGATTGCATTGACCACTGGCCATACCGAAAACCTTTTTTTAGCGATGCCTCCATGTGTACATGTAACTAAATTATTGACCAGTGTCCAAAATGTGTGAGTTTATATATATATATATATATATTATATGCTGAGTACGTCCTGTGGCTTCTATGTGTGTAATCATTATTTTATGTCTAAACCGTGACTTAGTTTTCTTTTATTTCCTTTCACAATGGTCACATCAGGAGTGTACAATTGTAGAACTAGCCCATTATAGAGCAGGTTAAATACATCACTCAACCATAATTCAACTTATATAATACAGACGTTACTTCAAAAAAGAAGATGATTACGTCCTATGCGTCATGCATTTAGTCATATATACCAACAAATTAATATTAACCAATGACTTAAATTCTGCCAAGTCACTAGTTTTCCTGGCTAGCTCAGGCAACCCATTCCATGTTCTATTAGCACTAGGGAAGAAGGAGTATTTGTACAAATTCGTCCTAGCATATGGGACGAGGAATGTACATTTATCTTTGTTTCTTTCTGAGTATTTTATTAAATTTTGTTGTTTTTGTATTTGAAGATTATGGTTCAGTGTTTTATGTATAATTGCTACTTTACTTTTGAGTCTTCTGTCCTGAAGGCTTTCTAAATTTAGTGATTTTACTAAAGGTGTTACTCTAGTCTAATGTGAATATTCGTTTGTTATGAATCTCACTGCTCTATTTTGTGTCTGTTTCAGTTTCTTAATGTTTTCTTGAGTTGAGGGGTCCCAAACGGAGGATGCATATTCTATTATTGTAATAAAATATTATTGCCTCACTTTTCATTTACTTTTAAATATATATATATATATATATATATATATATATATATATATATATATATATATATATATATAATAATAATAATAATAATATAATATATAATAATAATAATAATCAGCGGCGGTGCCAGATCTGACAGGAGGTAGCAATGTGTTCTGCAAGCAGCATAACGGTCGCCGACTCCTGATTCTTTTCCGGGTTGACTCTCAAAACCTTCTCATGTTTGGGTATAGCTGTAAGGCAGCATAGGTTGGAATTCAGTCCTTCTCCTAGATGGGTAGCTAACCAAGGTTAATGAACCCTTCTGCCCGAAACTACAGGTTTAAGTGCCAGTTAAGTCCCTTTTGCCTCTTGTCCTGTTAGTGATAACAGTTTCACCAGACTCAATAAGTGAAGGCCGAGAGTTGGACTGGTGGTCAAAGACTTTTTGAACGCGTTTGATAGTAGCAGAAGGCTTATATTCATCACAGCTTTCAGCAATAACAACCTTACGGAATGTAATATATTTGAAAGCATTCCATATTGATACAGACATTAAATACTTTGAAACATAATTTCATTTCCTTTATTTCTTCTGTATTAATATACATATTGTCTAAAGGAATTTTTTTTTAATGTTTTGACCCCGTTAAGGGTCAAGCACCGTGTGGATTCGTGGCTTCAGAGTCATGCACCGTGTGGATTCATGGCTTCAGAGTCATGCACCGTGTGGATTCATGGCTTCAGAGTCATGCACCGTGTGGATTCATGGCTTCAGAGTCATGCACTGTAATCACTTCGGCCCTACCTCCAACATGGATATTAAGAATAATGACAAATATAGGAAATAGGCAAATGTGTCTGCCTCCAACTGTTTTAATTTTCTGCAAGGCTTCGCAATCATTAATTCATGTTCCCTTTGTAGCTGTCTCTGCTGCAATATTTTTAATTTTTATAAATCTGTCTTTCTGTCTGTCTGGTTGAAAGTTTGTGTACACGTTATTTCTCCCACACTCGATCTCGGGTCAGTTGAAATTAGACACAATTGTTTCGTATACCTGACGAAACAAGAACAAATATAACAAAAATAGAATAACTAATTAGATAATTAATTATTAAGTTTGTATCGAACAAGTCAGTGGCTTAGCTAGGGTGGGGGGAGGAGGAGGAGAATTTGAAAATTCCCTCGGGCCCTCACTTGAAGGGAGCCCCAAATGAGTGTTTTTTACATTAAATATTAAATATTTCACAAAATGCAGGGGCCCCCAAAGAGGTAAAGCCACCAGGGCCCCCAAACGATAAAAAATTCCTAGCTACGCCCCTGGAACAAGGGAAAGAAATTGTACGGCAGATGTGGTGGTATAAGTTCCCTTTGAGGAGGCTTGAGTCCTTAGTTCGAATTTAAGTCCTACATTTTATATGTTTTAAAAAGTGATCACGGTAACATTTGATCAGATACCCCCCTCTTACCCCCCCCCCCAGATACGTAATAGGATCATACATGGGCGTAGCCAGGATTTTTTTCGGGGGGGGGATTTTTTCTCCCCCCCCCCACCGCGAAAAAAATAATTTATATGTATTTACGTGTGTGTGTGTGTGTGTACATAATCTTTATTACATTCTGACCCTTCATTCTTTCGGAAGACGTTTATTGTGTCCTACTATAGGTTCTTCCATGAGTTAGTGGAAAAATTGTAGATTCCCCGTCATCACTAGCAATGGGGTCTGGGGGAGCTCCTAGCTCAACTCACTTAACTAGGCGTAAGTTAGCGATTCTTTTCTTTTGCGGCTCAAACCAACAATCTACATTCATAATCAGGTTTTTGTTCCTACGGCTCTACCATTTCATTAAGGCACAAATATTAAATGGTACGTATTATTCTCTTTGATATCAAAAGAACGTTACCAAACTTGATACGGAATTGATGCCCCTATATTACACACAACATGTTTAGAGCATGACTAGCTCAAGACAGCAGCGGAATTATCCAAGAATCTAAAACAACTGTCAACACTTGTCACCGAAACAAAATAAACGACGTGTTCATTCTAAACAAATAATATGAATATTAGAATACATTAGATTAGAATGAATTCCATCCAAAAAAAAAGTAATTTTTCAACCTTTATAAAAATTTCTTCACTTTGTGCCGATGCTTAGGCGTGCCGCTTGGAGCCACGTCGCGGGCCGAATCTGGCCCGCGGGCCGTAGTTTGGGCATCACTGGTCTAGGTCTGTTACAAATTAATTGACGTGAACGATCTTAACTTATTGATACAATTACACTTAATATAAAGTAGTTAGTTTTTGTTTTTTTTTCAAAGTATTTAAAATGTTTTCCCTGTCTCCCCGTGCACACAGCTACGCTACTGGAAGTCCATTGAAGGCTGGACCAAGAAGAAAGAAGTAGAAATCGTCCTGGGAAAAGACTTACACACCCACGGGCCGCAGGTCAAGGTGGCTCTCTCTGACCTGCCAGCATACACGACACTGAGAGCTCAGGTAGCAGTCATGAACTCGCATTACACAGGACCTTTCAGTGACCTTCTGGACTTTTTCACCCCGGAGGGAGGTAATACATGAGTGCTTAGCAACACTATAATAGTAACATGAGTGCTTAGCAACACTGTAATAGTAACATGAGTGCTAAGTAACACTATAATAGTAACATTAATGCTTAGCAACACTGTAATAGTAACATGAGTGCTTAGCAACACTGTAATAGTAACATTAATGCTTAGCAACACTGTAATAGTAACATGAGTGCTTAGCAACACTGTAATAGTCTACTTCTGTTGAACACCATTACATTTACAGAGAATTTAAAAATCGATTTAAACCGAGAGAAGACTTGAGTGTGTAATGGGCGGAGGGAGCTGGTGGCGTTAATAATCATTACTTATAAGTCAAAACCAGATTGTCTTTAGTATTGGAAGGTTGTAGATTAGAGGAAACAAAGACTCTGCTATGGGCTTTTTCTTTCCTTTGATGAAAATCGTAGCTTGAATAAAATTTAAATAACTTGTAAAGCTTAAAAACAAACCAAATACTGATGGAGTGACTAGCTAGTCTCTTCCTTTCTAAACCTAAACTGACTAGCCAATGTCGTCCTGTAAAGCTTTCAATAATGTAAAGTTACAAGATTGACAAGAATAGACTGATTGTCAGTGTTAAAAAATTCTAAATCAATTGTCATTGTTGTTGATTTTATAGAATTTTTTAAATTTAAATTTGACAGAAGTTATTATTCATCTAATTGGGTTAAGTGTTCTACAATGTAACCGACCAATCACTACACTACCAAAGTAACATAAACCAACTTCCTTTAGTTAGAATGCCGGTTTATTTTCTACTAGTTAAGACCTTTGTTAGTATTCTTAAAATAAAATTACTTATTTAATGTCTAATTCAGAATCGTTTCAGTAAAACGTTCTAAATATTGTCTAGTAACAGTCTAGTATATAAATTTAACCCATGGGAAGCAATCATGTTTTGCGTAAAAAAAATATATTACTTCCCTTGGCATAAAATTTAATATTCTTCGTATGACTATTTTTCTTCTTTCCTATTCTAGTGCCTAGTCCTGTACGAGATTTACGTTTACAAGCTTACGGTGTTGCCTACGTCTTGCTCAATTGGAAACACCCAATACACCCCAATGGTGTTGTCCTAGGCTATGACATTGCCTACCAACAAGGTGACTTATTTTCCCAACATCTTCATTGATGATCTACTTTGTTAGGCCTATGAGATCTGGTCCAAAGACTGACGCTCTTCATCAATACCTCAGCAGCAGAATATTTATGTCATTGTTATGTATTTCTTCTTCCGTTTCACTAATATACAATGAAGCACTCACTCTCACTTATACTTAGTATTGCTCACTGTTACCGATATTCTCTGTAGACCTTTGGAAAAAAAAAGTAACACCCTTAACAACCACATGTGTACTACGTCAGTTATAACCAAACCTATTTTGGCCTTTGATTTCACATTGCCTTATAATTTCTAGGTCTAGTACATTTAAAGTTAAAAATTTTATTTGAATATTTTACGATAATCCTGGATATATTTCTATCATACAAAAAAAATAATTAAACAGCAAGTATTAATCCTCAATGTTGCCAAAGTGATAGCCTGAAAAATATTTTATCTGTTCATTTAGTATCAGGTCAGCAACTTGGGCCCATACGACCCCTGCTCCCACACATAAGTAACCCATCAACATTGGGGGCACGAATCACAGGTCTCCAGGCGGCTCACAGGTATAGATTTATAGTGTGGGCGAGGACAAAGCAGGGGCGTGGCGAGCCCAACTTCATCGATATGATGACAGCCAAAGGACAATGTACGTATATTTTTAAAATCATTTTTAAAAATAAATAATAATAGATAGGTACCCTATTATCATTCCATTAGGTTTTTAATTTATAAAAATACTTGTTAACTTTGAATATAATGAATTAATAATAATGGTGAGTGTCAAAGACCAGATCAAGTGGCCTCTGAAAGTTTGTATGAAAAAAATGCATTTCAATTGCTGCCATTCAGAGTCACTCTTGTGTCTTCTAGCTATGTTTAAGGAAACAAAGTTTTTGACATCATTACTCGTGGCATCAAAAACACTATATAAATAGAGGCGAGAACATGGTAAAGATTCTTTTAGATAATTTAAATCTATATTACTAATTTATTTCAATATTGTGATTCAAAAAGTCATTCAGTCTTGCTGTATTTTTTTTTAACTTAAGTATTTTTATTTAAATTTTTGGTTTATTTCGGTACTTGATGTATTGCGGAGATGCGTTTATGTGAGAACCAGTTATCAGCCAAACGTTGTTTAAAATCAACCCAATCCAGATCAACCAACGTCAGCAGTCTTGTTGACCTTTATCTGGCAGAATTGTAAAAACGAAAATAGAAAAGTCATAGAACAAGGTCGTTGTAGTATGCACTTTCGTCTCCAGTCTCGGGTTTGAACCTCTCCCCTGGATACACCTACCTTCCTGCAGGTGATTTTGGCTTGGACGCAAGATTCAACAAGGAACTCCTGAAACTAACAAATCAAATAGAGTTTCAGAATCATTTGTAAAGCTGTATTTGCCAGTAGAGGTGTCTGGTAGTGTAATATATTCTTTGGATTGTCCTCAAAGTGGTCTAGGGTTGGAACCTCAACGAAGTTATCCTCTCATATACTGCTCAGATGTAATAATCTTCAATTAAGGTGAACATCCTAAATATACAAATCATCTTCTCAAAAAATAAAAATATTAAGACTATACGAGACCTAAGCCCTAAATATTTTCCCTGCTACGAGAGAGTGGAAGACGGGACGACACTTTGAACAGGAAATGACCCAAACCCAGAGAGATCTCAACCATAGCAAATACTCTGGAGAAAGTCTTCTCAGGAGTTTGACATTACACTCTCTTTAGATGTTAATTTCAGAATTTGACGCTGTTTTTAAACCTTTGCTTATATTAAAATATAGATTATAAAACTAGTATTTTAAAATTAAAGGTTATATTAAGTGTAATTGTATCAATTAGCTTGGATCAGTCATAAAAGTATATGCATAACTAACCTAGACATAATAAATCTGTGCGATTAGAAATATTTGTTACCACTTCTTTTTATTTATCATTTAGCTTTCTCACTGCGCTATGATCTCATCACTTGTCTGGACCCGTTGTGAAGAGGGAGGAATGAAAGGGGGTATCCTGGTGAATGTTTACATGATCGTTTTTTAAATATTTTTTTTTTAAAGTTCAGTGAGGGCTCAAGAGTCTTTAAGGTGACGATTCCATTTATACCACCACATCTGTCAAGTGTGATTTCTTTCCTTTGTACAAGATACCAAACAAAATAAATAGTTAATTAACTAATTGGTTATTTTTTATATATATTGATTCTTGTGTTTTCAGGTAATGAAAGTATTGTGCCAAAGTTCAGCTTAATCCGAGATTGGGTGTGGGAGAAATAACATGTACAAACTTTTTACCATACAGACAGAGTGAATTAATATAAGCTTTGTAAAAATCAAATACGCATAGTTTCTGATACTCGAATTCGCTTAGAAAAAATTTCAATCATAGACTTGTATTCAGGCAAATATTTTGGCAGACATCGATGCTCCATTACTTTCATAATTTTTAATTAACAATCTTGACGGATAGTCGAGCCGTCATTCCACCTCGTTTCCATGTGCTGTCGGTCAACCTTGACGGGCATCCCGCAGCCGCCGCGCGCCTGACTGGTGGGAATTTCCTGGCTGTACAGTTCGATCAAAAAGCAAAGCTCGAGTTATGTTTTGCCTGCCGTGAGTTGATGTTTTCATTAAGAGCACATCTATAACACTAATTGTAAAATGGATATAGGTCTATATAAAATAGCATTTCAAATATCCACTAATTCGAATTCGAAGTGGGACAAATCGTATTCGCACAGTACTAAATGGTATATTGTATTTGTAATGTGTCGATACGATCCAATAATTTTTTTACCGGTTTCAATGGACCTCATTCACCAATCGTAAAGAAACAACATTTTGTCACGTGATTCTCTATCTCTTCTATACAAATTACGATCTATATTAATACACAGTGGCTATCACGTGACAGTTTTTTTTCGTTGTTTTATCAATATTATCACGTGGCTAAATGATGTTTGTTTACGATTGGTGAATGAGGTCCATTCTGCTGTTTCCCCAGTGCCACACCCACCTCGTGTCCATGTGGCTGAACTCAGCAACTCCAGTGTAAACATCACGTGGATGTCTGACCAGCCGGCCAAAGACATGAAGTATCAAGTAGAGTATCGACAGTCTGGTGAGAAAATTGCATTCAATTTGATTTATATCTGAAATTGAACCAAATGTGTGACACAATTTTACAAGTGTTTTTTGTTAAGACATTGTCTGTTAAGAATTGAATATCTCATCAGATCTAGATCTATAAAAGAGTGGCTTTCATTTCCCTGAGTAATAATGTTGTTGTTTTTAAATAGGTGGGAGTATTATGAACTCAGATTATTCGTAACATACAATGTATTCATATAAAACATGTCTGCCTTTCACCAATTGTTGGAACTCACCCTATTCATGTTTAGTGTTCTGAAATGTCTGCTTTATTGTCACTGTCTTGTTGTGTGTATGGGGATGGGGGTAATGTAAGATGCCCACTTTATTCATTAATGTGAAAGAATTTTTTTCTTCAGTTTTATTTGTGTGAAAACTTTTTTTTATTTTGTTGCTTTTTCTGTTTCATCTTTTTATTTTATTTTACCGCCAAATCGTTCTTCTTTTTGTACGCTGCTCTAGCGAAACTTGAAAAACAAAAGTTTCTTGTACCTCTATTAAAATGAATTACACTTATTTGATTGGTTATTGTTGTTTTTGTCCTTGACACCAATGTCACATAGGTCACAATGACTGGCACAACACAGACTACGTTCAGGACAAGTCCTGGATGACGCTGGACAAAGCCAATGTCCCGGTGAACGAGCTAGAGGTGAGACTAGTGGCCAGCAACAGACTGGGCGACACGGCAACCAGCAAAACTGTAGCTGTGGCCAAATCCTTACATACAGGTCAGTCACCTAATTGACTTTGTGGGTAGTCAGGACTCAGTTGTACTGGCCCAAATATTGGTTTGACATCTACGCTCTACATACAACTTTAAAAATTGCATTTTATTATCTGTATCTTTGAGTGAATACTTTAAAAGATAATTCGCTATTGACTTCTGTAAAAAGAATATAAGCTCATTAAAAATAATTAGTGACAATATTGGAAAAAAAAAACACAATCAATTTCTATAATGGTATATGGCAGACGAGCAGATACCATACTGCCATAGGGTTGAAATGTTGCGATATGTTTATTTAGCCCATAGAACATTTTCTTTTTCACTAAAACCATCAGAGCATTACAACACTCCCCCACCTTCAACAAATGTGTTTCTGGCCCTCAAACAAGAACATCAAATGTAGCCTGCGTGTATTATAACACCCCTCACTCACACACACACAATACACACACATATAATATAAACACACATTATATTGTTGAATGAAAAGCCTCTCCCATAACAAAACAATTTTAGGGAGAAACAAAAAACAATCACACATCTCTTAGGCCCTTGAATTCCAAAAGCGCATAACCATAACGAATTTCTGGTTAGTTAGACCTGAATCTTTTATTATTATTATGTTATTATTCATTGGAACAGACTATAAAGACAGCATTACAATGGCATCGCATAATTTTTGTCACCCTCCAATAGAAATACCTCAGTCCCAATCAAACGATTTTAAGCCGCCCACCTTTTTTTTTTTTGCATCCCCTGAATTTAAAAGGCCAGTAATGCACAGCTATACACAAAGCGCAATCTTCTTTAACTCCCTTGTTGCATCCTAACATATAATAATGATCCTGATCTACACACTGAAGGAATATATTTTGTACTTTACACATTTAAATGGCAGCTTTTAAAAACATATTTGGTCGAAACTGTGAGTAAAAAAAACATTCTTGATTCTTATCTTGATTTAATATGTGTGGTTTCGATCGTAAAAATAACTTGAAATGTTTGATGTGCCCGATAAGAAATAAATGGTTCAATGTTTATATTGTATCCTTCACGGCAAGTGGTAGAATTAGTGTTTCTCTGTCGGTGTGAACAGGGTCAATGATCTCTTATTGCATATTACGCAGAGCACGCAAACTAATTGAATGCCAGTATGTAATAGAGTGAGTGTGTCTGTGTATGTTTCCTAGGTGACGGTAAGGAGAGGTTAAGTGATTGGTTGGTTGCTGTGCATTGGAGAATGATGAAATATGAGAGCTTCTGTGGTAATGTATGCTTAGAACGGCAGACGATCTAGAGACATGAAATAGTAAGGACCTGAAATAGTAAGGACATGAAATAGACATGAAATACCGTGGACATGAAATAGTAAGGACATCTTTTTGTTTTGAGGTTAGATTTTGTTTAAACAATATAAGCTTTCAATCGGTTTAGTTGAACTAGCTGTTTGGAGCAACGAGCGAGCAAAAACACGTGGTACATAACCAATCGAAATTGGAGTAATTACTAGTGCTATCTAATCTAGAACCAAATGAGTTGCTAGGATAAACACAAAAGTTACAAGGTTTTAGGATAGAAAATGACGCTAAAAACTGTACAGGCTAGAGAGAGATTAATGTAATAGTGTTATTGAATTTGAGGAACGCCTTGTATATTAATGTGATGACGCGTAGGACGTAATCCTCTTCTTTTTTGAAGTAACGTCTATATTATATAAGATAAGATAAGATGTAAACGATCCAAATGATCTCTCAAGAGTCTCGACACAGTTTGATCCAACATTAACTGAAGACTCGACACAGTTTGATCCAACATTAACTGAAGACTTGACACAGTTTGATCCAACATTAACTGAAGACTCGACACAGTTTGATCCAACATTAACTGAAGTCTCGACACAGTTTGATCCAACATTAACTGAAGACTTGACACAGTTTGATCCAACATTAACTGAAGACTCGACACAGTTTGATCCAACATTAACTGAAGACTTGACACAGTTTGATCCAACATTAACTGAAGACTTGACACAGTTTGATCCAACATTAACTGAAGACTTGACACAGTTTGATCCAACATTAACTGAAGACTCGACACAGTTTGATCCAACATTAACTGAAGTCTCGACACAGTTTGATCCAACATTAACTGAAGACTTGACACAGTTTGATCCAACATTAACTGAAGACTCGACACAGTTTGATCCAACATTAACTGAAGACTTGACACAGTTTGATCCAACATTAACTGAAGACTTGACACAGTTTGATCCAACATTAACTGAAGACTTGACACAGTTTGATCCAACATTAACTGAAGACTTGACACAGTTTGATCCAACATTAACTGAAGACTCGACACAGTTTGATCCAACATTAACTGAAGTCTCGACACAGTTTGATCCAACATTAACTGAAGACTTGACACAGTTTGATCCAACATTAACTGAAGACTCGACACAGTTTGATCCAACATTAACTGAAGACTTGACACAGTTTGATCCAACATTAACTGAAGACTTGACACAGTTTGATCCAACATTAACTGAAGACTTGACACAGTTTGATCCAACATTAACTGAAGACTTGACACAGTTTGATCCAACATTAACTGAAGACTCGACACAGTTTGATCCAACATTAACTGAAGTCTCGACACAGTTTGATCCAACATTAACTGAAGACTTGACACAGTTTGATCCAACATTAACTGAAGACTTGACACAGTTTGATCCAACATTAACTGAAGACTTGACACAGTTTGATCCAACATTAACTGAAGACTTGACACAGTTTGATCCAACATTAACTGAAGACTTGACACAGTTTGATCCAACATTAACTGAAGACTTGACACAGTTTGATCCAACATTAACTGAAGACTTGACACAGTTTGATCCGACATTAACTGAAGACTTGAGACAGTTTGATCCGACATTAACTGAAGACTTGACACAGTTTGATCCGACATTAACTGAAGACTTGACACAGTTTGATCCGACATTAACTGAAGACTTGAGACAGTTTGATCCAACATTAACTGAAGACTTGACACAGTTTGATCCAACATTAACTGAAGACTTGACACAGTTTGATCCAACATTAACTGAAGACTTGACACAGTTTGATCCGACATTAACTGAAGACTTGACACAGTTTGATCCAACATTAACTGAAGACTTGACACAGTTTGATCCGACATTAACTGAAGACTTGAGACATGCTAGTTGTTTCAGTAAAACGAAAGTACAATGGACAAGTGTCTTATACATTTTATACTATCAAGCTAAATTTCTCTTCTAAAGCATGTAACAAAAATGTATTATGTCAATTTATCAGATAGCCAACCAGAGCACAGGAAACAAGCCAGAAACAGGGCTTCTACCACCTCGGCCATGCGACCAGGGTGGACTGTCCAGATGTTCTCTCTCTCCTTGGTTGTGATGGTCAGTCTAGTGCTAAATCCATGCGTCTTCCAGCGGTGACACAATGCGGACAAATTCGTTCCATTTGTCCAGCTTAATGAGCATCTCATCCAACTGGACCTCCTTGACCAGACTGTTGATATTAATGAGCATCTCATCCAACTGGACCTCCTTGACCAGACTGTTGATATTACTATGATCTTCATTGGAACTTTTGTTTGATACGTATTACACTGAAGTTATTTGCTGATTCTTTGAAATCGGTTAACTGCATTTCTAATTTGGATATTTTATTTAGAATATTATATACCTGTTTAAAAATGTTGAATTTAACAATATAATTGGTGTTTATTAAATTCGTTTTTGCTTTTACGTGTCTCCTGTTGGTTATAGAAAAAAAAATATTATTAGGTTTCCTTTTAAAAAAAAAAAAGAGAAAAAAAAACATTCTGAGCTACTAAAGAAAAAGAGAAAAAAAAAGTTTTGTCAACATTAGTTAATAATTGCAGCCAATGAACTGTTGGAGTTTTAAAATGTCTCTTTAAATCATTAGATAAAAGATAATAACAAGAAAAGACTTTTAGGTTTCTAATTTCTCTAAGAAAATCCACCGGTATTTCAAATCTATTTGTACACAAATCCCAATATTAACTATTTTGTATTTTTCCATAATGATATCTAACCATACCATGAATGTCTTCAATCCATTCAAACCCATTATTCATATTATATATATATATATGTTTTAAAATGGTTGATTGTAAATACAGATAGAATTTATATCCATTTCTGCATAAAATGCAATACAATGTATTATTTGACTTCGTATTTTTGTTTATAATGATTGTTGTTATAACGCTAAACAAAAGTTTACTCTATTTAAACTACGTATTCTAGACATGAATATAATCCTTGTAAATATTATATGACGATATCAGTTACAATGTAATTTTTTAAATAAACATTGTCATTATAAATGTTATATACCTTTATTATAAGATTTAAAAGTCTTTTTTATAAGAAATGTTTAGAGAGTGAATATTTAATTCGTGATATTTGGTGGTTAGATAGATAAACAGTTAGACACAGGGCCGGTCTTACGCATAAGCAAACTAGATCATCGCCTAGGGCAGCGGTCGGCAACCTTTTGAGTCGGAAGAGCCAAAAATTATAATTTACAAAATTTTTAAGTTGTTAAAGAGCCACAAAGATTTTTTCTTGCCAACTATAAATAGTTGTCAAACAATGAATTTTTTAAAATGAAAAAAAGAAAGAATTCATTTATAAGTAGTGTTTTTCACAACAAATTAGATAATCGAGCAAACAAATTCAGTGGGAGCATTGGCTTTGTATGGTTTTTAGAAAGTTTGGCTCATAACTTGTTGTTTTTGGTTTCAAACACGACTCTAAATTTTCATTTGTTAGTTGGTTTCTTACCTTACTTTTAATTATATTCATGCAAGAGAACGCTTGCTCGCACAACTAAGTCGACCCAAAGATAGTTAGCACTTCGAATGCTAACTTCACCTCACTGTAGCAATCTGGGAGATTATTCCATGCGCCGAATCAATTCGCGGCATTTCTTTGAAAGCTGTCCACTTTTGTTGCGTTACGTACATACATTTCTGGACCTTCAACTCTTCCAACTTGCTTTTCAACTCTGTGGATTTCGTTACTATTTGTGTTGATATGGTGTACTCGGAATGCTAGAATGGTTTTGTTGGTTTTGAACTGCTTAAATCTGTCAACAAATTCATCTTTGATTTTTTTTATAACTGTGCTGAAGTAATTCGTGTAAAAAGTTGCACAGATTTTATCGCTATACTGCTATAGACATTCAAAATGAAGTAATTGACCGCTCTGAATATCTTCTGCAAAAAAAAATTAATTTTTCTTCAAAACAAACCAATTCCTATATCAAAACATAGGCTGGGTTTTCCTTTCCTTGCAGTTTTAGATTCAGCTCATTTAATTTTCGCTGTTTTTAGTTTTGGCTGTTAAATCAATCATAAAGTGAAATTTTTGCAACTATTTGTCGTTCTCTAATTCGATGTGATCAATGTCTTTATCATTTAGAAATGTATTTATTTCATTCAAGCTCAAAGCAAAACGTTTCATCACCTTACCTTTGGAAAGTCATAGGTCGGAATACTGAGTCTCCATTTCGTTTAAGTGGTAGAGTGCTTTTGACAAGATGCTGTTAACAGTCTTGATTACCAAATTCATGACCTCATCTATTTCGGTCTTCTTGGTGCATTATTCAGTGAAACATAAGAATTTCTTGGTTTATTTTTGCTCCGACGAATCAGTGTTGCCCTTTTATTTTTTTCTGTCATACTTCTGGCTCCATCAGTTGCTAATGAAATAATTTTATCTTATTTTCTTCAAGGTATTTTTGCATAGCATTTGCTGTATCGTCCCCTCTAGTTTTGTCACGATAGCGGTACACGTAGCAATTCTAGGAACGAAATATACCTGACAAAAAGGCAACGTGTGCCGTCATGTCTTCATGGCGTAAGACTAATCTATAGCAAGTGATACGGCAGAAGAAAGTTGAATATCTTCCACTTGCAAATATGTTATATTTGAAGACATTTTAGCTATTCTATTTTGTACTGTTTCAGCAGATATTGGCAAAACATTGTTTGTTAGTTTTTTTCATGATTTTTTGGTTTGTTTTTTAAATTACGAAACAGTTCTTCAGATGAAATTAGGAAGCAATCTTCGACATACATCTGTAAATGGTTCGCCTTTTTGTGTTATTTCTAGTGGTACCACAAAGCTTGCCAGAATAGCATCACTTGTAGATTGTTTCTAACTTTGAGAAGATAATTCGCTTCCTAATCATTTACTTGAAACAACAAACTATACGTCACAGCCAAAGCACGTGGTTAAGACGCCAATCCGTCTTGCGTCGAAAGCAAATTAAAACCTACATAGAAACATTAGACGACGGTCAAGAGCTTCCGACGGACTGACAACAGTGACGACGCGTGTAATCAGGGAGGGATGTGGTGAAAAGCGAGTACAAGTGATAATATTTGCGTAAAGAACTAAAGAGCCGCAGCTTCACACCCAAAGAGCCGCATGTGGCTCGCGAGTCGCAGGTTGCCGACCCTGGGCCTAGGGCCTCCGATTGGTAAAGCCTTGCATTGAACTCTTGTATTACGTTTTTAGAGAAGAAATGGCGACATTTTTCCTCAATGATATTGTTGGAGTACACTAGGTTTTGGATAAATTGCATAATTTTATTTTTTTGATGTATTTTTTTTTTCATATTTCATTAGGGGCCACTAAATTCACTTCGCCTAGGCCTTCAATTATCTAAGACCGGCCTAACAGGTAGTTTGATAGAAATGATAGATTGATAGATAGATAATTTATTACAACCTTTCAGGAAAAAATATGGGATAATGATAAAAATTAATATCCAAACAATTAATTGATGTAGCTTATGCATTCCAAATTTAAGTATTGGAACTAATAGCTAAAAAACAAATAATGATTATGGTAATAGTAATTCGCTAACGTTAAAAATAACAAAGGTTGTTTCTATGTAAGTCCCTATTTGTACAAAGTGACTATTACTGTATATCTTCATATGTTTTCACTACTTAGAGCGTTGTATTGTGATAGTTCTGAATTGAAGCATTACTAGCATGTGTTACAGTTTGAACCGATTTACTTCATTGAACAGCTTCACTCTCACGTTTAGTACAGCTATGTTTACGAGTGGCTTGTTATTTCTGTACTAAATCATACGACAGATTATATGAGCCTCTATTAGGTGTAACTAAAAGCTTAGTGATTGGCACTTGCACGCTTTTGGAAGTAAACTTCGATATTTTCAATTGTTTACAGTATAAGGCACTTTTTTTTTTAAGTCGACAATCAGCTTATGCTAAAAGAATATTCTTGTATGTTTTTCGTTCAGCCGTAAACCTTCTATTTGTTGTACTCTGCTTTTAAAGCTTGTGCCACTTCTCACACGTATGTTTTGCTCGCTTCTATCACGCAGTCTGCTTAAAGGCTCAAGACATCATGTTTATAATGATTTTTTTTGTTTTTCACGCTAAATATAACGTTGTCTAAATCTATGACACACACACACTAGTAGTAGAAACAACAGAGAAATGCTTTTTTTTTTTTTTTTTTTGTTTTTTGTTGTTTTTTTTTTGTTGTTGTCTGGACAGTGCAATGTTTAATTTAATGTGAATTGTGCAATACAGTCTTTATACGCAACTATACCCAATTTTTAAGCTAATGTGAATGTGCTATGCTGTCCTGACAATGTTACGTTCTCTACTGTTGGTTGTTCAATGTTGTCCTGACAATGTTACGTTCTCTACTGTTGGTTGTTCAATGTTGTCCTGAAAATGTTACGTTCTCTACTGTTGGTTGTTCAATGTTGTCCTGACAATGTTACGTTCTCTACTGTTGGTTGTTCAATGTTGTCCTGACAATGTTACGTTCTCTACTGTTGGTTGTTCAATGTTGTCCTGAAAATGTTACGTTCTCTACTGTTGGTTGTTCAATGTTGTCCTGACAATGTTACGTTCTCTACTGTTGGTTGTTCAATGTTGTCCTGACAATGTTACGTTCTCTACTGTTGGTTGTTCAATGTTGTCCTGACAATGTTACGTTCTCTACTGTTGGTTGTTCAATGTTGTCCTGACAATGTTACGTTCTCTACTGTTGGTTGTTCAATGTTGTCCTGACAATGTTGCGTTCTCTACTGTTGGTTGTTCAATGTTGTCCTGACAATGTTACGTTCTCTACTGTTGGTTGTTCAATGTTGTCCTGACAATGTTACGTTCTCTACTGTTGGTTGTTCAATGTTGTCCTGACAATGTTACGTTCTCTACTGTTGGTTGTGCTATGATCTAGTCATCGAACTCTCAATGTCCTCAACATTTTATTGCCCGAACTAGGTTGTGATGGCGTTGCTCTGTTATTTGTTGACACACTTCTACATACTCACAGAACAGAAAAGACTTTGTTACCTTGTTATAGAAGTGAATGTTAGAGATTTCATTAAAAACGTATGTACCTCCATACACTTGCATAAATGCTGTTCAAAATCTGCATTACTAGTTGTAGTGTAATATTCATACAATGATAACAAAATACATATTATATACAGAACTATGGTTGTGGTAGAAGTAGTTATTGTATTTTATACAGTTTATACATTTTATACAGTGTATACATTTATTGTTTTTAGTGTACACTTGAAAGTCATATAGCTTATGTTTGAACATATGTTTTTATCTTGGCATTCATGTAGACAATAAGAGTATTTCATTCCCTTGTATTTGACAATAAGAGTATTTCATTCCCTTGTATTTGACAATAAGAGTATTTCATTCCCTTGTATTTGACATTTTCAGGTTTTGAAAGATCTAGTCTCTTAAGACTACACCGAAAAATAAACAATGATTTTTGCTTTTATTTATATTAAAAGAACAGAAAAGTCTATTATACAACAAACATTCCGTGCTTTATTAAACTAAATCTTATGGAAGACAAATTCGAAAGGCTAGCGTTCTTATGGATGAGATTTAAATTATAAAAGAAACTTCCACAGCCTAGAGTAGTGGTTCCCAAACTGTGTTCAGTGGAACAAAAGGGTTCCGTGAAGCCTGAGTATACGTTCCACGAAGTACTGGAAGAATTAACAATTGGCCATCACTTGAAATATCATCTTTAAAAAATAAGAATAGTTAAATACTCAGAGTGTGCGAAGTTTTCCGCTAAATACTCAGAATGTGCGAAGTGTCCCGCTAAATACTCAGAATGTGTAAATTGTTCCGTTAAGGAAAAAGATTGGAAACACTGGCCTAGAGAAAACAATTCCTGGTAGAAAGTTTGAATGAGTGTTGTATAAAGATGTATCCAGTCAATGTTGTAGCAAAGTTTCAGCACCGCCGTGATTGTTGTGAGCACTATATAAGACTAGGAATTGTTTAGCAACACAAGTTGTTGTTGTTGTTGTTTTTCTGCCTAGTAGTAAACATTATGTCACTGTTAACAAATTATGTACATCAACAGATAGGACAAAGAGTCAAGCTAAACAGAACATTAAATGACCAATCAGGGCATTCGTTTAGTTCAACATGTTTTTTTATCGGCAATATTTCGGATGGTTTCTAGATATGAAGGGACCTGTGGACAACAGTCTCCATGGTTACTATAACAGATTTAACATTTTTCTACACAATTTCATTGTAGTAAATTATTGTAAAACACGTAAAGTCTGTTTGAATGATTCATTCAGAGCTAATCTCTAATCTAGTCTTAGTTTTTAGTACCACAAAAAATAATGACGCAATGTATATTTATGGACAAAAGATAATCTCTAGAGTTTTTATCCCATAAATTATTGAGGAGGCATATTTTATTAAGACAATCTCTAAACCATAAGTCTTAATACCACAGACAGTAATGACGTGACAGTGTTAAGGAAGTGACACAAACATTATCACGTGAGCTAGATGGATACTGAGCGCTAGACAAGACATAAAGACATTGTCACGTGAGCTAGATGGATACTGAGCGATAGACAAGACATAAAGACATTCTTGTTTTTAATAAACATTTGTGTACATGATATTAGACTCCAGCCATACCAAGCGTGTATGTGAGAGCTATAACACTTCATCACAAGATGTCACGAACTCAAACCCGAGTGACCTAAAAACTTTTAGTTATAGAAACGTTAAACATAGTTCGTCTAGTTCGACTATTAATAGCTCACGTCTGACAAAGGCATGATACAGCAATATGAATAGTTTAGGTCAGTTTAGGAATGTTCGCAAAAATGTGTGAACAGTGACATGTAGAGACGCCCCTGCTTTAAGTTCTCCTCTACTAGCTTTAGCTTTGTTGCGCCAATGAACTACCTACATAATTGATGACGTCATTCCAGGTCCTACATTCAGCAAAGGTTGTGAAATGTACTTACACCCCATTTTTTTTATACCTTTCTCACCTTTTTGACTCAGATACTCGAGATTTTGTATTCGAAAGTGTTGTGACCAGCCAATTTATTCTTATATAACTATAAATATTTATAAGCATTTATCTTCACCATCCTCATATTTGATGATATTCCATTGATACCATATTTCATCCCAACTTTTGAGTCGTTTAGCGGGAAGTAGTTCTCCCCCTTATCACATGTGAAAATACAATGCCAACTCCTGAAAGTCTATGTTCCACATTCTCTACTGTGTACCTCATCTCATTGGGATCATGCAACTTACACTTTTGTAACAAAGTCACTTCATCCATTCGTCATCATTGTTACTTTACACCATGAATCATTGCTCTATTGTACACCAATATTTACTCTATAGAATGATTATATTTATTGAACTTTTTTCTTAATTAAGTCTTATTTTTTAAATAATTATTAGACTTTAGCTTTGCCAGTGTTTTTGTTATAGAGTGATATCTCTGATCGATTTAATAGCCGAGACTTATTGGCTTAGATTCTTTGGTAGATTTCTTACTTACAAATAAAGTTTCTGTTGTCTTACTATGAGCCGATTCAAAATCAGATTCTTATTGAAAAAAATGTTCATTCCATTGTGATCTTGAATATTTATTTATAGTTCTAAATATCTCTATATTCTATACAAAGGTTTTTAAAAATAAAAACACTCCTCTAACTAAAACGCGTTAAAGCTTGTTGCAATGGTATTGCAAGGAAGGTTACTCTTGTAAAACTTTGATTGGTTTTATCTGCTTATCTTTCTTTGATCATTTCCCATTTCTCTCTACATAACCACCAGTATCAAAGAGCATATCAACTTGACTTAGTGTTTTCAGTACATGTGTTTCTTAATGCCTCTTTATAAAGCAACGACAACAACCCTGTGTGCTCAGCACGCGCTTGTGTGCTCTGACTTTCAACATCTTTATATTATGAATCCTGACTTCATTAAAGTCACTTTTAATTTTTTAGAAATGTTGAAAATAGGTTTGAATGGTGAAACAAGAGGAAATAGCCTTTGACTATGAGGTATAAACAGATTTGGTCTAATGTCATTTTTTTTTCTTAATCATTTCTTTCATAATACCATAGAAGTATTTCGATCTGGAAGACTTTGTTACCTTTTTTTTTATTAATTACACAATGTGAAATTATTTTTCTTGTTATTATTGTAACATATTTCGGAGAATAAATACTATACAAATTATGTTTACTAAATGTTATACACAGATGAGCATAATAGCATGTGAACTTTAAATGTCATTATAATCTTGTGAAGGTTACATAGGGCGACATCCAAAGTAGGTTGTTGTACTTTGAGTTCCAGTGTATTTGTATTGAGCAATTCAGAACTCTTTAACGTTAGATTTAAGAAGGAGATTAGAGAATGTGTTCTTGACATACATGTCAAACCCTAAGGAAGAAATACATGCATTGAAGTTGTTTTTAGTTAGTTGCTGTGGTTGTGGTTGTGGCTGTGGTTGTGGTTGTGGTTGTGGTTGTGGTTGTGGTTGTCCTTTCTGAAAGCGATTCTTGTTTTGTTTGTTTCATGTTGCTGTGTGAAATTCGTTTCAAAGTTTGGCAAACGATCTGTGTGTGTGTTTAATGGTTTGTTTGTTGGTCGGTAGATTTGCTTTGTATGTTTTTTTTTCCACAAAAAGCTTCAACATAAGGTGTACATAACCTCAAGAATCGTTTCAATGGAGTTTCTCAATGTCATCTAATGACGTAATTGTGTGTGCGTGTTGCCTCTGTGTGTGCTGTGTGTAGAAACTCGACTGTTGTTCATGCACTAAGCACGCTGGAGCGATGGCTAGTAAAGATATTTTCTTTGACGCTATTGAATATCGTCGCTTTTATTTTGTATGACAGGAGTCACGTGTTGTCACATGTTATGACAGGAGTCACGTGTTGTCACATGTTATGACAGGAGTCACGTGTTCTCACAGCGCTATTTTCACCGACATTTTTTTTTCCTTCGCATACATTTTTAGCATTTTTAAAACGAATTGTAAAAGATTTATCGGAAACAAAATGTCTTATTTTATGTGTTAAAGATTTTTATTGTGGCGATTTGAATGGACTACTATGTTTCTTCTACCTTATTCGTGTGTTAGTAATAGTGATACAGATGTAGATGACCATTATTTAGTTGACATTGCGACCATGTGTGCTTCACTGCAGTATTAGTCCCGCGCATGTGTACGTAAGCTCAAGAAATGGTATTGATATTTTTTTGTTTTCCAAATTCTATCGTGAATATTCATTGCGATTTCTATATTTTAAATTTCTTTTATTTTTTTGTTACAATCTATCTGTGACAAGAACAATAACTCGGCTGTGAATGACATTAAAAAGTATTAATTCCCTTTGCATGTACTAATAAATGCACAAAAAAACGAGATATTTGTTTCAAAGATGTTTCTATTTTAACTTTCTCATTAATTTCCTCATGCCTTTAGTCCCCTCCCCCCCCCCCCATCTTGTACTGAAGTGACAACCATCGAGTGTATTGATTGATACATACAATTTCTTTCAAATCAGATATAAACATATACTTGGTCTGGATGCTGCACATCCATATATGTGTTTGACGTATACGTGATACTAAAGTACTGAGATGTGTATGACTTACTAGGAAGATCAGAAGTGGCTGTCCTTCAAGTGACGCCATTTCCTTACCTCATTCTTTAGAACATTCATACTTCTGTTAAAGCTGCGTAGATAAAGTAATAACATATCTCATTCATTCAACTATTCTTTTAAAATAACGTATTTATGAATACGAATGAAACCGTAAAAAGTCAAGTTTAAAAATGTGATTTTTAGGACATTAGAATTTTTTCCTCTACCTAGGAAGGAGATATCACTCTTTATAGCACAGACTTAAACTTATACTTTTTGTTTTCATATTTAATTATCGAACTCAATCATGTTCAATTTGTTTTTTATATCATTTTTGTTTTCGAATTCGTCGAGAATCAAGAAATGTGACAAAATGTAAACTCTGAGCTTTGGTGAGTGCCATGACTCAATGGAACTGTAAGCGAACGTGTTTTGTTTCTGTTGTCCATTTCAAGTGTGTCTATGTGTGTGTCTGTAATATGTAATACGTAGTCATGTTTTATTTTATGTCTCCAATGGTGTGAAGTTAAAAAGTCGCATTATTTTTTTTATTCTCAATTTTATTTGCGATACTATTAACTTTACTTCTTAAGATGTAATTTTATTTTAATAACAATATTTCTTATAGAAAATAATTATGTTTTTAATTAGTTATTTCAATGTGTGAGTTTGTTAGAAATACTTTCTTTCTTTCGGTATTTTAATGATTAGACTTTTAAAACTGTTCTTGATGTTATTTTTGATTGTATCAAAGCATTGTTTTATTGCTGCTCTATTTTCTATAGAAGCTCCTTGTTTAAGTGGATAAAGGGAGATAATTCTGTGACCAGGCTTCAGCTGATTGTTCCGCTTGTATTCCTCTACATTTCAATTCTGTAGATTAGATTTGACTGTTGTTGTTTTGTGAACATGTCTGTCAATTCAACACATTCTTGGTTTACTCTACATTGGAGAATGAAGAATGGTCTCCATGATTATTTTCTATGTTTTAAAACATTGGGCTGGGTTCTTTTTGTTTTTCAATGTTTGCAGTTTTTATTTTCATTTTTATGATTTTGTATTTTGATCAAATTTGTCATTGTTTGAAATGAAATGTATTATAGTTATTAGAACAAATCGTGCAATATTAAAAGAGAGAAATATAAAAGATGTTTGAGTGTTTTTTTTTTTTTTATCTAATTAATTACGTTTTTTAATTTTCGTCACCCGTTAACTATTAAAAGTTTATTTAAAAAAAAAAGTATTATCCATTTTATATAACATTCCATAGGAAATCAAATCCAAGAAAAAGAATAAGATGAGTGTACGTGATGGTCCTAAGTGTGAGGCTAATCCTTCAATAGAGCTTTCTGTTGTATCCTGTGTATAGAATAGGAAAGAATTTTAATAAACGATTGTAATTTGTATTCTCTTTTCAGCACTACACATTGAAATATCTAATCTATTTCGCTCTGTAGCTTGGAGTGGTTCTCAGTACTACAAATTCAAATATCTAATCTATTTCGCTCTGTAGCTTGGAGTGGTTCACAGTACTACAAATTCAAATATCTAATCTATTTCGCTCTGTAGCTTGAAGTGGTTCTCAAAACTGATATGTTATCTTTCAATATTGCGTTATTTAGCATGGTCTATTTAGTTTTTTTCAGAAACTCTCTGAAATTATTATTTTAATTTCTCCCTTTCTTTTAGGCTGCATTTTATTGCCACACTATTTCTTTATACTGCTTTCTATTCTTTTTATCTTTATAAAAGAAAGAAACTAGTTCTTACAAATGAAAAAGTGTAAACAGGAAACGATCTGTAAGTATAAGAAATATATTACTGTAAGCATTCATGTTTTAAAAGTATGGAAACAGAATTTTGTATTTTGTAAACAAACAAAAACAATTATGATAATGTTTCAAGGGGCATAGTTTTTTGTTTTTATGAATTTAATTCTCCGATAAGACTTCTTAGATTTACACACCTACATTATGTTCAGATGCTCCTGAAGAGGAAAGAGCTCTTATAGTTTTGTGTGGACTGTCTGTGATTCGTTCTTCCGTCCGTCTGTCTGTTTTATTTGTCTCGTTTAGATCTCAAAAACTACAAATGCTAATGAAAATCCAATAATTTGTTTGTTCTTGTAGGGTGGACATTGATTCGTCTGATTCGTATCTGCCCCACAAGCCAATGTACGTACGATAATAGATTTCACTGCTGCTTGTATTGTTTCAAAGCTTGCTGAATAAGAAATTCAAGTCTATATTTTCCACTTTCTACATATTCTTGTTGCTCTGGACTCAAAACTGTATGGAATGATTAGAATCTTGATTAGGTTTGTTAATATCGAGTTCTCTCTCTTTGGTGTCAAATCAATATCTGAAGGTAGAAAGGGAAATAATCTGAATGTAATCAGAAACCCAAGGGATGTAACTCGCGTTGACCAAGCTACCACAACTGATGATTAAATTAAGCAAGTGTTTTTACCATCAAAACCAGGAGATGGTGTTAGGTTTTCTTCGAGGCTAAGGCGAGTGAAAGAAAGGTGAAGAACGGAAAAGGAAGAGCGAGAGAGTGGTGGAAAAGAGAACATAAGAAGATGTTAGTTAGAACAAGGGAAAAGAGAAGTAAAAGTGGTAAAGAACAAGAAGAGAAAGAGATAACGAGGATATTTAAATGTTGCCCAGAGATTCTAAGAAAGTGTTGCCCAGAGATTCAAAGAAAGTGTTGAACAGAGATTCAAAGAAAGTGTTGAACAGAGATTCAAAGAAAGTGTTGCCCAGAGATTCTAAGAAAGTGTTGCCCAGAGATTCAAAGAAAGTGTTGAACAGAGATTCAAAGAAAGTGTTGCCCAGAGATTCAAAGAAAGTGTTGCCCAGAGATTCAAAGAAAGTGTTGCCCAGAGATTCAAAGAAAGTGTTGCCCAGAGATTCAAAGAAAGTGTTGAACAGAGATTCAAAGAAAGTGTTGAACAGAGATTCAAAGAAAGTGTTGCCCAGAGATTCAAAGAAAGTGTTGCCCAGAGATTCAAATAAAGTGTTGAACAGAGATTCAAAGAAAGTGTTGAACAGAGATTCAAAGAAAGTGTTGAACAGAGATTCAAAGAAAGTGTTGCCCAGAGATTCAAAGAAAGTGTTGCCCAGAGATTCAAAGAAAGTGTTGCCCAGAGATTCAAAGAAAGTGTTGAACATAGATTCAAAGAAAGTGTTGCCCAGAGATTCAAAGAAAGTGTTGCCCAGAGATTCAAAGAAAGTGTTGCCCAGAGATTCAAAGAAAGTGTTGCCCAGAGATTCAAAGAAAGTGTTGAACAGAGATTCAAAGAAAGTGTTGAACAGAGATTCAAAGAAAGTGTTGAACAGAGATTCAAAGAAAGTGTTGAACTGAGACAGAGCAAGAGGCGCAGGCTAAGAAGATGGAAATGGAGCGTTTAAGAAACAAGCAAATATAGACAATTCTTTTGTAAGAACAAAGCTTATCGAAGGGGAAGAAGTAAAAATCTCTGCATATCGTTCAATATTGTAGGAATAATCCCCCTTTTCCATATAAATCGAAATTAGTTAATAATTGACCACTGATAAACTAATTGGTTAGTTTTTTTTATTGATATATCTATAGCCATCGACTATGAATTATTTTGCTAAATTTTAATTTGATCCAAAACGTACTAAGTGGAAACAAACAGCCACAGATCTCAAGGACTAGAATTTATTCCCCCTTTTCGATACCTAACACAAAATTTAATTATTTGTTTACAAGCATTTAATCAATTAATATATTTTCACTGAGTACTGTTAGGTACAGTTATTAATTGTGCAGAGTTATAATGTGATCCCAGACTAGATGTGGGAGAAATAACGTATTCAAAATTTCTACCAAAGAGACAGACAGATAGGAATGCTCACATAATATTTTGGCTTGAACCCCCCACCCTTTTTTTTCGAGGGTCTTAAGTTTGTTTTAAGGCTATAATACATACACTACGATCTAAGTTAGTACCCAAAGTACCTAAGGAATTTTTCTGCCAAGTTTTATCAAGATTGGTCAAGCGTTTTTTATTTCTATTCGTCGCATACATACATACATACATACATACATACATACATACATACATACATACATACATACATACATACATACATGCATACATACATACATACATACATACATACATACATACATACATACATACATACACACATACATACATACATACATACATACATACATGCATACATACATACATACATACATACATACATACATACATACATACATACATACATACATACATACATACATACATACATACATACATGCATACATACATACATACATACATACATACATACATACACACATACATACATGCATACATGCATACATACATACATACATACATACATACATACACACATACATACATACATACATGCATACATGCATACATACATACATACATACATACATACATACATACATACATACATACATACATACATACATACATACATACATACATGCATACATGCGTACATGCATACATACATACATACATACATACATACATACATACATACATACATACATACATACATACATACGCCTAACTTTCTACTTTATAGTATAGATAATAACAAGATTACAAAGAGATTATCAGATATATATACATACATACATAAGCCTTACTTTCTACTCTATAGTATAGAAAATTCAAGATTACAAAGAGAGTATCAGAGGTGGCTCTATTATAGTCTACTAATGGACCAGAAATACTTAAGCTATAGTCTTGTTTTGATCATTGAAAGTAATAAAATATAAAAAAAAACATTGGGCACTAAAATAATAATAAAATAAAACAAAATTTTCTCTTTTAAAGTTTAAATCTTTCAAAATGATTTTTTATCAAACCTAAGTACTTTTTCAAATTCAAGTTGTTGTTTTTTATAAATTCATTAAGTAAAATTCCCTTTCCGACCTAGTGATCTAAGGGGCAGATGATGTAAAGGTCAACTTTTTCTATGGCCCATGTTTAACGAGGTATAATGTGGCCAGCATATCGACTACCAACTTTACTTTTCTCCAGCTAATGTCAGGTACCCAGCTGGGTGGACTCAGAGGCGGCCTGAGGATCACGAATGTAAAAATCCCAGTCTTCACCAGAATTCAAACCTAGGACTCCAAGTTGGGAAGCCAAGCGCTTTACCACTCAGCCACCGCGCCTCCATCTATTCATTTAGCTTACACAGATATTTTTTAAAGTAATAATTATTAACCTTATTCATACATTAAAAATGAATAAAATATTGCATTTAATAAAGAGAAACTAAAAACTATTTTTTTCTTCTTACAAAATAAGATAAATGGACCTCATTTAACAAAACGAACGGTCTCATGATAATATTGATTAAAAAAGAAAAAAAACTGTCACGTGATAACCATTGTTGATTTAAATTACGTCGTAATTCGTATAGAATACATAGGGAAACACGTGTTTCAATTTTGTTATTTACAATTGGTAAATGAGGCAATACGAAAAAAAATATTCTTGACCTACTTTAAGTATTGAGTTAGAAATGACTTGGGTAACACAATTTAAGACTTTTCCCCTCGCTAATAAAAATGTATATCTTCCCCTTTCATTTGTCATACAAACTAGATCTAGATCTAGATCTAGAACTCGATGTTGATCTGACTAAAACCTTTGACATGGTCAGCAGAAGTGGTCTTTTCAAACTCCTAAGGAAAATAGTTTGCCCTCTCAACTACTGAAGTTCATTGAGTGCTTTCATGAGGAAACGAAATGTACTGTCTAATTCAATGGAGCCCTTTTGAGGTTAGCAGTGGTGTCAAGCAGGGATGTGTGCTCGCACCTACTCTGTTTGGCATATTCTTCTCCTGTCTACTGCATTATGCGTACAACGACATCAACGAAGGTGTGTTTCTCCATACAAGATCTTCTGGAAAACTATTTAATGTATCAAGGCTGCGGGCAAAAACCAAGGTTAGGAAGATACTTATTAGGGAATTCCTGTATGCTGCTGATGCAGCAATTGTGGCTTATTCTTAAATATTATTCAAAGCAAGACTAAGATACTAGTTCAGAACACAAATACTGCTCCTCAAGTTAACATTAATGGCCAACCACTAGAAATTGTTGATCACTTTTGCTATCTTGGCTCCATCATATCAATGCTCCACTGGATAAAGACATTAACAACACGATACCCAAAGCAATGGGCACCATGTCACGGTTGCAGAAAAGAGTGTGGGACAACATATTGCTGACTAACAATGTTAAGCCTTAGTCTACCGGACCTGTGTGATGAGCACTTTGCTATAGGAAGTGGAGCATGGTCAACCTACTCATGGCAGGAAAAAAAGCTGAATGTCTTCCACCTCCGATGCCTAAGGCGGATCTTTAAAATAAGGTGGCAAGATAAAATAACCAATAAGGAAGTGCTACGAAGAGCAGGATGCTAGGACATCTGCTCTGTTATCAGCAGCAGATGCCTTGGCTGGCTTGGCCACGTTCGTAGAATGCCAGTAGGTCGACTTCCACAAGCAGAAAGAAGGGTGAAAATGCAACGGCGATAGGTGATTACATATGTCCAACCTGCGAACGCAGCTGTTTATTAAGAATTAACCTCTTTAGTCATACAAGAAGTTTAAAAGGGAAAAGATAGTCTCTTGAGACGTAAAATGCCACAGAGATTTTTTTTTTAAAATCTGCTTGCATTTTTTTATAATTAAAGGTTCACATTCGGAAAAGAAAAAAAGTAGCCGTTGCATCAGAACTTTGAATAATCTAAAATATAATGATGTCATATTTTCATTCTCTCTTCTAGTTTCTGAGATGTAAACGGGACGGATGGACTGACGGAGAGACAAACAACACAAAACTAATAGCGTCTATTTCCCTTTCGGGGGCGCTAAAAACTTGGGTTAAATGTAGCTGTATATTCAGAATTCACAAAGATAAATATATACCATTGATAAAGATTTCAAAAGATTAAAATTCATGTTGAAATATACTATGGACATTTGTTCCGATATATTTGTGGCTTAGTATCAACGATTGTCTCTCTTTTTCTCCAGTGACTGCCCAGTAAAAATCAAATGTGACTGTCAAGGCCTACTTCCACTAATATCTGTATGTGTCATGCTAAATGTACCCAAGTCCTGGATAATACCATAATGACACGTACAATGACAAAATAAGATTCAGAATGCCACTTTACCGACATATAACATGTTTAATTACATTATTTTCACTATAATACAGAAAAATAGTTAGAGTCTACACTTAGACTATATATATCCAAAAAAGTCCAACTGTCCTGGACTAGGAACAAAAACACACTGCTTTATCATGAGTTACATTGTTCAACAAAACATCTCACCAAACAAAAACAACCCAAAACAATAACAGTTTTGAAATCAACCACCTGAATTGCCCCCCTTCTCCTCTACAGTAAACAGGAGACCCAGGCTGACCAGAACTCAGTCCTGACAGTGACTGAATTTAGAATAGGAGAAAGAAAAAATAACAAAGCTATTTTCTGAAATGGTTTCGAAATATCTGTCAGGAAGCAGAAGTGAAGTGCTACTAAAAACAAGGACTAGCAAATGAGGCAATACGAAAAAAAATATTCTTGACCTACTTTAAGTATTGAGTTAGAAATGACTTGGGTAACACAATTTAAGACTTTTCCCCTCGCTAATAAAAATGTATATCTTCCCCTTTCATTTGTCATACAAACTAGATCTAGATCTAGATCTAGAACTCGATGTTGATCTGACTAAAGCCTTTGACATGGTCAGCAGAAGTGGTCTTTTCAAACTCCTAAGGAAAATAGTTTGCCCTCTCAACTACTGAAGTTCATTGAGTGCTTTCATGAGGAAACGAAATGTACTGTCTAATTCAATGGAGCCCTTTTGAGGTTAGCAGTGGTGTCAAGCAGGGATGTGTGCTCGCACCTACTCTGTTTGGCATATTCTTCTCCTGTCTACTGCATTATGCGTACAACGACATCAACGAAGGTGTGTTTCTCCATACAAGATCTTCTGGAAAACTATTTAATGTATCAAGGCTGCGGGCAAAAACCAAGGTTAGGAAGATACTTATTAGGGAATTCCTGTATGCTGCTGATGCAGCAATTGTGG
The DNA here is from genome assembly GCF_947242115.1 of Biomphalaria glabrata. Taxonomy (NCBI): domain Eukaryota; kingdom Metazoa; phylum Mollusca; class Gastropoda; family Planorbidae; genus Biomphalaria; species Biomphalaria glabrata. Next base: position 23,509,002 of record NC_074714.1, on the reverse strand, counting down.
CTTATTCTTAAATATTATTCAAAGCAAGACTAAGATACTAGTTCAGAACACAAATACTGCTCCTCAAGTTAACATTAATGGCCAACCACTAGAAATTGTTGATCACTTTTGCTATCTTGGCTCCATCATATCAATGCTCCACTGGATAAAGACATTAACAACAGGATACCCAAAGCAATGGGCACCATGTCACGGTTGCAGAAAAGAGTGTGGGACAACATATTGCTGACTAACAATGTTAAGCCTTAGTCTACCGGACCTGTGTGATGAGCACTTTGCTATAGGAAGTGGAGCATGGTCAACCTACTCATGGCAGGAAAAAAAGCTGAATGTCTTCCACCTCCGATGCCTAAGGCGGATCTTTAAAATAAGGTGGCAAGATAAAATAACCAATAAGGAAGTGCTACGAAGAGCAGGATGCTAGGACATCTGCTCTGTTATCAGCAGCAGATGCCTTGGCTGGCTTGGCCACGTTCGTAGAATGCCAGTAGGTCGACTTCCACAAGCAGAAAGAAGGGTGAAAATGCAACGGCGATAGGTGATTACATATGTCCAACCTGCGAACGCAGCTGTTTATTAAGAATTAACCTCTTTAATCATACAAGAAGTTTAAAAGGGAAAAGATAGTCTCTTGAGACGTAAAATGCCACAGAGATTTTTTTTTTAAAATCTGCTTGCATTTTTTTATAATTAAAGGTTCACATTCGGAAAAGAAAAAAAGTAGCCGTTGCATCAGAACTTTGAATAATCTAAAATATAATGATGTCATATTTTCATTCTCTCTTCTAGTTTCTGAGATGTAAACGGGACGGATGGACTGACGGAGAGACAAACAACACAAAACTAATAGCGTCTATTTCCCTTTCGGGGGCGCTAAAAACTTGGGTTAAATGTAGCTGTATATTCAGAATTCACAAAGATAAATATATACCATTGATAAAGATTTCAAAAGATTAAAATTCATGTTGAAATATACTATGGACATTTGTTCCGATATATTTGTGGCTTAGTATCAACGATTGTCTCTCTTTTTCTCCAGTGACTGCCCAGTAAAAATCAAATGTGACTGTCAAGGCCTACTTCCACTAATATCTGTATGTGTCATGCTAAATGTACCCAAGTCCTGGATAATACCATAATGACACGTACAATGACAAAATAAGATTCAGAATGCCACTTTACCGACATATAACATGTTTAATTACATTATTTTCACTATAATACAGAAAAATAGTTAGAGTCTACACTTAGACTATATATATCCAAAAAAGTCCAACTGTCCTGGACTAGGAACAAAAACACACTGCTTTATCATGAGTTACATTGTTCAACAAAACATCTCACCAAACAAAAACAACCCAAAACAATAACAGTTTTGAAATCAACCACCTGAATTGCCCCCCTTCTCCTCTACAGTAAACAGGAGACCCAGGCTGACCAGAACTCAGTCCTGACAGTGACTGAATTTAGAATAGGAGAAAGAAAAAATAACAAAGCTATTTTCTGAAATGGTTTCGAAATATCTGTCAGGAAGCAGAAGTGAAGTGCTACTAAAAACAAGGACTAGCAAATGAGGCAATACGAAAAAAAATATTCTTGACCTACTTTAAGTATTGAGTTAGAAATGACTTGGGTAACACAATTTAAGACTTTTCCCCTCGCTAATAAAAATGTATATCTTCCCCTTTCATTTGTCATACAAACTAGATCTAGATCTAGATCTAGAACTCGATGTTGATCTGACTAAAGCCTTTGACATGGTCAGCAGAAGTGGTCTTTTCAAACTCCTAAGGAAAATAGTTTGCCCTCTCAACTACTGAAGTTCATTGAGTGCTTTCATGAGGAAACGAAATGTACTGTCTAATTCAATGGAGCCCTTTTGAGGTTAGCAGTGGTGTCAAGCAGGGATGTGTGCTCGCACCTACTCTGTTTGGCATATTCTTCTCCTGTCTACTGCATTATGCGTACAACGACATCAACGAAGGTGTGTTTCTCCATACAAGATCTTCTGGAAAACTATTTAATGTATCAAGGCTGCGGGCAAAAACCAAGGTTAGGAAGATACTTATTAGGGAATTCCTGTATGCTGCTGATGCAGCAATTGTGGCTTATTCTTAAATATTATTCAAAGCAAGACTAAGATACTAGTTCAGAACACAAATACTGCTCCTCAAGTTAACATTAATGGCCAACCACTAGAAATTGTTGATCACTTTTGCTATCTTGGCTCCATCATATCAATGCTCCACTGGATAAAGACATTAACAACAGGATACCCAAAGCAATGGGCACCATGTCACGGTTGCAGAAAAGAGTGTGGGACAACATATTGCTGACTAACAATGTTAAGCCTTAGTCTACCGGACCTGTGTGATGAGCACTTTGCTATAGGAAGTGGAGCATGGTCAACCTACTCATGGCAGGAAAAAAAGCTGAATGTCTTCCACCTCCGATGCCTAAGGCGGATCTTTAAAATAAGGTGGCAAGATAAAATAACCAATAAGGAAGTGCTACGAAGAGCAGGATGCTAGGACATCTGCTCTGTTATCAGCAGCAGATGCCTTGGCTGGCTTGGCCACGTTCGTAGAATGCCAGTAGGTCGACTTCCACAAGCAGAAAGAAGGGTGAAAATGCAACGGCGATAGGTGATTACATATGTCCAACCTGCGAACGCAGCTGTTTATTAAGAATTAACCTCTTTAGTCATACAAGAAGTTTAAAAGGGAAAAGATAGTCTCTTGAGACGTAAAATGCCACAGAGATTTTTTTTTTAAAATCTGCTTGCATTTTTTTTATAATTAAAGGTTCACATTCGGAAAAGAAAAAAAGTAGCCGTTGCATCAGAACTTTGAATAATCTAAAATATAATGATGTCATATTTTCATTCTCTCTTCTAGTTTCTGAGATGTAAACGGGACGGATGGACTGACGGAGAGACAAACAACACAAAACTAATAGCGTCTATTTCCCTTTCGGGGGCGCTAAAAACTTGGGTTAAATGTAGCTGTATATTCAGAATTCACAAAGATAAATATATACCATTGATAAAGATTTCAAAAGATTAAAATTCATGTTGAAATATACTATGGACATTTGTTCCGATATATTTGTGGCTTAGTATCAACGATTGTCTCTCTTTTTCTCCAGTGACTGCCCAGTAAAAATCAAATGTGACTGTCAAGGCCTACTTCCACTAATATCTGTATGTGTCATGCTAAATGTACCCAAGTCCTGGATAATACCATAATGACACGTACAATGACAAAATAAGATTCAGAATGCCACTTTACCGACATATAACATGTTTAATTACATTATTTTCACTATAATACAGAAAAATAGTTAGAGTCTACACTTAGACTATATATATCCAAAAAAGTCCAACTGTCCTGGACTAGGAACAAAAACACACTGCTTTATCATGAGTTACATTGTTCAACAAAACATCTCACCAAACAAAAACAACCCAAAACAATAACAGTTTTGAAATCAACCACCTGAATTGCCCCCCTTCTCCTCTACAGTAAACAGGAGACCCAGGCTGACCAGAACTCAGTCCTGACAGTGACTGAATTTAGAATAGGAGAAAGAAAAAATAACAAAGCTATTTTCTGAAATGGTTTCGAAATATCTGTCAGGAAGCAGAAGTGAAGTGCTACTAAAAACAAGGACTAGCAAATGAGGCAATACGAAAAAAAATATTCTTGACCTACTTTAAGTATTGAGTTAGAAATGACTTGGGTAACACAATTTAAGACTTTTCCCCTCGCTAATAAAAATGTATATCTTCCCCTTTCATTTGTCATACAAACTAGATCTAGATCTAGATCTAGAACTCGATGTTGATCTGACTAAAGCCTTTGACATGGTCAGCAGAAGTGGTCTTTTCAAACTCCTAAGGAAAATAGTTTGCCCTCTCAACTACTGAAGTTCATTGAGTGCTTTCATGAGGAAACGAAATGTACTGTCTAATTCAATGGAGCCCTTTTGAGGTTAGCAGTGGTGTCAAGCAGGGATGTGTGCTCGCACCTACTCTGTTTGGCATATTCTTCTCCTGTCTACTGCATTATGCGTACAACGACATCAACGAAGGTGTGTTTCTCCATACAAGATCTTCTGGAAAACTATTTAATGTATCAAGGCTGCGGGCAAAAACCAAGGTTAGGAAGATACTTATTAGGGAATTCCTGTATGCTGCTGATGCAGCAATTGTGGCTTATTCTTAAATATTATTCAAAGCAAGACTAAGATACTAGTTCAGAACACAAATACTGCTCCTCAAGTTAACATTAATGGCCAACCACTAGAAATTGTTGATCACTTTTGCTATCTTGGCTCCATCATATCAATGCTCCACTGGATAAAGACATTAACAACAGGATACCCAAAGCAATGGGCACCATGTCACGGTTGCAGAAAAGAGTGTGGGACAACATATTGCTGACTAACAATGTTAAGCCTTAGTCTACCGGACCTGTGTGATGAGCACTTTGCTATAGGAAGTGGAGCATGGTCAACCTACTCATGGCAGGAAAAAAAGCTGAATGTCTTCCACCTCCGATGCCTAAGGCGGATCTTTAAAATAAGGTGGCAAGATAAAATAACCAATAAGGAAGTGCTACGAAGAGCAGGATGCTAGGACATCTGCTCTGTTATCAGCAGCAGATGCCTTGGCTGGCTTGGCCACGTTCGTAGAATGCCAGTAGGTCGACTTCCACAAGCAGAAAGAAGGGTGAAAATGCAACGGCGATAGGTGATTACATATGTCCAACCTGCGAACGCAGCTGTTTATTAAGAATTAACCTCTTTAGTCATACAAGAAGTTTAAAAGGGAAAAGATAGTCTCTTGAGACGTAAAATGCCACAGAGATTTTTTTTTTAAAATCTGCTTGCATTTTTTTATAATTAAAGGTTCACATTCGGAAAAGAAAAAAAGTAGCCGTTGCATCAGAACTTTGAATAATCTAAAATATAATGATGTCATATTTTCATTCTCTCTTCTAGTTTCTGAGATGTAAACGGGACGGATGGACTGACGGAGAGACAAACAACACAAAACTAATAGCGTCTATTTCCCTTTCGGGGGCGCTAAAAACTTGGGTTAAATGTAGCTGTATATTCAGAATTCACAAAGATAAATATATACCATTGATAAAGATTTCAAAAGATTAAAATTCATGTTGAAATATACTATGGACATTTGTTCCGATATATTTGTGGCTTAGTATCAACGATTGTCTCTCTTTTTCTCCAGTGACTGCCCAGTAAAAATCAAATGTGACTGTCAAGGCCTACTTCCACTAATATCTGTATGTGTCATGCTAAATGTACCCAAGTCCTGGATAATACCATAATGACACGTACAATGACAAAATAAGATTCAGAATGCCACTTTACCGACATATAACATGTTTAATTACATTATTTTCACTATAATACAGAAAAATAGTTAGAGTCTACACTTAGACTATATATATCCAAAAAAGTCCAACTGTCCTGGACTAGGAACAAAAACACACTGCTTTATCATGAGTTACATTGTTCAACAAAACATCTCACCAAACAAAAACAACCCAAAACAATAACAGTTTTGAAATCAACCACCTGAATTGCCCCCCTTCTCCTCTACAGTAAACAGGAGACCCAGGCTGACCAGAACTCAGTCCTGACAGTGACTGAATTTAGAATAGGAGAAAGAAAAAATAACAAAGCTATTTTCTGAAATGGTTTCGAAATATCTGTCAGGAAGCAGAAGTGAAGTGCTACTAAAAACAAGGACTAGCAAATGAGGCAATACGAAAAAAAATATTCTTGACCTACTTTAAGTATTGAGTTAGAAATGACTTGGGTAACACAATTTAAGACTTTTCCCCTCGCTAATAAAAATGTATATCTTCCCCTTTCATTTGTCATACAAACTAGATCTAGATCTAGATCTAGAACTCGATGTTGATCTGACTAAAGCCTTTGACATGGTCAGCAGAAGTGGTCTTTTCAAACTCCTAAGGAAAATAGTTTGCCCTCTCAACTACTGAAGTTCATTGAGTGCTTTCATGAGGAAACGAAATGTACTGTCTAATTCAATGGAGCCCTTTTGAGGTTAGCAGTGGTGTCAAGCAGGGATGTGTGCTCGCACCTACTCTGTTTGGCATATTCTTCTCCTGTCTACTGCATTATGCGTACAACGACATCAACGAAGGTGTGTTTCTCCATACAAGATCTTCTGGAAAACTATTTAATGTATCAAGGCTGCGGGCAAAAACCAAGGTTAGGAAGATACTTATTAGGGAATTCCTGTATGCTGCTGATGCAGCAATTGTGGCTTATTCTTAAATATTATTCAAAGCAAGACTAAGATACTAGTTCAGAACACAAATACTGCTCCTCAAGTTAACATTAATGGCCAACCACTAGAAATTGTTGATCACTTTTGCTATCTTGGCTCCATCATATCAATGCTCCACTGGATAAAGACATTAACAACAGGATACCCAAAGCAATGGGCACCATGTCACGGTTGCAGAAAAGAGTGTGGGACAACATATTGCTGACTAACAATGTTAAGCCTTAGTCTACCGGACCTGTGTGATGAGCACTTTGCTATAGGAAGTGGAGCATGGTCAACCTACTCATGGCAGGAAAAAAAGCTGAATGTCTTCCACCTCCGATGCCTAAGGCGGATCTTTAAAATAAGGTGGCAAGATAAAATAACCAATAAGGAAGTGCTACGAAGAGCAGGATGCTAGGACATCTGCTCTGTTATCAGCAGCAGATGCCTTGGCTGGCTTGGCCACGTTCGTAGAATGCCAGTAGGTCGACTTCCACAAGCAGAAAGAAGGGTGAAAATGCAACGGCGATAGGTGATTACATATGTCCAACCTGCGAACGCAGCTGTTTATTAAGAATTAACCTCTTTAGTCATACAAGAAGTTTAAAAGGGAAAAGATAGTCTCTTGAGACGTAAAATGCCACAGAGATTTTTTTTTTAAAATCTGCTTGCATTTTTTTATAATTAAAGGTTCACATTCGGAAAAGAAAAAAAGTAGCCGTTGCATCAGAACTTTGAATAATCTAAAATATAATGATGTCATATTTTCATTCTCTCTTCTAGTTTCTGAGATGTAAACGGGACGGATGGACTGACGGAGAGACAAACAACACAAAACTAATAGCGTCTATTTCCCTTTCGGGGGCGCTAAAAACTTGGGTTAAATGTAGCTGTATATTCAGAATTCACAAAGATAAATATATACCATTGATAAAGATTTCAAAAGATTAAAATTCATGTTGAAATATACTATGGACATTTGTTCCGATATATTTGTGGCTTAGTATCAACGATTGTCTCTCTTTTTCTCCAGTGACTGCCCAGTAAAAATCAAATGTGACTGTCAAGGCCTACTTCCACTAATATCTGTATGTGTCATGCTAAATGTACCCAAGTCCTGGATAATACCATAATGACACGTACAATGACAAAATAAGATTCAGAATGCCACTTTACCGACATATAACATGTTTAATTACATTATTTTCACTATAATACAGAAAAATAGTTAGAGTCTACACTTAGACTATATATATCCAAAAAAGTCCAACTGTCCTGGACTAGGAACAAAAACACACTGCTTTATCATGAGTTACATTGTTCAACAAAACATCTCACCAAACAAAAACAACCCAAAACAATAACAGTTTTGAAATCAACCACCTGAATTGCCCCCCTTCTCCTCTACAGTAAACAGGAGACCCAGGCTGACCAGAACTCAGTCCTGACAGTGACTGAATTTAGAATAGGAGAAAGAAAAAATAACAAAGCTATTTTCTGAAATGGTTTCGAAATATCTGTCAGGAAGCAGAAGTGAAGTGCTACTAAAAACAAGGACTAGCAAATGAGGCAATACGAAAAAAAATATTCTTGACCTACTTTAAGTATTGAGTTAGAAATGACTTGGGTAACACAATTTAAGACTTTTCCCCTCGCTAATAAAAATGTATATCTTCCCCTTTCATTTGTCATACAAACTAGATCTAGATCTAGATCTAGAACTCGATGTTGATCTGACTAAAGCCTTTGACATGGTCAGCAGAAGTGGTCTTTTCAAACTCCTAAGGAAAATAGTTTGCCCTCTCAACTACTGAAGTTCATTGAGTGCTTTCATGAGGAAACGAAATGTACTGTCTAATTCAATGGAGCCCTTTTGAGGTTAGCAGTGGTGTCAAGCAGGGATGTGTGCTCGCACCTACTCTGTTTGGCATATTCTTCTCCTGTCTACTGCATTATGCGTACAACGACATCAACGAAGGTGTGTTTCTCCATACAAGATCTTCTGGAAAACTATTTAATGTATCAAGGCTGCGGGCAAAAACCAAGGTTAGGAAGATACTTATTAGGGAATTCCTGTATGCTGCTGATGCAGCAATTGTGGCTTATTCTTAAATATTATTCAAAGCAAGACTAAGATACTAGTTCAGAACACAAATACTGCTCCTCAAGTTAACATTAATGGCCAACCACTAGAAATTGTTGATCACTTTTGCTATCTTGGCTCCATCATATCAATGCTCCACTGGATAAAGACATTAACAACACGATACCCAAAGCAATGGGCACCATGTCACGGTTGCAGAAAAGAGTGTGGGACAACATATTGCTGACTAACAATGTTAAGCCTTAGTCTACCGGACCTGTGTGATGAGCACTTTGCTATAGGAAGTGGAGCATGGTCAACCTACTCATGGCAGGAAAAAAAGCTGAATGTCTTCCACCTCCGATGCCTAAGGCGGATCTTTAAAATAAGGTGGCAAGATAAAATAACCAATAAGGAAGTGCTACGAAGAGCAGGATGCTAGGACATCTGCTCTGTTATCAGCAGCAGATGCCTTGGCTGGCTTGGCCACGTTCGTAGAATGCCAGTAGGTCGACTTCCACAAGCAGAAAGAAGGGTGAAAATGCAACGGCGATAGGTGATTACATATGTCCAACCTGCGAACGCAGCTGTTTATTAAGAATTAACCTCTTTAGTCATACAAGAAGTTTAAAAGGGAAAAGATAGTCTCTTGAGACGTAAAATGCCACAGAGATTTTTTTTTTAAAATCTGCTTGCATTTTTTTATAATTAAAGGTTCACATTCGGAAAAGAAAAAAAGTAGCCGTTGCATCAGAACTTTGAATAATCTAAAATATAATGATGTCATATTTTCATTCTCTCTTCTAGTTTCTGAGATGTAAACGGGACGGATGGACTGACGGAGAGACAAACAACACAAAACTAATAGCGTCTATTTCCCTTTCGGGGGCGCTAAAAACTTGGGTTAAATGTAGCTGTATATTCAGAATTCACAAAGATAAATATATACCATTGATAAAGATTTCAAAAGATTAAAATTCATGTTGAAATATACTATGGACATTTGTTCCGATATATTTGTGGCTTAGTATCAACGATTGTCTCTCTTTTTCTCCAGTGACTGCCCAGTAAAAATCAAATGTGACTGTCAAGGCCTACTTCCACTAATATCTGTATGTGTCATGCTAAATGTACCCAAGTCCTGGATAATACCATAATGACACGTACAATGACAAAATAAGATTCAGAATGCCACTTTACCGACATATAACATGTTTAATTACATTATTTTCACTATAATACAGAAAAATAGTTAGAGTCTACACTTAGACTATATATATCCAAAAAAGTCCAACTGTCCTGGACTAGGAACAAAAACACACTGCTTTATCATGAGTTACATTGTTCAACAAAACATCTCACCAAACAAAAACAACCCAAAACAATAACAGTTTTGAAATCAACCACCTGAATTGCCCCCCTTCTCCTCTACAGTAAACAGGAGACCCAGGCTGACCAGAACTCAGTCCTGACAGTGACTGAATTTAGAATAGGAGAAAGAAAAAATAACAAAGCTATTTTCTGAAATGGTTTCGAAATATCTGTCAGGAAGCAGAAGTGAAGTGCTACTAAAAACAAGGACTAGCAAATGAGGCAATACGAAAAAAAATATTCTTGACCTACTTTAAGTATTGAGTTAGAAATGACTTGGGTAACACAATTTAAGACTTTTCCCCTCGCTAATAAAAATGTATATCTTCCCCTTTCATTTGTCATACAAACTAGATCTAGATCTAGATCTAGAACTCGATGTTGATCTGACTAAAGCCTTTGACATGGTCAGCAGAAGTGGTCTTTTCAAACTCCTAAGGAAAATAGTTTGCCCTCTCAACTACTGAAGTTCATTGAGTGCTTTCATGAGGAAACGAAATGTACTGTCTAATTCAATGGAGCCCTTTTGAGGTTAGCAGTGGTGTCAAGCAGGGATGTGTGCTCGCACCTACTCTGTTTGGCATATTCTTCTCCTGTCTACTGCATTATGCGTACAACGACATCAACGAAGGTGTGTTTCTCCATACAAGATCTTCTGGAAAACTATTTAATGTATCAAGGCTGCGGGCAAAAACCAAGGTTAGGAAGATACTTATTAGGGAATTCCTGTATGCTGCTGATGCAGCAATTGTGGCTTATTCTTAAATATTATTCAAAGCAAGACTAAGATACTAGTTCAGAACACAAATACTGCTCCTCAAGTTAACATTAATGGCCAACCACTAGAAATTGTTGATCACTTTTGCTATCTTGGCTCCATCATATCAATGCTCCACTGGATAAAGACATTAACAACAGGATACCCAAAGCAATGGGCACCATGTCACGGTTGCAGAAAAGAGTGTGGGACAACATATTGCTGACTAACAATGTTAAGCCTTAGTCTACCGGACCTGTGTGATGAGCACTTTGCTATAGGAAGTGGAGCATGGTCAACCTACTCATGGCAGGAAAAAAAGCTGAATGTCTTCCACCTCCGATGCCTAAGGCGGATCTTTAAAATAAGGTGGCAAGATAAAATAACCAATAAGGAAGTGCTACGAAGAGCAGGATGCTAGGACATCTGCTCTGTTATCAGCAGCAGATGCCTTGGCTGGCTTGGCCACGTTCGTAGAATGCCAGTAGGTCGACTTCCACAAGCAGAAAGAAGGGTGAAAATGCAACGGCGATAGGTGATTACATATGTCCAACCTGCGAACGCAGCTGTTTATTAAGAATTAACCTCTTTAGTCATACAAGAAGTTTAAAAGGGAAAAGATAGTCTCTTGAGACGTAAAATGCCACAGAGATTTTTTTTTTAAAATCTGCTTGCATTTTTTTTATAATTAAAGGTTCACATTCGGAAAAGAAAAAAAGTAGCCGTTGCATCAGAACTTTGAATAATCTAAAATATAATGATGTCATATTTTCATTCTCTCTTCTAGTTTCTGAGATGTAAACGGGACGGATGGACTGACGGAGAGACAAACAACACAAAACTAATAGCGTCTATTTCCCTTTCGGGGGCGCTAAAAACTTGGGTTAAATGTAGCTGTATATTCAGAATTCACAAAGATAAATATATACCATTGATAAAGATTTCAAAAGATTAAAATTCATGTTGAAATATACTATGGACATTTGTTCCGATATATTTGTGGCTTAGTATCAACGATTGTCTCTCTTTTTCTCCAGTGACTGCCCAGTAAAAATCAAATGTGACTGTCAAGGCCTACTTCCACTAATATCTGTATGTGTCATGCTAAATGTACCCAAGTCCTGGATAATACCATAATGACACGTACAATGACAAAATAAGATTCAGAATGCCACTTTACCGACATATAACATGTTTAATTACATTATTTTCACTATAATACAGAAAAATAGTTAGAGTCTACACTTAGACTATATATATCCAAAAAAGTCCAACTGTCCTGGACTAGGAACAAAAACACACTGCTTTATCATGAGTTACATTGTTCAACAAAACATCTCACCAAACAAAAACAACCCAAAACAATAACAGTTTTGAAATCAACCACCTGAATTGCCCCCCTTCTCCTCTACAGTAAACAGGAGACCCAGGCTGACCAGAACTCAGTCCTGACAGTGACTGAATTTAGAATAGGAGAAAGAAAAAATAACAAAGCTATTTTCTGAAATGGTTTCGAAATATCTGTCAGGAAGCAGAAGTGAAGTGCTACTAAAAACAAGGACTAGCAAATGAGGCAATACGAAAAAAAATATTCTTGACCTACTTTAAGTATTGAGTTAGAAATGACTTGGGTAACACAATTTAAGACTTTTCCCCTCGCTAATAAAAATGTATATCTTCCCCTTTCATTTGTCATACAAACTAGATCTAGATCTAGATCTAGAACTCGATGTTGATCTGACTAAAGCCTTTGACATGGTCAGCAGAAGTGGTCTTTTCAAACTCCTAAGGAAAATAGTTTGCCCTCTCAACTACTGAAGTTCATTGAGTGCTTTCATGAGGAAACGAAATGTACTGTCTAATTCAATGGAGCCCTTTTGAGGTTAGCAGTGGTGTCAAGCAGGGATGTGTGCTCGCACCTACTCTGTTTGGCATATTCTTCTCCTGTCTACTGCATTATGCGTACAACGACATCAACGAAGGTGTGTTTCTCCATACAAGATCTTCTGGAAAACTATTTAATGTATCAAGGCTGCGGGCAAAAACCAAGGTTAGGAAGATACTTATTAGGGAATTCCTGTATGCTGCTGATGCAGCAATTGTGGCTTATTCTTAAATATTATTCAAAGCAAGACTAAGATACTAGTTCAGAACACAAATACTGCTCCTCAAGTTAACATTAATGGCCAACCACTAGAAATTGTTGATCACTTTTGCTATCTTGGCTCCATCATATCAATGCTCCACTGGATAAAGACATTAACAACAGGATACCCAAAGCAATGGGCACCATGTCACGGTTGCAGAAAAGAGTGTGGGACAACATATTGCTGACTAACAATGTTAAGCCTTAGTCTACCGGACCTGTGTGATGAGCACTTTGCTATAGGAAGTGGAGCATGGTCAACCTACTCATGGCAGGAAAAAAAGCTGAATGTCTTCCACCTCCGATGCCTAAGGCGGATCTTTAAAATAAGGTGGCAAGATAAAATAACCAATAAGGAAGTGCTACGAAGAGCAGGATGCTAGGACATCTGCTCTGTTATCAGCAGCAGATGCCTTGGCTGGCTTGGCCACGTTCGTAGAATGCCAGTAGGTCGACTTCCACAAGCAGAAAGAAGGGTGAAAATGCAACGGCGATAGGTGATTACATATGTCCAACCTGCGAACGCAGCTGTTTATTAAGAATTAACCTCTTTAGTCATACAAGAAGTTTAAAAGGGAAAAGATAGTCTCTTGAGACGTAAAATGCCACAGAGATTTTTTTTTTAAAATCTGCTTGCATTTTTTTATAATTAAAGGTTCACATTCGGAAAAGAAAAAAAGTAGCCGTTGCATCAGAACTTTGAATAATCTAAAATATAATGATGTCATATTTTCATTCTCTCTTCTAGTTTCTGAGATGTAAACGGGACGGATGGACTGACGGAGAGACAAACAACACAAAACTAATAGCGTCTATTTCCCTTTCGGGGGCGCTAAAAACTTGGGTTAAATGTAGCTGTATATTCAGAATTCACAAAGATAAATATATACCATTGATAAAGATTTCAAAAGATTAAAATTCATGTTGAAATATACTATGGACATTTGTTCCGATATATTTGTGGCTTAGTATCAACGATTGTCTCTCTTTTTCTCCAGTGACTGCCCAGTAAAAATCAAATGTGACTGTCAAGGCCTACTTCCACTAATATCTGTATGTGTCATGCTAAATGTACCCAAGTCCTGGATAATACCATAATGACACGTACAATGACAAAATAAGATTCAGAATGCCACTTTACCGACATATAACATGTTTAATTACATTATTTTCACTATAATACAGAAAAATAGTTAGAGTCTACACTTAGACTATATATATCCAAAAAAGTCCAACTGTCCTGGACTAGGAACAAAAACACACTGCTTTATCATGAGTTACATTGTTCAACAAAACATCTCACCAAACAAAAACAACCCAAAACAATAACAGTTTTGAAATCAACCACCTGAATTGCCCCCCTTCTCCTCTACAGTAAACAGGAGACCCAGGCTGACCAGAACTCAGTCCTGACATTTCTCCCCCCTTTAATTTTTGTCTGTTTCTGGGTTCATTTAAAACAGACAAACTTCCAATAAAGAGATTTTCCAAACGTAAATATATCAACATGCAAACAAAAGTAATCTTGGTACTAAAACATAGCCTACAGTTTGTAAAAAAAAACAAAAAAAAAACGATGTATCCACATGAAATGTCAATACTATACACAACCTGCTAGGCAATAATAATTATATGTATAAATATATATATACATATATATCAACATGTAAACAAAAAAAAATAGTCAGTGAACAAGCATATTTTCCGAAATGTAAATGTTATATACAACATACTAAGCAATTATAATTATATATATATATCAACATGTAAACAAAAAATAGTGTGCAAACATATATTCTACCTTTTGTAAAAGGCGGTTAATTACATATCCCCAATCCTAGCAAACAAATAACTTTGAAATGAATAACTATTAAATGTCAGTTATCTGTAATCAATGTCATGTTGGTCTATTCTGTTAGTCTAGATAGAAAGTCAGCAATTACATTTAGTTTGCCCTTTAGATGTTCTACATTAAAGTTAAATGATTGTAATAATAGAGCCCAACGACAAATTCTATTATTCCCATATGTTGCGCTCTTCAAAAAGGCCAGTGGTCTATGGTCACACTGAATTGTGAATTTAGCGCCATATAAATATCTGGACAAGCGTTGCACCCCCCAAACAATGGCAAGGCATTCTCTCTCTATTACAGAATACCGTTGTTCTCTGGGCAACAGTTTTCTGCTCAAGAACTTAACAGGATGGAATATTCCTTTTACTTCCTGCAAAAGGCAACATGATATGGCTATGTCCGACGCGTCTGTTTGCGCAATAAATGGTCTATTAACGTCTGGTAATTTCAGTATAGGATCTCGTGTCATGCACATTTGAATTTTTCTTAATGCCCGGTCACATTCTGGAGTCCAATTGACCCTCGTCGGTGTCCCTTTTTTTAACAATCCAGTAATTGGAAATACTATTTCCGCGAACGCTGGAATAAATCTGCTATAAAAATTAGCAATACCTAGCAAACATCGAACCTCTTTTTTCGTTTTTGGTGCTTTTATATTTAATACCTTGTCTCTGTTATTGGGTTCTGGGTATATGTTTCCTTCACCTACAATATTACCCAAGAAAGTTATTTTAGGATACGCGATTTCGAGTTTGCTTGGCTTGATAGTAAACCCATATTCTTTTAGCCTGGACAACACTTTCTCTAGTGTTATTAAGTGTGATGACCAGTTATGCCCGAATACACAAATGTCATCAAAATAAAACACAACATTTTCCAGTCCTTTAAGAATGGTCCTAACAGTCCGATTAAAAAAACTAGGAGAATTAAGCAGACCAAACGGTAGATATTTAAATTGAAAGTGACCACTTGGTACCCTGAATGCAGTGTACTTCCTACTATTCTCTTCTATTGGTATTTGCCAGAAGCCTTTTGTTAGATCTATCTTTGTAAAAAATTTGGCACTATTAAGTTTTAAGAAAAGATCTTCTTGGTCTGGAATAGCCTCCGCGTCAAATTTGGTAACCGCGTTTAATTTCCGAAAATCTATGCAAGTACGTACTGTTGAATCTTTTTTCTTAACCAAAACGACAGGAAAGGCATAGGGCGATTGAGACTCTTCAATAATGTCCATTTCAATCATGTTCTCTATCTCCTTGTCTAAGACATCTCTCATATGAATAGGAACTGCGTATGGCCTCAGTGTAATAGGCTTTTCTGTTGTGAGCTCAATGTTGAATGATTTAACCTTTGCTTTACCCGGTATATCAGTAATTATATCTTTATACTTCTCAACTAGCGTCTGAATCTGTTCTCTTTGGGATTCGGTTAATTCAGTATTGATACTAATATGTTCCCTGGAATTTGTACTCTCAAGAGTAGGTAACTCAGTAACTTCATCCTCTTGGTTATCATCTTCCTGGTCGGTTACAAGGGACGCTATGCACGCATGTAATAATTCTTCCCCTTGACCCCCATACAATACATGAGACGCACTTCCCGAGAGTTGTAGATCACTATTTTCCTTACCCGTACATTCCGTGTTGTTTTTTTCGTGATATTTTACTAATCTGTTAACATGAAGAATTTTTACTCGATTGCCTTTCTTTATTTTTACATTAAACTTGTTAATTCTTTTTTCTACTTTATAAGGCCCCTCCCAGTGCAAGGCTAACTTATTCTGTCTCTGTGGTTTCAGTAAAAGGACAGAATCACCTGTTTGAATATCTTTTTCTTTGCTATTTCTATCATAATACCTTTTATAATTTTCCTTACGTTTTGAGCTATTATTCTGAGCTATTTGACAAGCCACAGCCAGCCTACTTTTTAGGTCTAATAAATAGTCAAACACATTCTTTATTTCTGGTTCTACCTGTTGATTAGTAAAAAGATCCTTTAGAATTGACATAGGCCCCCTGACTTTCCTTCCATACAACATTTCATAAGGGGAAATGTTAGTAGACTCATTTGGTACCTCTCTGTACGCAAACAGAAGTGCATTTATAACTCTATCCCAATTCTTAGGTTCTGCTTCGGCCGTCTTTCTCAGCATGCACTTCAAAGTCCCGTTAAAGCGTTCTACGCCCCCAATTGACATGGCGTGAAATGGTGTTGATTTAACAATCTTTATTTTAAAAAACTGACATATTTCTTTTTATAATTCGGATCTGAATTGAGATCCATTATCAGAGAGTATCTGTTCCGGGAATCCTATTCTAGTAAAAATAGCACTTAGAGCTTCTATTACTACTGGTGTTGTTGTATTAGGTAGTGGTACAGCTTCCGGCCATCTTGTTGCCAAATCAACCAACGTTAAAATGAATCTATTCTTCCGATCTGTCATTTGGAGTGGTCCTATGATATCAATAGCGACTTTAGCAAATGGAGTGGAAATAATATTCATGCGCCCTAGTTCTACCTTTCCAGCTTTTCCTGGGTGTCTACCTCTTTGACAAAGGTCACAACATTTAATGTATGTTTTTATATCTTTATCTACCCCAGGCCAAAAGAAATGCGAATATACCCGATACCTGGTTCTATTTATAGACATATGTCCCGCTAAAGGTGTAGAGTGTGCTATTTCTAATATTAGTTCACGTCTATTCGTAGGGATTACAAGTTGTCGTTCTATTACCCCAGGGGTATCTTTTCTCTCAAATTCTTTGTAAAGTAGACCTTCTTCCACTATAAATGATACCAATCCCTTTTTCTTATCTTCGACCGTTCCTGCTTTCGCTTTTTCCCATAATCTAACTAACGAACTATCATTTCTTTGATCCTCTCTAAAATCACTGTCCAATTCCATCCATTTACTTAAACCAATCCTGTCATTATCTTCCGATTTGACCCTATTGTCTTCTGCTTTCGCCATTGCCCTAGTAACAGCATTCCCATATAAAAATGCTTTAGCCTGATCAACATTTCCAATAATAATATCTGCTATTGGGTCCTTGAACATGGCCGCTACAAAGACTTCTTTTAAAAATGGAGTATCAATGTCTATCCAAGCAAGTGGATACTGAAAAGTTTGTCCATCTATTAATTTTAAAGTGAAAAACCCATCTATCTTCTGACTTTCTTCTATCAAACTTTCTCGGACCCCAATTATGCTCGCCCCCGTATCTCGTAGGACAGATACCCTTCGATCTCCTAAAAATCCCTCCACTATTTTCAATCCACCAACTGATTTATCTTTATAATCTAGAAAATTAAATGTATCAGTGTGACATGCAAACAATCCCACCTGTTGCCCCCTTTCTGGTAATACTCTTAGTCATTGCTGTGTTGGGCCTCTATTCTCATTTATCTTTACCCGACACCATCGAGCAATGTGTCCGCCCTTTCCACATCTATAGCATATCACTTGTGTACCCTCTGTGTTTATATTATTCGGGCGACGACTGTTAGATTGACCAGTGGCACCAAAAGCTACATATGGGATATCGTTGCTAGTTACTTTATTACTTCCCTTTACAATATGTGTGGAGCCTTTCGTGGCATCTCTAAATTGATCAATACAGTCTAAGACCTCTTGGGCTGAAGTAGGCTTTCGTAGCAAAATATCTTTCAGGGCCTCAGAAGATAGCACACTGTAAAGTCTGTCTCTCATTATAAGGTCAATTATACCGTCTACTGTCATTGGGGTTTGTGATGTTTTAAGCCAGTTGTCAAATGTCCTTTTCAAATGGACATAAAAATCTTTCATGTCGTCCGTCTTTGGGGAAAGTTCATGCCACAGTGTTCGGCAGGCTTCTTCTGTGAGTTGGGCTTGTTTTAGGAGCTCCCCCTGAACAAAATCATAGTCAATGTTATGTATCAGTTTTGTTTGTATCATAAACAATTTTAGTTTTTCATTTAACTTGTGAGTGAGGACAAGTGGCCATCTTGTCTTGGGTATGTCGTTAGCAGTAGCAGTCGTTTCGAACAGTTCTAAGTAGAATAACAAGTCCTCGTTGTCTGTCATGCATTTTAGGTTTTTGTCTAACTGTTTACTCTGTTGGGGGTTGTCGTTAACTGTCATGTCTTTCTTATCCATTTCATGTTGTCTTGCTAGTTGTTTGTCCTCCATCTCTCTTATATGTCTTCTCTCCTCCGCTTCCCTTGTCAGTCTATCTAAGTCAATTTTCTGTTGGGCCTCTATAAATTTCTTTAACGTTTTGCCCTTAAACCCCAACATCTGAGCCTGGGCTACTATCTCCTCAAATGGACGAGGTATAAACTCTGACATTTTCCTACAGCAGTGTCCTTTATTACAATATTACCTCACAAAATGATATACATACAAAAACAATTAAAGCAAAATTAAAATAATACTAATACCTCTGCTCATACTTATGTTGTTCAACTGGTACTCCAACAGGTTAAAGACAATAGTCCAAGGTTATCCAATAATGTGATTTCTCTTAGTCTATTTCAGGTAGATAATCCAACAGGTAATCCCAACATGGCTTTATACCTACGCGCGGTACCGGTACTTGGAATGTATCACATAAGTTAAATTCATATAAGTATTATATCCAGCAGTAGCTTCTTCAGTATAATCCTAATAGAATGTACCACAAAAGTTAAATTCATATACGTAGATAATCCAACAGGTAATCCCAACATGGCTTTATACCTACGCGCGGTACCGGTACTTGGAATGTATCACAAAAGTTAAATTCATATAAGTATTATATCCAGCAGTAGCTTCTTCAGTATAATCCAAATAGAATGTACCACAAAAGTTAAACTCATATAAGTATGAGATCCAGCAGCAGCTTCTTCAGTATAATCCAAGGAATGAGCGTATTGGTAATCCAATTATGAGGAACGAAATTGGCCATGCATATACACTTATGTTTAGACGTACGAGGGGGTGCTACTATTACTTGCTAATAGTGAACACATTTGGCATGTTAAATCATTATTAGTAGATAGTAACAGCCTAAAATACAGACGACGAGTTTCCGCTCCTTATGGACTTGAACTCTTTCATTAGTACACACTTGGAGATATGCGCTGTCTGGGTGCAACATATACTTCAGGTTACTGTACTCAGCGATATGCGTTGCCTGGGTGCAGTAGATACTTCAGGTTGCAGTACTGAGAGATATATGCTGTCTGGATACAGCAGATACTTCACTGGAGATTGATGCAGCCATCACATGTAGTTGTTTTGGACGGGCCCCCAAAATGTCAAGGCCTACTTCCACTAATATCTGTATGTGTCATGCTAAATGTACCCAAGTCCTGGATAATACCATAATGACACGTACAATGACAAAATAAGATTCAGAATGCCACTTTACCGACATATAACATGTTTAATTACATTATTTTCACTATAATACAGAAAAATAGTTAGAGTCTACACTTAGACTATATATATCCAAAAAAGTCCAACTGTCCTGGACTAGGAACAAAAACACACTGCTTTATCATGAGTTACATTGTTCAACAAAACATCTCACCAAACAAAAACAACCCAAAACAATAACAGTTTTGAAATCAACCACCTGAATTGCCCCCCTTCTCCTCTACAGTAAACAGGAGACCCAGGCTGACCAGAACTCAGTCCTGACAGTGACTGAATTTAGAATAGGAGAAAGAAAAAATAACAAAGCTATTTTCTGAAATGGTTTCGAAATATCTGTCAGGAAGCAGAAGTGAAGTGCTACTAAAAACAAGGACTAGCAAGTACGCTGTCTAAAGTCTGGGGTCAGACTTATCTGTTCCGCGTGTTGGTCCAGTCTCCTCAGAGTGTGATTTATGGGGGGGGGGGGAAGGCCGGTGGCGCTCATTACATTTACTACTTAAAAGCGGATGTTTCCGGTCAAGGGGAGATGACCTAAGCAAGGAAAGTTAAATAAGATGGATGTGCACTCCAAGACTATCCCAGTGAGAGAAGAGTTCAGGTCAAGAAAACAGCTGCTGCGTGAATCGAACTTTTATAATCACAATTGTCTTCCCTTGCATTGCCAAATATGAACCTCGTTCCACAGTAGCTACAACTTAATGTCAAGTTTGAAAAGTATTGCTGAGACAAACGTTTTGATGACATCGCTAGTTCTAATTTAACAAAGGTTATAACTTTCTATCTACAGTTGTAGAAGCAAGGTGAAATCCAGAACATTTTATTTTTGAATGAGTTTTAATATAAATCTAATAAATCCTAATCATTTCTATAGGCTCCAGAAGATCTTCAACTTTAATGGACAATAGAGACTACAGTAAATTACTTCTTGGACTTCTTGCTGTCATTAAAGAGAACGGAGTCTTTACAATATATATAGTACTTAGTTCTATCAATCAAAGGCCTGGGGAATAGTTGTTTCTGGTTTTAGGTGTAAAGGAAAGAACTATGAGCCAAAAGAAGTTGTTTGATTTTGTGTTTTTCATCTACTCTATTGAGGATTCGCATCATTAAAAGATTGCTCTAGAAAGCTATTTCGTTATTTCTGATGTACAAACTCTAGGAAATGTTTTCCAATGAATAGCATTTCTCTTTATTGTTTTACATTGTAGCACTTTACAATCAACAGTTACATCTGTTCCTGATGACGCTTCAATTCATTTCTTGTACATTTGTTTGTTTAAATGTCTTGCAAGATTACTCTTTTCATTGTGTTTGGTGAATGTTGTTCTTTAGTTTCCCTTATGCGACAACACATTTCTTTAAATCGCTTTCTGTTCTGTTTCTATGTTATTGCATTTTAATCATTAAATAATATTAACTGGCTTTTATAAAATTTAAAATTGTACAAATAGAATGTTTCTGTAACATTTTGTGAACATTCTGTGAAAATCCTTAAAACATCAAGTAATAAACATTTGTCTATTGAGAATAACTCAAACTTTGGTTAACACAGATATTATTTACAATCTATTATATTATATTATAATACTATTTACTATCATAGTTTAACCAAATCTAATGTCTTACTCCTTAGAAAACATACATATAATTGAACAACTTCTAAACACAGTTATTGTCGAATGTTAGTCTGATTTTATAATGAATGGTAGCCTTACAAAATGATCCCACCAAACTACCCATGGACAGAAGACAATTTATGCTGTAACATCTCAGCCATTGCTCTTATGATCTCCTGGGACGAACTGGTCCGTTAGTCTGATCACAGCAGTGGACCTTCACACCTGGTGTGGAGTCAGACATGAATAATTGAGAGGTGTTTGGGAAAATAAAAGTGATCCGAGAAATTTTCCAAAGTTGTCGAACAAACTGTTGACTTGAATCTGTTCAAAAAGACCTACATTGCAATAGTAGAGCCTTTACATTCCAGGAGTCAGACGTTTTATTTTAAAGATATTTAGCTCAGTTATCTTTTTAAAATTCTTATGATATTTCGCAATTTTAACTTATGTAATTTGTTCATTAATCAATTTTTTTTCCAATTCCTTACCTTGGTAGTTTGGCTAAAATAGAGATAAAATATAATATGGGTGGTATTAGTCAAAGATATCTATTGATTTTATCTGATATCGAACTTTTGTATAATTATGTTATGGCTTACAACAAAGTTTCACCAAATAAGTATATTTTAAGCATGTTATACCATTCTTGGAGTATCAAGTCATAGAAAGTAGATTAGTTTGCATTCTCATTCCATTTGTTTAAAACATAATTCTATTGTAGCTGTACAATATTCACGAATATAAGATATAAGTAAATATCTGATAGTCACAGCCTGAACAAATACTAAAGTTCAACTGTCAATGGAGCGTACATTTCAGCCATTGGCGTAGCCAGGATTTTTATTCGAGAAGGGTTTTGGGGGGAATTTTTTTTTCTCTACCCCCATATATATATATAAAGTTAGATAGTTGGCATATTCAGTAGTAGAACGACTATGGTTCATCTCGCACACTTCCTCATGTGGCTGTGGAGCCCTATTTTGGAGAGAAACTCCCGTCCTCAGATATCGCAGGTAATAATACGGGACCTCAAATCAGTGAACATCAATACTGACCATTGGGAAGACATAGCTCTAGACCTCACCAGATGGAGAGAGACAGTGACCAAGAAAGCTATGGACAATGAAAGTACATGGGTCTCAGCTCAGGAAGAAAAAAGTACAATACAAAAAATGGCCAGCTCCACTACCACCGAAGAAAAGCCACCTATACCTACGAGATATATATATATGTGTGTGTGTGTGTGTGTTTGTGTGTGAGTGTGTGTGTGTGTGTACGTAATCAATCTTCATTATATTCTGACCCTTCATTCTTTCGGATGTTTTCTGAACCCTAGAAAAGTTATTCCTGGAGTTAGTGTAAAATAAAGTAGAAACCCTGCCCTTTTCAGCTAGCGGGTCTGCACGCTTTCCCAGCGAGGTCCGGGATGCAGCCCCGGCGCCAAGCATTATTTCCAATATTTTTAACTAAAAAAAAGCATATTCTGATGTACCTACAGTGCATTAATTGCTACTCTTCTATTAGAAAATTGTAAGTAAAATAACAAATATTCTTTTCACTGCACTTCATTAATGGAGCCCAGCCACTGTTAGAAATTGATATATAAAATGATATATAATTTATTTATTTTTTAGGTTAATTATTTTTTAAATTTTTATATTGGGGGAGGAAAGGTTACCACAATACCCCTTTTAGCTACACTGATGACATTTAGTATTTGTAGCTTTGATTTTCCTTTCGTTGGAAAGGAGGGTTAACCTCAAACCCTCACGTCGCTAAACTTCAGGAATTTGGTGACTGTAGCTTGGTTTAGATTTTTTATCGATAAGGAAGTTTTATCATCAAAACCATCTGTGAGAATGTTTTAAGATCAAAACCCCACTTTGGTTGCACTTGTGCAAGTGGTGGTTTAACATTAAAATATCACCTACAATAAACAAAATTAAAGAAAAAAAACAGTCGAGAAGGGTTGAACCCCGAACCCCCCTTCCCCCTGGCTACTCCCATGATTAAAGTGATTGGGATTAATGTCATAATGTAATATACTTTAAGGTCAAAGACGATCTTTAAAAAACAACTGTCAATTTGTACAAATCCTAAACCCGGAAGACCATTCATCTGTTTCATACTATCTTTATTCCAAAGACGACCTATGTATGAGAGACATAGATGACATTCGCAATAGTGGCAAAAAGGTGTCTTGGCAGCAATGTCTGAGACAGCTGAGTGACAAACAGTGAGATCTTATTATACGCTAGAACAAATTCGTACAAATGCTCCTCCTTCTATTAGAGCATGGAATGGGTTGCCTGAATCAGCCAGGAATACCAACGACTTTAACATACATGACTAGATTGTCAAATGAAAAGCGTAGCACGTAATCATCTTCGTTTTCAAGTAATGTCTGTAAGATACATAAGATCCAGAATGTCTGTAAGATACATAAGATCCAGAATGTCTGTAAGATACATAAGATCCAGCATGTCTGTAAGATACATAAGATCCAGCATGTCTGTAAGATACATAAGATCCAGCATGTCTGTAAGATACATAAGATCCAGCATGTCTGTAAGATACATAAGATCCAGCACGTCTGTAAGATACATAAGATCCAGCACGTCTGTAAGATACATAAGATCCAGCAAGTCTGTAAGATACATAAGATCCAGCACGTCTGTAAGATACATAAGATCCAGCACGTCTGTAAGATACATACGATTTAGCACGTCTGTAAGATACATAAGATCCAGCACGTCTGTAAGATACATAAGATCCAGCATGTCTGTAAGATACATAAGATCCAGCATGTCTGTAAGATACATAAGATCCAGCATGTCTGTAAGATACATAAGATCCAGCATGTCTGTAAGATACATAAGATCCAGCATGTCTGTAAGATACATAAGATCCAGCATGTCTGTAAGATACATAAGATCCAGCACGTCTGTAAGATACATAAGATCCAGCATGTCTGTAAGATACATAAGATCCAGCACGTCTGTAAGATACATAAGATCCAGCATGTCTGTAAGATACATAAGATCCAGCATGTCTGTAAGATACATAAGATCCAGCATGTCTGTAAGATACATAAGATCCAGCACGTCTGTAAGATACATAAGATCCAGCATGTCTGTAAGATACATAAGATCCAGCACGTCTGTAAGATACATAAGATCCAGCATGTCTGTAAGATACATAAGATCCAGCATGTCTGTAAGATACATAAGATCCAGCACGTCTGTAAGATACATAAGATCCAGCACGTCTGTAAGATACATAAGATCCAGCATGTCTGTAAGATACATAAGATCCAGCATGTCTGTAAGATACATAAGGTCCAGCACGTCTGTAAGATACATAAGATCCAGAATGTCTGTAAGATACATAAGATCCAGCATGTCTGTAAGATACATAAGATCCAGAATGTCTGTAAGATACATAAGATCCAGCATGTCTGTAAGATACATAAGATCCAGCATGTCTGTAAGATACATAAGATCCAGCATGTCTGTAAGATACATAAGATCCAGCATGTCTGTAAGATACATAAGATTTAGCATGTCTGTAAGATACATAAGATCCAGCATGTCTGTAAGATACATAATATCCAGCATGTCTGTAAGATACATAAGATCCAGCATGTCTGTAAGATACTTAAATATCCAGCATGTCTGTAAGATACATAATATCCAGCATGTCTGTAAGATACATAATATCCAGGATGTCTGTAAGATACAAAAGATCCAGCATGTCTGTAAGATACATAAGATCCAGCATATCTGTAAGATACATAAGTTCTAGCCAAAAAGAAATCCTTTGCCGAGCAGCCTCCCACTTCAGGAAGTTGTGGCTGAATGTCGCAAGGGATTGACACAAAACAAAATGAAACACGCTCCCACAGTAACAGTATTGATGCTAGACATATCGGTCTCCCACATAACAGTATTGATGTTAGACATACCGGTCTCCCACAGTAACAGTATTGATGTTAGACGTACCGGTGTGTGTTCCTTGTCTGACCTTACTGACTGGACCGTTCATGATAGAATGACTAGCTGTTTATTAAGAGCTGTTAATAAAATAATTTCTTAGACCATCTGGCTAATTATATTTAAATGCCTAAAGAGGAAAAAAAACATGAAGTCCTAGACTCTATTAAAAGGCTTGTAGATGATTAAATACTGTTCATTATTGTTAATTGTTAAGCAATGAGATACAGTTTCTTCATTCGAGTGCTATGTGGCCAGCGGGGGAACGAAAGAGACGCAATGAAAACGTTAACACCCACAAAGGCAACAATGACATGAAGGTCAAAACGTTATCAGGGTCAAGGCTGTACAACACGATTTCTTTTCAGAAATAGCGATCTATAGGGCAGATGATGTTAATGTCATCTTTTTCTTTGTCATTGGGTCTGGACAACGACAAACCACCTTTACTCTTCCCCAACTAATATCAGAGTTGGGTAAAATCAGGGGGCACCCTAAAAATTTGAAATTCGAAATCCCAGGTTTTGTTAAGATTCGAACGAAGGACCCCAGGTTCGGATGTCAAACTGTCCATTCAGCCACCGCACCCTTCCTTTTTGGCGTGGGAGGATCTAAGTCTAAGTAGGTTCTAGAATATTTGATAATTTTTCTATACAAATTTATTTCAAAATATCTATTCAAAAGCTATAAAACAGCGACATTTGGAAGTACAGTGAAACTAAAAGGTTTTGTGTAAATCAATAAACTCTCCCGCTAACAAAGTTTTTTTTTAGTTCTTTAGGGATGACTATAAGAGCACAAAGAATTTCGATTTTTTGTTTCGTTCCTCGCTAGAATCCTAACAGAATTCTTTTCGATGAACCAGAACGAGTTACAATATTAATAAGACTTAATTGCTTCCAAGAGTTAAACAAACGTTACAGGGTGGAAACTAATTGACGGAACATTATGATCACAAATTTAGACTCTTAGATTTCAGTGGAGAAAATGACTGAAATTTTGTGTCCATTTTTTAAATATTTTTGAAATTCTAATATTGAACCACCTTTCAATGTCTAAGTTGAGATAGATTAACTACTTTTAAAAAACATATACAGAGGAATATGTGATAATGAAAATGTCTATATTTTGGCCTATACATGAGGTCCTGTAGTTACGTCCCGAGTTACGATGTTTCATGCCCCCCCCCCCCCACAAACTATATAAATCTTTGTTGTGACTTAAGTCCGTTTGTGTCATAAATGTCAATGCAGACTTCTTCCAAACTCCATCAGCATATGATGGCGGTAAAGAGATCCTGTGCCTTCTACCTTCTGCTGCCTCTCCAGAACAACCTGCCACAGTATATGATGTCGGTAGAGTGGCCTGCAAGAGATCCTGTGCCTTCTACCTTCTGCTGCCTCACCATAACAACCTGCCACAGTATATGATGTCGGTAGAGTGGCCTGCAAGAGATCCTGTGCCTTCTACCTTCTGCTGCCTCTCCAGAACAACCTGCCACAGTATATGATGGCGGTAGAGAGGCCTGCAAGAGATCCTGTGCCTTCTACCTTCTGCTGCCTCTCCAGAACAACCTGCCACAGTACTTGATGAAGATAGAGAGGCCTCTACCCTGTATAATTATGCACAATTTATATTAGTGTCAATAATTTATTGTCATGATATTTTCCTTCTATATTACTGGTGTAGAAAGAGTGAAATAGAAAAAGAGAGAGAAAGAGATAGATAGACAGAAATCAAAGATAAAATTGAGTGAGACATAGGCAAAATATGAATGACAAAAAGTGAGAAAGAGATAGAAAGTAAAGAAAGAGAAAAAGAAAGAGTCTGAGAAAAGAGAAAAAGAGAGAGAGAGAGAAAGAGAGAGAGAGAAAGGATAAGAAAGCAAAAAGATAGAGATAGACAGTTAGAAAGGGACAGAATGATTGAGAGATTGAAAGAAGAAATATTAAAAGTACGTAAAGTAAATGAGACAAAAACAAAAGACTTTATTACAAAAAAGATGCAGTTTAAATATTATATCTTAGAACAAATATTTGTTTCGCAGCATTATCAGCTGCAGTTTCTGGTTCATGCTTTAAGACCGCCATCCAGCTGAACTTATTAAGGAGGAGTAATTTAAAAGCTTTAAGGGCCGAGAAACGACACAAAAAAAAAATTCAGTTGATTCAGTTTTATAAAGGATTACATTATTGCGTTACTTACCAAGTCTCCGGAGAAATCCCTGATGACGTCTAATTGACTTATTTATTAGCCCGCAAAAACACGTGAATGAAGCTTATTTTGAAATTTAAAAAAAAAACGCCAACATTTGGCTGAGATTAAAAAGCACACCTTTGAAAAAAAAATGTTATGTTTTAGACTCTCGGTGAGTGTATTCTACCTTTACCCAGTCAATAAATCTCTTCAGAACACAAACTCTTCAGAGAATGTCAATTCATTCAGCAACAGGAGTTCAATGGGCAGTCTCATGAGAAAACTTCCATACGTTACGACTCAGTGTCGAGAGAGTTAAAAAGTTGCTTGGCATTCGCTGATTAACTTAGATTTAAAACAGTTCGGAGTAACAGGCCGAATCATAATAAATAAGTATGCTTAGGGTAATTAATAGTCGTAGTATTTTCATTACTTTATTTTTAATGTGGTCATGTCATGACGATTCTAGAACTACGTTCATAATTAATAACAGATTTTATATCGAGCGAGCAATAATAACTTAGCAACCATTTTTAAAGAGAAGACACTGTTGTTTTTTGTACTGCCTGTCTGTTCGTCTGTCCGTTCGTCACTTTGACACTTCTGAAAAACTAAAAGCACTGTTTAAAAAAAATTGATTTAGCCGTTGCCACTGCGTAGTTGCGAATGTTACTATTATATAAAAGTAAATCCTTTGGATTTTGACATTCAATATTCAAACTTTTTAAAAAATATGTAAATGACTTTCAAAACAAGATTTTAAGGTCTTGTATATTTCTAAGGCTGCTTAATAAAGCAAGGTGTATAGTAATACGTGAAATAATGACACTATT
Organism: Biomphalaria glabrata; assembly: GCF_947242115.1. Classification (NCBI taxonomy): domain Eukaryota; kingdom Metazoa; phylum Mollusca; class Gastropoda; family Planorbidae; genus Biomphalaria; species Biomphalaria glabrata. Next base: position 23,480,427 of record NC_074714.1, on the reverse strand, counting down.
TTGTCTGAAATAGCAATCACATACACACATATACGCAAACACCTATAATGTATATGTTTCGGGTTATTTTGTTCGTAGTTCCACAACTGCTTGTGGTCTTCTGAATTGTGCATTAAAAATGAAAAGAAACCAAGCAAACAGACTGTATGCAGACTTTTAAACTCAATTCAAAAACAAGGTTTAGTTACCAGGTTTTGGTTGTTATTGTTCCGCAGTTTTTAGTCGAAATCGATATATAAAAATAAAACACAACGTTTCTTAAAATGTTTGGCGCGCATTTCGAGCTTTGAAAATAGATCGTATCGCGTTTAAAGTGCATTTTAAGTCATAGTGAAGGATACGCAGATTTAATTAAAGTTTAAGAAATGGGTGGTAGGGGCGATAAATACAAGTTAGAAAAGGTTTAGTCAGTGTAGTGTATTTTTGGAATAAGCTTAATCGTCTTAAAATCTTCCTTGTGTTCTTAAGACGTCTTGTAAGACACTTATTCTATTCAAGCATAAGACGCCAACGGAACAATTATACAACCGTAAGAATTTCTCCGTTCGGAAAGATGGATAGAATTACGTTGACAGTGACGTATTGAAATGTCTTCTTCAAATAAACCAATCTTGTTATACAAGCAGGACATAATGTTTGATAATTAATTATTTAGATTTTTAAAACTAGTATTAATAATTTTACTTCGATCAATGTGCAAATATGGGTGTATAACTTCAAAGGAAATGCCATAGAGTGTTGTCCCTTGTCTGTTCCTTGCATCCTCCTAAAGTATGAGAAACTCTGGTTTAATGGTATACCTGAAAATATCAACGAAGTGAAATTACAACAGTGGCAGCGGTCGCAATCTATATGAAGTTGAGACCATAAGCTCGTTGTCACGTCCCAAGTCTGACAAGGGGCAAATTGGGTATCAAAATCGGCCTTGGACATTTCTATACAAAACGGCCCAAAAAGTATATCCTGTATGATGTGCATTGCAGTATTCATTATACATATCCTCAAAATAAATGTGTAAAAATTGATGATGTATCGAAAACTGGGTTTCCGTCACATACGTTGTATAAGTAGGTACCCTGTTAAGTTATCTGGTTTATTTTATAATATTTTTTTTTAAATATTTTGTATAACTTATCAGTAAAGCACTTGAATCTGGAACTTTCTAGAACAAAATGCTACCATATAGGCCTACATTAATTTATACATGTACATTATATTCATAAACATGACTTGTCGAGATCACAAGCTCCTTGCTTATTAGACAGCATAATTACAAGATATATTCCTGACAATAAATGTTACATATGCAGCTTTCTTAATCACTTGTAAAACCTGTTCGAGTGTCGGCATCTCGGAGTTAGCTATACAAAGACCTACCATGTTCTATGCTCTCAGATCATCAAGTTCACTTGTTTAAAGCGAGTGCCGGCATCTCGTAGTTAGCTATACAAAGACCTACCATGTTCTCTCAGATCATCAAGTCCACTTGTTTAAAGCGAGTGTCGGCATCTCGTAGTTAGCTATACAAAGACCTACCATGTTCTCTCAGATCATCAAGTCCACTTGTTTAAAGCGAGTGTCGGCATCTCGTAGTTAGCTATACAAAGACCTACCATGTTCTCTCAGATCATCAAGTCCACTTGTTTAAAGCGAGTGCCGGCATCTCGTAGTTAGCTATACAAAGACCTACCATGTTCTCTCAGATCATCAAGTCCACTTGTTTAAAGCGAGTGTCGGCATCTCGTAGTTAGCTATACAAAGACCTACCATGTTCTCTCAGATCATCAAGTCCACGTGTTTCAAGGTAATTTAATATCCTTATGGTAAGTTCAAAGCGTTAAGGAAAAAATACTATTTTTATATTTTGGCAAATCTTGTTTGAATTAGTGTTTAAGTCTACATCTTCATTTTCCTGGCCTAAGTGTTTTTTCGTTGGCTAACGTGACTTGAATATATCCAGAAATAAATGCCGTTGTGCCTGTTTAATTATGGACACTGTCATCATAAGTTTCAACAAAGGTTCTTGAATATCTTGTGCTTCCGAGGAAACATTTATTTTTTTAGTGCATGTTTTTGGCAAAGAATTCCAGCAACATTTAATTTTTAAACTTTTTATTCAAAGCCTCATTAAAAATATTTTTTTTTCAAAAATTCTTTGTTATGCATTTTGTGGCGTGGATTTAGCCCTGCTGTTTCACTCGATTATATGAAAAACTTCTTATTAATTGTTGTTTTAAATTATGTTCCACTTATATGGATATTAAATAAATTTATTCTTTTTGAAAAAAATAGTAATCATTTTTTCTTCTAAATGTGGTGGTTAGTATGACAGAACTTACATATCTTAGCAACACATTTGCAAAAAAACTTTTGGACAAAAAATCTAAAACCTTTAAAATGTGTTTAAACTATTGTAAATTGTCATCTCCCTTACTAAATAGCCTCCCGTGTTTGTTACTATTAATAATAAATAGTTGTTCAAAATGGTGTATTTTTATAAAAATTAAATGTTTGCATAGTTGTTTTTAGATTTTAAAAATTAAATTTTTTACTTTCAGAAAAGAAAAAAGTAGCCGTTGCATCAGAACTTTGAAAGGTCTAAAATATCATGATGTCGGGTTTTCTAATTTTTTTTTTAGTTTACGTGATCTAAACGGGGCGAACGGACGGACCGACAGTGTCGCGTAGTATAGACAAGTGTCTATTTCTTTCTCCTAACTCTGTTTTTTTTTATTTCCTCTACTGGTAGTACGTGTACGGGGCGAGAGTGTCTTGTATTTTTTTGTTTTGAATTGTTTTGCTACGTCACAAAGTCCGGTGACATCTATCGGTCATTCTTTGTCATGAGGCAGTTCACCCTCTAGTTTGGTTGTAGCGGACGGTGTGTTGGCTCGTAAAACGTTATTTGTCTGTACCAGTTTCTCGGACTTATTATTCAGTTGGATTTTTGGGACCCCTGTTTAGGGTGAGTTATTCGTTTGTGATATCTATTATTGTATGTTGTATGAGGTTGTCACTATTTCTATTTTTAGTGTAGAAGTTGAGAGTATTGTGTTTATTTCGTTTATAGGGTGCCATTGTTGGAGTTGTGGGCGTCGCTTGCCGTCTCAGAAATACATATTGCAGTTTTTTTCATTGTCATTGTCAAACTTTACTATTACCAAGGTTGGCAGTGTTGTGACGCCAGTCGGTCAGAGTCTGGTGGACCATAAAGCCAGGGTGACAAGTTAATAGCCGTAGCAAAGGTGCTTAAATTAATTATTGTATAATATCTTTATATATATCTAATATATATACTGTCTATTTGTCATCCTCATTGTACATACACATATATGTTTCATACAATTAAATTCATTTATTTTTGTTGTTATTTAAACTATTCACCTAGTTGTTTACTGTATGTACGACTGTGTGTGAGTGATGTTCTTGTCAGGTTGAACCCCGGGACCTTATCAGTATACAGCTAGTTAAAAACGCAAATAAATCCTAAACCTGACAAATGGGGGCTCAGAGTCCGGCTGTGACTACTAGGTCATAGATTGTCTTATCTAGTCTTGTTATCTTATAAAATAAAAAAAAATATATACTGCCTAATACCCCTTTATTGTATTTATATTTGATGTATTGGGTACAATTTGCTCAAGAAAAAAAAAAAATTTTTTGTGTAATTCTCATAATTGTTTGGACATCAAAAGTAGCAGAGGCTTGAAACATTGTTAAATTTATCATTAATTTGTTTGAATTCACCGCCATATTACCATATGTGTTGATTGTTGATATTGAGGATTGTACCAATGCTAAATTCATCATTTATGATTTTGAACTCATCATCATATGACTATAGGTGTTGATATTTCAAGATTGTGATTTATATTCATTTATTTAATTTTTTCTTTCATGTAATTTTGTGCTTCACTTATGACCGAGTGACGAGTGTCTTCTCGCTCCCGACAACAGACAAGTGTGTGGGGATTGACCGTTGATACATGTGTTAGAGGCCATCGTTCCTGTGTTGGTGTTTGGAAGTCCCTGTAGCAGCTACCTTTCTACGCATCGGCCTGGAGTGAGGCGTTTTCTCTCCGACGTTGGATACTGCTCAGATAGGTTTTCTCTTTCTTTGCCATACGACACACTCATAGGTTGTAGTTTACATCTTATGTCTGTATATTATAGTATATCATAGTAATAATAATAATAGTATTAGTTGATTTAGCTTAACACAGTAAGGCACTTAGACCATGGAAACCAGGTTAACGGTAACGTCACAATTTATTAGTGATGGCCGTGCTATGGGGTACGAAGGGGAAAGGCTAGAGAAATATGTGAAGGAACGGAAAGCTGAATATGATAGAGATAAGGAAGTCGCGAAGGCAGAGGAAGAGGCTAGGTTTGAGCGGCAGGAGAAGTTGAAGAAAGAGGCGAAGGCAGAAGAAGAGGCTAGAAAGAAAGAGGCGAAGGCAGAAGAAGAGGCTAGGAAGAAAGAGGAAGAAGAGAGATTTGAACGTGATGAGAAGGCCAAACGCGAGGAGCACGAAAGATGGAAGGAAAGAGATGCCAAGGAGTCAATCAAGAGGAAAGAGGAGTTGGAACTGGCTAGGCTTAAAGAAAAGTCTGCGCCAGAGGCAGGCGGGGCGGCAGGACAGTCAGGGGATGTGCGATACAAGAATGTCTTAGACAGGCTTGACAAGAGTTTCCAGGGAATGAAAGATGACGACGACCTCCTAGCTTACCTAACACACTTTGAGGCCGTTACAGCAAGGTGCAAAATAGAGAGAAAAGAGTGGTCCTTGCTGTTGTCATATAAACTGACCACCGCACTCAGAAACTTCATGCTAAGGGACAGTCTGTTCCTTAGCGAGAATTATGAAGAAGTCAAGACTGCACTTCTTCGCCATGCAGATATCAACGCGGAAACCTGCCGCAAAAGATTCCATCTCGTGAGACCAAGTCAAAACGACTTTAGGAGATATGTAACAGAATTGAGAACAGCATTAGACAATTGGTGCAAGATGGCCGAAGTCGGTAAAACAGTGGAGGAGTTAAAAGATCTGTTGATCAAAGATAGGATCTTAGAAAGTGTTTCGAGTGACGTATACAGGCAACTAGTTTTGAGCAAACACAGAACAGTAGATAATATGCTAGAAGTTATAGAAGGATTTAAGATAGCTGGTTCTGATGTGTCCATTTGTAAGGAAGAAAGTGTATATGTTGCAGCAGCATGCAGTGAGTCGGGGTCAGATGTGTCTATTTGTAAGGAAGAAAGTGCGCATGTTGCGGCAGCGTGTCGTGAGCCTGTGAGAAATAGAAGTCCAGGGATTGAGAGTAACTTAATTATTTGTTTTAAGTGCAAGAGGGGAGGCCACAAAGCGTCAGAATGCCCTCAACGTTCGCAACTTAACTCTAGTCCTGCTTCTGATGTTAGATATAGGAACGCACCCACAATCTCCACTAACACACAAAGGCCCAGTAGAAATGCATCACAAGGTCGCTATCAAAGGCAGTTTGATGGTAACGGTCGAAGAATCCGCGGCAATAGTGTTGGGAGACAAAGTTATGCTACATACGAGAATTCTTACAATAACAGGCACAGTAGAACGGGTGGTACTAGGGCATACCAAAACAGAGATCAAGGCCCAGGAGGTTCTTATAGATGACTGAGTGGTCCTCACAATATTCAAAATTGTGGAAATTGTACTTTAGGGAAAGGAGATGAGTATTTTTCCCCCTGTAAGAGAAAAACTTTTTCATATGTGGATAAGACATTACGTGATAAGTCTGTGGGTAAGCTGAAGTTTGAAAAGGGGAGAGTAAATGGGATAAGTGTGTCTGTTTTGAAAGATTCTGGTTCGAGTGTTATAGGAATTAGAAGCTCATTAGTTGGTGAGAAAGATATGATTCCTGGTACTTATAAATTAAAACTTGTTGATGGGACAGTGAAGGATTATCCATTGGCATGTGTGAGTATTGAGTCGGATTACATTGTCGGTAAATATGTCGTAGCTTGTTTTAAAGATCCGGTTGCAGATTTAATTCTTGGGAATGTTGACAGTAATGTGAGTCGTGAGTTTAATTGCTCAGCAGTAACTAGGTCAATGACAAATGAGATTGAGGGCGGCACTGTAAGTGATTGTGGAGTATTGGAAGAATGTCGAGATGTGTTAGGTACAAGCGAAGAATTTTTATGTGAACAGTTGAGTGATCCGTCTTTAAAAGATCTATGGGAGCGACATGTGGACAGTTGTGTAGATAATAAAAAGAATGGAAGTGTGGAATATAAAGTGTTTGATAGACTATTGTACAGAGTGTTTAGGGGAAAGTTTGGTGAGGAAGAAAGACAGTTAGTTGTACCTTCAGCTAAGAGAGAAATTGTGTTGAAAACTGCTCATGAGAGTATGTTGGCAGGACATTTGTCATTAAGAAAGACTAAAAGTAAAATCTACAAATATTTTTTCTGGCAAGGTTTAGATAGAGACATAAAAGAGTTTGTGAGGTCGTGTGATATTTGTCAGAAAGCTAGGATGCCACGTCGTTGTGACAGAGTGGAGCTAGGCCAAATGAATGTAGTTACCACTCCGTTTTATAAAGTTGCAACAGATATAATTGGCCCATTGGAGTTAACTGACAATAAGAATAGGTATATTTTGACAGTAGTAGATGTTGCTACGAGATGGCCAGAAGCGATACCACTGAGAAATATAAACACAGAAACAGTTATCGAAGCACTAACTAGTATTTTTTGTAGAATTGGGCTACCAACTGAAATTTTAAGTGATCAAGGCCCACAGTTTACTTCGGAATTGTACAATCAGGTCTGTAATTTTTTCTCTGTCAAACCAGTGCATTCTACCATTTACCACCCGAGCTCTAATGGGATGGTTGAACGACTTAATTCTTCTTTAAAATCCTTTCTAAGGAAAGTGTGTCAGGATAGCCCTTGTGATTGGGACCGGAAAGTCAACGCAGCACTGTTCGCCTACCGAGAGGTTCCTAACGAAACAACGGGAATGTCACCATTTGAGCTTGTCTACGGAAGATAAATGAGGGGCCCTTTGGCTATCTTAAAGCAAGTGTTCGTAAATAACGAAGAGGAAAATGGGTACAAGAATGTATTCAGTTATTTACTGGATTTGAAGACAAGATTATCTGAGGTGACTGCTATTGCTAATTTCAACAGTAAGGCAAACAGAAATAAATACAAGAAACAATATGACAAATACTCATCGAGGCGTGATATAAATGTGGGTGACTGTGTTTTAGTCCTCAAACCACACAGAGACAGTAAGCTGTCCGTGTTTTGGCAGGGCCCGTATAAGGTTCTAAACAAGATTTCCCAATTTAATTATGTTATCCAGAAAGAAAATATGACAAAGATATATCATATAAACAGACTTATGAAATACCATTGTAGGGCAAAGAAGGGAGATAACCTAATTGTTGCAGATGAAAATAGAAATGAACTTTTGTCAGCTAATATGGTTTCAGTTGTAGGGGAGGAAGACGTTGCTGAGCAGGATGAATATAATGATGATATGCTACCTAACATTCCAACGCTAGAAATTACGCAGAAAGAAGATTCACGAGGATGTCTTCACACAGGTCAAAATTAACCCCAATTTGAACCATATGCAAAAGATGCAAGTAAATGAAATTTTAACAGAGTATAGAGACATTATATCCAATGTTCCTGGCAGGGCCACTGTCGAAAAGTTTAAATTTAAATTGATTGATAAGAAGCCTATAGCTCTGAAACCATATGCGGTGCCCATTCATATGAAAGAGAAAGTGAAGCAAGAAATCGACAACATGTTAGAATTGGGAATTATAGGGCCGACGGACTCCCCTTATGCAGCGCCAGTTGTTATAATTAAGAAGAAAGATGGCACACTCCGCCCTTGTATAGATTTTAGAAAATTAAATAATATTACTGAAATACCTGCTGAGGTAATTCCTGAACAAGAAGATTTGTTTAATATGTTGTATAAAGCCAAGTACTTTACATTGGTGGACCTAACAAAGGGTTACTGGCAAATTCCGATCAGTGAAACGAGCAAACCTTTTACAGCGTTTAGAGTTCTTGGGGAGCATTATATGTTCCACTACTTACCCTTTGGGTTGAGCGGTGCTCCAAGTCATTTTAATAAGGTTGTTAAGAGTATGCTAAGGGGAGTAGAAAATGTATTGTTCTACTTCGATGACATTTGTATTTTCAGTGAAGACTGGGAATCACACTCGAAAAGTGTCAGAAATGTTTTTTGCGCGCTAAGAGAGAACGGCTTTACACTAAAACCAGATAAACTTGAGGTGGGCTACACTAGTGTTAAATTTCTGGGTCATAATGTGGGACAGGGAGTTATCAAACCTGATCCTAGCAATGTAAAAAAGATCATGGAATTTAAAACACCCACTACAAAGAAAGAAATACGTAGTTTGATTGGTCTGATAAATTATTACAGCAAATTTATTCCGAGTTACGTGGATTTAGTATTCCCCTTTACAGAGTTACTACGTCGGGGCAAGTCTATAAGAGTGGACTGGAACTATGAGTGTGCGGAGGCATTGAATAGAGTGCAGACTTGTCTGAGTAAGTATCCTATTCTTCGTTTACCTGACCCTTCTCTATCTTTTTTTCTTCAGACCGATGCTTCAGATAAAGGAATTTCTGGTATTCTCTGTCAGTGTATCAAAGGTGTGTTACATCCCATAAAGTACGTAAGCCGTAAGTTGTTGCCTCGGGAGCAGAAGTACTCTATTATTGAACGGGAAGGATTAGCCATAGTATATTCTGTTAAGAAACTGGACAGGTATTTAGCAGGTAAAATATATTACCTGCTGACTGATCACAAGGCCTTATCGTATCTCAGGAGCACAAACTTTACAAATGCACGTATCACAAGATGGGCATTGATGCTACAAGACTACTCCTTTGACGTTGCCCACGTAAAGGGAGAGCACAATCTGCTGGCTGATCTTTGTTCAAGATTGATATAGACTTCCATCCGCCATTTATATTATGTCTCTATAACTTATAACATTTGAACTTTTGTTTTATATTATGCAAATGATACTAATTTCAAGAATATAATTTGTATTTATCTACCATGAATATAAGTTGGTATATTATATTAATGTTGTATTTGTAAATATGATTTTGTAATATAACTTGGTTCTTGGCCCAAGTTGATATGGGTAACCTTAAAAGTCAAGGTAACCAACTTTTCTTTGTTATTGGATTTTTATGTTGACGTGTATTGTGTCTCCTTGGTTCATTAATTGGTGACTCCCCATCATTTTTTTTCTTCCATTTTTACATTTTGAAATGTGACATAGATGCACTTATGATCATATTGTTCTTCCTTGTTCTTTCTACAAAGTTTTGTCTTCGAAAGGATTTTTGATGACTGGAATTTCTTTCAAAATTTCCAGTTCGTCGAGGAGGGGGGATGTCGCGTAGTATAGACAAGTGTCTCCTAACTCTGTTTTTTTTATTTCCTCTACTGGTAGTACGTGTACGGGGCGAGAGTGTCTTGTATTTTTTTTGTTTTGAATTGTTTTGCTACGTCACAAAGTCCGGTGACATCTATCGGTCATTCTTTGTCATGAGGCAGTTCACCCTCTAGTTTGGTTGTAGCGGACGGTGTGTTGGCTCGTAAAACGTTATTTGTCTGTACCAGTTTCTCGGACTTATTATTCAGTTGGATTTTTGGGACCCCTGTTTAGGGTGAGTTATTCGTTTGTGATATCTATTATTGTATGTTGTATGAGGTTGTCACTATTTCTATTTTTAGTGTAGAAGTTGAGAGTATTGTGTTTATTTCGTTTATAGGGTGCCATTGTTGGAGTTGTGGGCGTCGCTTGCCGTCTCAGAAATACATATTGCAGTTTTTTTCATTGTCATTGTAGAACTTTACTTTTACCAAGGTTGGCAGTGTTGTGACGCCAGTCGGTCAGAGTCTGGTGGACCATAAAGCCAGGGTGACAAGTTAATAGCCGTAGCAAAGGTGCTTAAATTAATTATTGTATAATATCTTTATATATACCTATTATATATATATATATATATATATATATATATATATATATCTAATATATATACTGTCTATTAGTCATCCTCATTGTACATACACATATATGTTTCATACAATTAAATTCATTTATTTTTGTTGTTATTTAAACTATTCACCTAGTTGTTTACTGTATGTACGACTGTGTGTGAGTGATGTTCTTGTCAGGTTGAACCCCGGGACCTTAACAGTATACAGCTAGTTAAAAACGCAAATAAATCCTAAACCTGACAGACAGACTTTCCACACAAAACTAATAGCGTCTTTTCCCTTTTAGGGCCGCTAAAAATGAACTACAGTGTTAAAACAGGGAAACCACTTAGCTGACTAAACATATAAACAATACTTAAACCTCTATGGCAATTTGTATTCTCTAGTGCAGTCTTCTACAATAGCTTTACATTAACATCCTTAAAGCTGAAGTCTTTTTAAGAGTAATATAATTATTAACTCTTCTTAGAAACGTTTAATCTCCCTGCTGTTAATATAGAAAATAACAAAAGCTAACTTAAGACTTATAAGTTTGTACTTCCTTGTTGGCTGCTTGGTCAAAATCTCAACTCACTATTAAAAGTTTATTTGAATATTTTTTGTCCACAGTTCAAATGCATTTTAAATTACTGTTATATTATGACTTATAGTTTATATAAGCTTTTCTTTGGTGTAGTGAGACTTAAAATTGTTGCTATTAATGACTCACGTCTTTAAAAAGGAACCCAGCAAGAGTTCATCTATATCTAATAGCTTTTAAGGAAGGCAGGAGTTTATTAGTTTTAAGGTATGTGTGTAGGCTACGTATGTACACATTATATAGTTACTTACATAAAATAATATTAATATCTTTGATAATAAACAACAGGTCTACTTAATGCAGTATATAGACAACCGGTCAGCTTGATGCAGTATTTAGATAATGGGTCAGCTTGATGCAGAATTTAGACAACAGGTCAGCTTGATTCAGTGTTTGGACAACCGGTCAGCTTGATGCATTATGTGTGTATTTTTATGTAGAACTTTTCTATGATGCTAATTAATCCACACCGTATAGTTATACTCCTCGTCCAATCCTCGTCCAATCCTCGTCCAATCCTCGTCTACTCCTCGTCTACTCCTCGTCCAATCCTCATCTACTCCTCGTCTACTCCTCGTCCAATCCTCATCTACTCCTCGTCTACTCCTCGTCCAATCCTCATCTACTCCTCGTCTACTCCTCGTCCAATCCTCATCTACTCCTCGTCTACTCCTCGTCCAATCCTCGTCCAATCCACGTCCAATCCTCGTCTAAATTTCGTCCAATCCTCGTCCAATCCACGTCCAATCCTCGTCTACTCCTCGTCTACTCCTCGTCTACTCCTCGTCTACTCCTCGTCTACTCCTCGTCCAATCCTCGTCCAATCCACGTCCAATCCTCGTCTACTCCTCGTCTACTCCTCATCTACTCCTCGTCTACTCCTCGTCCAATCCTCATCTACTCCTCGTCTACTCCTCGTCCAATCCTCATCTACTCCTCGTCTACTCCTCGTCCAATCCTCGTCCAATCCACGTCCAATCCTCGTCTAAATCTCGTCCAATCCTCGTCCAATCCACGTCCAATCCTCGTCTACTCCTCGTCTACTCCTCGTCTACTCCTCGTCTACTCCTCGTCCAATCCTCATCTACTCCTCGTCTACTCCTCGTCTACTCCTCGTCTACTCCTCGTCTACTCCTCGTCTACTCCTCGTCCAATCCTCGTCCAATCCACGTCCAATCCTCGTCTAAATCTCGTCCAATCCTCGTCCAATCCACGTCCAATCCTCGTCTACTCCTCGTCTACTCCTCGTCTACTCCTCGTCCAATCCTCGTCTACTCCTCGTCTACTCCTCGTCTACTCCTCGTCCAATCCTCGTCTACTCCTCGTCTACTCCTTGTTCAATCCTCGTCCAATCCACGTCTACTCCTCGTCCAATCCTCATCTACTCCTCGTCTACTCCTCGTCCAATCCTCATCTACTCCTCGTCTACTCCTTGTTCAATCCTCGTCCAATCCACGTCTACTCCTCGTCTACTACTTGTTCAAACCACGTCTACTCCTCGTCTACTCCTCGTCCAATCCTCGTCTACTCCTCGTCTACTCCTTGTTCAATCCTCGTCCAATCCTCGTCTACTCCTCGTCTACTCCTCGTCCAATCCTCGTCTACTCCTCGTCTACTCCTTGTTCAATCCTCGTCCAATCCACGTCTACTCCTCGTCCAATCCTCATCTACTCCTCGTCTACTCCTCGTCCAATCCTCATCTACTCCTCGTCTACTCCTCGTCCAATCCTCATCTACTCCTCGTCTACTCCTCGTCTACTCCTTGTTCAATCCTCGTCCAATCCTCGTCTACTCCTCGTCTACTCCTCGTCCAATCCACGTCCAATCCTCGTCTACTCCTCGTCTACTCCTTGTTCAATCCTCGTCCAATCCACGTCTACTCCTCGTCCAATCCTCATCTACTCCTCGTCTACTCCTCGTCCAATCCTCATCTACTCCTCGTCTACTCCTCGTCCAATCCTCATCTACTCCTCGTCTACTCCTCGTCCAATCCTCATCTACTCCTCGTCTACTCCTCGTCCAATCCTCATCTATTCCTCGTCTACTCCTCGTCCAATCCTCGTCCAATCCACGTCCAATCCTCGTCTAAATCTCGTCCAATCCTCGTCCAATCCACGTCCAATCCTCGTCTACTCCTCGTCTACTCCTCGTCTACTCCTCGTCCAATCCTCGTCTACTCCTCGTCTACTCCTCGTCTACTCCTCGTCCAATCCTCGTCTACTCCTCGTCTACTCCTTGTTCAATCCTCGTCCAATCCACGTCTACTCCTCGTCCAATCCTCATCTACTCCTCGTCTACTCCTCGTCCAATCCTCATCTACTCCTCGTCTACTCCTCGTCCAATCCACGTCTACTCCTCGTCTACTCCTCGTCCAATCCTCATCTACTCCTCGTCTACTCCTCGTCCAATCCTCATCTACTCCTCGTCTACTCCTCGTCCAATCCTCATCTACTCCTCGTCTACTCCTCGTCCAATCCTCATCTACTCCTCGTCTACTCCTCGTCCAATCCTCATCTACTCCTCGTCTACTCCTCGTCCAATCCTCGTCCAATCCACGTCCAATCCTCGTCTAAATCTCGTCCAATCCTCGTCCAATCCACGTCCAATCCTCGTCTACTCCTCGTCTACTCCTCGTCTACTCCTCGTCCAATCCTCATCTACTCCTCGTCTACTCCTCGTCCAATCCTCATCTACTCCTCGTCTACTCCTCGTCCAATCCTCGTCCAATCCACGTCCAATCCTCGTCTAAATCTCGTCCAATCCTCGTCCAATCCACGTCCAATCCTCATCTACTCCTCGTCTACTCCTCGTCCAATCCTCATCTACTCCTTGTCTACTCCTCGTCCAATCCTCATCTACTCCTCGTCTACTCCTCGTCCAATCCTCATCTACTCCTCGTCTACTCCTCGTCCAATCCTCATCTACTCCTCGTCTACTCCTCGTCCAATCCTCATCTACTCCTCGTCTACTCCTCGTCCAATCCTCATCTACTCCTCGTCTACTCCTCGTCCAATCCTCATCTACTCCTCGTCTACTCCTCGTCCAATCCTCATCTACTCCTCGTCTACTCCTCGTCCAATCCTCATCTACTCCTCGTCTACTCCTCGTCCAATCCTCATCTACTCCTCGTCTACTCCTCGTCCAATCCTCATCTACTCCTCGTCTACTCCTCGTCCAATCCTCATCTACTCCTCGTCTACTCCTCGTCCAATCCTCGTCCAATCCACGTCCAATCCTCGTCTAAATCTCGTCCAATCCTCATCTACTCCTCGTCTACTCCTTGTTCAATCCTCGTCCAATCCTCGTCTACTCCTCGTCTACTCCTTGTTCAATCCTCGTCCAATCCTCATCTACTCCTCGTCTACTCCTCGTCCAATCCTCGTCTACTCCTCGTCTACTCCTTGTTCAATCCTCGTCCAATCCTCGTCTACTCCTCGTCTACTCCTTGTTCAATCCACGTCCAATCCTCGTCTACTCCTCGTCCAATCCTCGTCTACTCCTCGTCTACTCCTCGTCTACTCCTCGTCCAATCCTCGTCCAATCCACGTCCAATCCTCGTCTAAATCTCGTCCAATCCTCGTCCAATCCACGTCCAATCCTCGTCTACTCCTCGTCCAATCCACGTCTACTCCTCGTCCAATCCTCGTCCAATCCACGTCCAATCCTCGTCTAAATCTCGTCCAATCCTCGTCCAATCCACGTCCAATCCTCGTCTACTCCTCGTCTACTCCTCGTCTACTCCTCGTCCAATCCTCGTCTACTCCTCGTCTACTTCTCGTCTACTCCTCGTCCAATCCTCGTCTACTCCTCGTCTACTCCTTGTTCAATCCTCGTCCAATCCACGTCTACTCCTCGTCCAATCCTCATCTACTCCTCGTCTACTCCTCGTCCAATCCTCATCTACTCCTCGTCTACTCCTCGTCCAATCCACGTCTACTCCTCGTCTGCTCCTCGTCCAATCCTCATCTACTCCTCGTCTACTCCTCGTCCAATCCTCATCTACTCCTCGTCTACTCCTCGTCCAATCCTCATCTACTCCTCGTCTACTCCTCGTCCAATCCTCATCTACTCCTCGTCTACTCCTCGTCCAATCCTCATCTACTCCTCGTCTACTCCTCGTCCAATCCTCGTCCAATCCACGTCCAATCCTCGTCTAAATCTCGTCCAATCCTCGTCTCATCTCGTCTACTCCATGGCCACTCCTCGTCCACTCCACGTCTACCCATCGTCCACTCCTCGTCTCATCTCGTCTACTCCATGGCAACTCCTCGTCCACTCCTCGTCTCATCTCGTCTACTCCATGGCCACTCCTCGTCCACTCCTCGTCTACTCCTCGTCTCATCTCGTCTACTCCATGGCCACTCCTCGTCCACTCCTCGTCTACTCCTCGTCTACTCCATGGCCACTCCTCGTCCACTCCTCGTCCATTCCTCGTCTCATCTCGTCTACTCCATGGCCACTCCTCGTCCACTCCTCGTCTACTCCTCGTCTCATCTCGTCTACTCCATGGCCACTCCTCGTCCACTCCTCGTCTCATCTCGTCTACTCCATGGCCACTCCTCGTCCACTCCTCGTCTCATCTCGTCTACTCCATGGCCACTCCTCGTCCACTCCTCGTCTCATCTCGTCTACTCCATGGCCACTCCTCGTCCACTCCTCGTCCACTCCTCGTCTCATCTCGTCTACTCCATGGCCACTCCTCGTCCACTCCTCGTCTCATCTCGTCTACTCCATGGCCACTCCTCGTCCACTCCTCGTCTACTCCTCGTCTCATCTCGTCTACTCCATGGCCACTCCTCGTCCAATCCTCATCTACTCCTCGTCTACTCCTCGTCCAATCCTCATCTACTCCTCGTCTACTCCTCGTCCAATCCTCATCTACTCCTCGTCTACTCCTCGTCCAATCCTCATCTACTCCTCGTCTACTCCTCGTCCAATCCTCATCTACTCCTCGTCTACTCCTCGTCCAATCCTCGTCCAATCCACGTCCAATCCTCGTCTAAATCTCGTCCAATCCTCGTCTCATCTCGTCTACTCCATGGCCACTCCTCGTCCACTCCACGTCTACCCATCGTCCACTCCTCGTCTCATCTCGTCTACTCCATGGCAACTCCTCGTCCACTCCTCGTCTCATCTCGTCTACTCCATGGCCACTCCTCGTCCACTCCTCGTCTACTCCTCGTCTCATCTCGTCTACTCCATGGCCACTCCTCGTCCACTCCTCGTCTACTCCTCGTCTACTCCATGGCCACTCCTCGTCCACTCCTCGTCCATTCCTCGTCTCATCTCGTCTACTCCATGGCCACTCCTCGTCCACTCCTCGTCTACTCCTCGTCTCATCTCGTCTACTCCATGGCCACTCCTCGTCCACTCCTCGTCTCATCTCGTCTACTCCATGGCCACTCCTCGTCCACTCCTCGTCTCATCTCGTCTACTCCATGGCCACTCCTCGTCCACTCCTCGTCTCATCTCGTCTACTCCATGGCCACTCCTCGTCCACTCCTCGTCCACTCCTCGTCTCATCTCGTCTACTCCATGGCCACTCCTCGTCCACTCCTCGTCTCATCTCGTCTACTCCATGGCCACTCCTCGTCCACTCCTCGTCTACTCCTCGTCTCATCTCGTCTACTCCATGGCCACTCCTCGTCCACTCCTCGTCTCATCTCGTCTACTCCTCGTCTACTCCTCGTCCAATCCTCATCTACTCCTCGTCTACTCCTCGTCCAATCCACGTCTACTCCTCGTCTACTCCTCGTCCAATCCTCATCTACTCCTCGTCTACTCCTCGTCCAATCCTCATCTACTCCTCGTCTACTCCTCGTCCAATCCTCATCTACTCCTCGTCTACTCCTCGTCCAATCCTCATCTACTCCTCGTCTACTCCTCGTCCAATCCTCATCTACTCCTCGTCTACTCCTCGTCCAATCCTCGTCCAATCCACGTCCAATCCTCGTCTAAATCTCGTCCAATCCTCGTCCAATCCACGTCCAATCCTCGTCTACTCCTCGTCTACTCCTCGTCTACTCCTCGTCCAATCCTCATCTACTCCTCGTCTACTCCTCGTCCAATCCTCATCTACTCCTCGTCTACTCCTCGTCCAATCCTCGTCCAATCCACGTCCAATCCTCGTCTAAATCTCGTCCAATCCTCGTCCAATCCACGTCCAATCCTCATCTACTCCTCGTCTACTCCTCGTCCAATCCTCATCTACTCCTCGTCTACTCCTCGTCCAATCCTCATCTACTCCTCGTCTACTCCTCGTCCAATCCTCATCTACTCCTCGTCTACTCCTCGTCCAATCCTCATCTACTCCTCATCTACTCCTCGTCCAATCCTCATCTACTCCTCGTCTACTCCTCGTCCAATCCTCATCTACTCCTCATCTACTCCTCGTCCAATCCTCATCTACTCCTCGTCTACTCCTCGTCCAATCCTCATCTACTCCTCGTCTACTCCTCGTCCAATCCTCATCTACTCCTCGTCTACTCCTCGTCCAATCCTCATCTACTCCTCGTCTACTCCTCGTCCAATCCTCATCTACTCCTCGTCTACTCCTCGTCCAATCCTCATCTACTCCTCGTCTACTCCTCGTCCAATCCTCGTCCAATCCACGTCCAATCCTCGTCTAAATCTCGTCCAATCCTCATCTACTCCTCGTCTACTCCTTGTTCAATCCTCGTCCAATCCTCGTCTACTCCTCGTCTACTCCTTGTTCAATCCTCGTCCAATCCTCATCTACTCCTCGTCTACTCCTCGTCCAATCCTCGTCTACTCCTCGTCTACTCCTTGTTCAATCCACGTCCAATCCTCGTCTACTCCTCGTCCAATCCTCGTCTACTCCTCGTCTACTCCTCGTCTACTCCTCGTCCAATCCTCGTCCAATCCACGTCCAATCCTCGTCTAAATCTCGTCCAATCCTCGTCCAATCCACGTCCAATCCTCGTCTACTCCTCGTCCAATCCACGTCTACTCCTCGTCCAATCCTCGTCCAATCCACGTCCAATCCTCGTCTAAATCTCGTCCAATCCTCGTCCAATCCACGTCCAATCCTCGTCTACTCCTCGTCTACTCCTCGTCTACTCCTCGTCCAATCCTCGTCTACTCCTCGTCTACTCCTCGTCTACTCCTCGTCTACTCCTCGTCTACTCCTCGTCTACTCCTTGTTCAATCCTCGTCCAATCCACGTCTACTCCTCGTCCAATCCTCATCTACTCCTCGTCTACTCCTCGTCCAATCCTCATCTACTCCTCGTCTACTCCTCGTCCAATCCACGTCTACTCCTCGTCTACTCCTCGTCCAATCCTCATCTACTCCTCGTCTACTCCTCGTCCAATCCTCATCTACTCCTCGTCTACTCCTCGTCCAATCCTCATCTACTCCTCGTCTACTCCTCGTCCAATCCTCATCTACTCCTCGTCTACTCCTCGTCCAATCCTCATCTACTCCTCGTCTACTCCTCGTCCAATCCTCGTCCAATCCACGTCCAATCCTCGTCTAAATCTCGTCCACTCCTCGTCTCATCTCGTCTACTCCATGGCCACTCCTCGTCCACTCCACGTCTACCCATCGTCCACTCCTCGTCTCATCTCGTCTACTCCATGGCAACTCCTCGTCCACTCCTCGTCTCATCTCGTCTACTCCATGGCCACTCCTCGTCCACTCCTCGTCTACTCCTCGTCTCATCTCGTCTACTCCATGGCCACTCCTCGTCCACTCCTCGTCTACTCCTCGTCTACTCCATGGCCACTCCTCGTCCACTCCTCGTCCATTCCTCGTCTCATCTCGTCTACTCCATGGCCACTCCTCGTCCACTCCTCGTCTACTCCTCGTCTCATCTTGTCTTCTCCATGGCCACTCCTCGTCCACTCCTCGTCTCATCTCGTCTACTCCATGGCCACTCCTCGTCCACTCCTCGTCTCATCTCGTCTACTCCATGGCCACTCCTCGTCCACTCCTCGTCTCATCTCGTCTACTCCATGGCCACTCCTCGTCCACTCCTCGTCCACTCCTCGTCTCATCTCGTCTACTCCATGGCCACTCCTCGTCCACTCCTCGTCTCATCTCGTCTACTCCATGGCCACTCCTCGTCCACTCCTCGTCTACTCCTCGTCTCATCTCGTCTACTCCATGGCCACTCCTCGTCCACTCCTCGTCTCATCTCGTCTACTCCATGGCCACTCCTCGTCCACTCCTCGTCCACTCCTCGTCTCATCTCGTCTACTCCATGGCAACTCCTCGTCCACTCCTCGTCTCATCTCGTCTACTCCATGGCCACTCCTCGTCCACTCCTCGTCTACTCCTCGTCTCATCTCGTCTACTCCATGGCCACTCCTCGTCCACTCCTCGTCTACTCCTCGTCTACTCCATGGCCACTCCTCGTCCACTCCTCGTCCATTCCTCGTCTCATCTCGTCTACTCCATGGCCACTCCTCGTCCACTCCTCGTCTACTCCTCGTCTCATCTTGTCTTCTCCATGGCCACTCCTCGTCCACTCCTCGTCTCATCTCGTCTACTCCATGGCCACTCCTCGTCCACTCCTCGTCTCATCTCGTCTACTCCATGGCCACTCCTCGTCCACTCCTCGTCTACTCCTCGTCTCATCTCGTCTACTCCATGGCCACTCCTCGTCCACTCCTCGTCTCATCTCGTCTACTCCATGGCCACTCCTCGTCCACTCCTCGTCCACTCCTCGTCTCATCTCGTCTACTCCATGGCCACTCCTCGTCCACTCCTCGTCTCATCTCGTCTACTCCATGGCCACTCCTCGTCCACTCCTCGTCTCATCTCGTCTACTCCATGGCCACTCCTCGTCCACTCCACGTCTACCCATCGTCCACTCCTCGTCTCATCTCGTCTACTCCATGGCCACTCCTCGTCCACTCCTCGTCTACTCCTCGTCTCATCTCGTCTACTCCATGGCCACTCCTCGTCCACTCCTCCTCTCATCTCGTCTACTCCATGGCCACTCCTCGTCCACTCCACGTCTACCCATCGTCCACTCCTCGTCTCATCTCGTCTACTCCATGGCCACTCCTCGTCCACTCCTCGTCTACTCCTCGTCTCATCTCGTCTACTCCATGGCCACTCCTCGTCTACTCCTCGTCCACTCCTCGTCCACTCCTCGTCCACTCCACGTCTACCCATCGTCCACTCCTCGTCTCATCTCGTCTACTCCATGGCCACTCCTCGTCCACTCCTCGTCTACTCCTCGTCTCATCTTGTCTTCTCCATGGCCACTCCTCGTCCACTCCTCCTCTCATCTCGTCTACTCCATGGCCACTCCTCGTCCACTCCACGTCTACCCATCGTCCACTCCTCGTCTCATCTCGTCTACTCCATGGCCACTCCTCGTCCACTCCTCGTCTACTCCTCGTCTCATCTCGTCTACTCCATGGCCACTCCTCGTCTACTCCTCGTCCACTCCTCGTCCACTCCTCGTCCACTCCACGTCTACCCATCGTCCACTCCTCGTCTACTCCTCGTCTACTCCATGGCCACTCCTCGTCCACTCCTCGTCCATTTTTCGTCTCATCTCGTCTACTCCATGGCCACTCCTCGTCCACTCCTCGTCTACTCCTCGTCTCATCTTGTCTTCTCCATGGACACTCCTCGTCCACTCCTCGTCTCATCTCGTCTACTCCATGGCCACTCCTCGTCCACTCCTCGTCTCATCTCGTCTACTCCATGGCCACTCCTCGTCCACTCCTCGTCTACTCCTCGTCTCATCTCGTCTACTCCATGGCCACTCCTCGTCCACTCCTCGTCTCATCTCGTCTACTCCATGGCCACTCCTCGTCCACTCCTCGTCCACTCCTCGTCTCATCTCGTCTACTCCATGGCCACTCCTCGTCCACTCCTCGTCTCATCTCGTCTACTCCATGGCCACTCCTCGTCCACTCCTCGTCTCATCTCGTCTACTCCATGGCCACTCCTCGTCCACTCCACGTCTACCCATCGTCCACTCCTCGTCTCATCTCGTCTACTCCATGGCCACTCCTCGTCCACTCCTCGTCTACTCCTCGTCTCATCTCGTCTACTCCATGGCCACTCCTCGTCCACTCCTCCTCTCATCTCGTCTACTCCATGGCCACTCCTCGTCCACTCCACGTCTACCCATCGTCCACTCCTCGTCTCATCTCGTCTACTCCATGGCCACTCCTCGTCCACTCCTCGTCTACTCCTCGTCTCATCTCGTCTACTCCATGGCCACTCCTCGTCTACTCCTCGTCCACTCCTCGTCCACTCCTCGTCCACTCCACGTCTACCCATCGTCCACTCCTCGTCTCATCTCGTCTACTCCATGGCCACTCCTCGTCCACTCCTCGTCTACTCCTCGTCTACTCCATGGCCACTCCTCGTCCACTCCTTGTCCACTCCTCGTCTACTCCTCGTCTACTCCTCGTCCACTCCTCGTCCACTCCACGTCTACCCATCGTCCACTCCTCGTCTCATCTCGTCTACTCCATGGCCACTCCTCGTCCACTCCTCGTCTACTCCTCGTCTCATCTCGTCTACTCCATGGCCACTCCTCGTCTACTCCTCGTCTCATCTCGTCTACTCCATGGCCACTCCTCGTCCACTCCTCGTCTACTCCTCGTCTCATCTCGTCTACTCCATGGCCACTCCTCGTCCACTCCTCGTCTACTCCTCGTCTACTCCATGGCCACTCCTCGTCCACTCCTCGTCTACTCCTCGTCTACTCCTCGTCTCATCTCGTCTACTCCATGGCCACTCCTCGTCCACTCCTCGTCTACTCCTCGTCTCATCTCGTCTACTCCATGGCCACTCCTCGTCCACTCCTCGTCTACTCCTCGTCTACTCCATGGCCACTCCTCGTCCACTCCTCGTCTACTCCTCGTCTACTCCTCGTCTTATCTCGTCTACTCCATGGCCACTCCTCGTCTACTCCTCGTCTCATCTCGTCTACTCCATGGCCACTCCTCGTCCACTCCTCGTCCACTCCTTGTCTACTCCATGGCCACTCCTCGTCCATTCCACGTCTCATCTCGTCTACTCCATGGCCACTCCTCGTCTACCCATCGTCCACTCCTCGTCCACTCCTCGTCTTATCTCGTCTACTCCATGGCCACTCCTCGTCTACTCCTCGCCTCATCTCGTCTACTCCATGGCCACTCCTCGTCCACTCCTCGTCTTATCTAGTCTACTCCATGGCCACTCCTCGTCTACTCCTCGCCTCATCTCGTCTACTCCATGGCCACTCCTCGTCTACTCCTCGCCTCATCTCGTCTACTCCATGGCCACTCCTCGTCCACTCCTCGTCTTATCTCGTCTACTCCATGGCCACTCCTCGTCTACTCCTCGTCTCATCTCGTCTACTCCATGGCCACTCCTCGTCTACTCCTCGCCTCATCTCGTCTACTCCTCATCCACTCCTCTTCCACTCTTCATCCACTCCTCGTTCACTCCTCATCCACTCCTCTTCCACTCTTCATCCACTCCTCTTCCACTCTTCATCCACTCCTCGTTCACTCCTCATCCACTCCTCTTCCACTCTTCATCCACTCCTCGTTCACTCATCGTCCACTTCTCGTCCATCCACGTCTACCCATCGTCCACTCCTTGTCCACTCCTCGTTCACTCCTCGTCTTCTCGCTTGTTTTTTTTTTACGTATTAGTCGTTGCGGATTGCCATTAGATTAGAGATTATGAAAAAAATTAAAAGGTTGAGTTTATGTTAGAGGCTTTACTCTCGTACTGAGTTAACCGACCATTGATAAAACTGTCAAATACAAATATATAAATCTAGATATAAACATCTAAATGAATATAAAATATAAATGACCTCCAAACACGCTGTATGGTTTCCAAATACAAATACAATCAATAATTAATCAAGTGATGTATCTTAAATGTTTTTAAAATGTCCAAGTTTATGTGCGAAATTGTCTTTGACCTTCTTTGACTCATATCAAACACTTACATGTTATACCAGGAAGTCAAAAGCCAGTGAAAACAGATAACGTTGCTTATAGTTTTAATAAACTACAACCTCTTAGAAACAGGCAGGGCCGGTTTTAGGTAATTGGAGGCCTAGACGTTGTAAATGACATGTATTGTAGGGATAAAAATGAAGGGCCATACAGAGTAATAGATAGGGTCAATAACAAAGTATATAAAATAGATACAGATGGAAGAGAGTGCAAACTATGTATAGATATAACTAATCAAATTTGAAAACAGGGAAGTAACTGATACAGAAAAAATTGAGATAGATTCAGAAAATAAAACTAACATACAAGAAGAACACCTAGTAAACATTACAACTACTACATCCAGTAATAACTCAAGCATTGAAATTAATAAGATAGAAAATTTACCAACAAAATACAGTGATGTCATTACTCAAAAATTAGGATGTATACTGATTTGATTGAAGATACAATAAAATGTAGTAACACTCTAACAGCTAAGACAAAAGCATGGGAAGAACTATTAAAAGAGGACATGAGTAATTTAATTAGAGAAGGCAAAATAGAAAAATCAGAAATCTGTTCATATGCATCACCTATGGTAACAGTAAAGGAAAAAGATAGAGGAGTCAAAATTTGTTAAATAAATGCACTATTATTGACCCGGAGCCTCTACCTGATACATATAGTATACTTACCACACTAAGTAAAGCCTCCTTATATACCACAATGGATTTGAATAGAGGGTTTTGGCAGATTAAAATGGAAATCACATCTAAAAAGTATACGGCCTTTAAATGTACCTTACCAGGTTTAGAAGGAATTTATGTGTGGAACGTTATGCCATTTGGCTTAAACAATAGTACTGCGACCTTTCAAAAATGTATGTACAAATTGTTAGAAGGTTTGAGCAATGTAATTTCCTATGTGGATGATATTTGCATTTTTACTACTTCAGAAGAAGAATACCTTCATATACTAAAACAGATATTCTCTAGATTAAGAAATCATAACATGACATTAGCTCCTAAGAAACTAAACTTAGCAAAGAATGAAATTCAATTTCTAGGATACTGTATATCATATGACAAAAAAAACACCTACTGAGGCAAACACATCCAAAGTCAAGAACATTAAAGAACCTAGAACAAAAACAGATATTAGATCACTATTAGGATTATGTAATTTCTACAGAAAATTCATTCCAAATTATGCTTAGATGATTCAACCTTTGGTTGAGTTTACCAAAAAGAAACATGCAAATGTAATCAGTATGGATGAAAAAAGTAGGGAATCATTAAATAAATTAAAAGACAAGTTAAATGAGAAACTAGAACTATCTAGTATTGATGTTACCTCAGCTCTCTCACTATATACAGATGAATCCAACAATGGTATTGGTGCATGTCTATTACAACAAAAAGAATCACAGCTTAAGTCTATAATATACATTAGTAGGACACTATCTGAAACAGAATGAAAATACTCAGTAATTGAGAAGGAACTATTAACTGTTGTTTGGGCAGTAGTATAATTGAAGAACTATTTATTAGGCAGATACGTCACAATTAAATGTGACCACAAACCTCAACTAGTATTAAAAAGAAATGAATTAGAAAATAACAGAATCAACAGATGGTCACTTATTTTATCTACTAACCCTGCCATACAAGCAGGTAGCCATCTGGACCAGGCAGCCATCTGGACCAGGCAGCCATTTAGACAAGGCAGCTATACAATCAGGGAGCCATACAACCAAGCAGCCATCTAGACCAGGTAGCCATACAACCAGGCAGCCATCTGTACCAGGTAGCCATACTAGCAGGTAGCCATCTAGACCAGGCAGCCATCTGTACCAGGTAGCCATACTAGCAGGTAGACATCTAGACCAGGCAGCCATCTAGACCAGGAAGCCATCTATACCAGGCAGACATCTAGACCAGGCAGCCATCTAGACCAGGCAGACATCTAGACCAGGCAGACGTCTAGACCAGGTAGACATCTAGACCAGGTAGACATCTAGACCAGGCAGACATCTAGACCAGGTAGCCATCTAGACCAGGTAGACATCTAGACCAGGTAGACATCTAGACCAGGCAGCCATCTAGACCAGGTAGACAGCTAGACCAGGCAGCCATCTAGACTAGGCAGCCATCTAGACCAGGCAGCCATCTAGACCAGGTAGACATCTAGACCAGGTAGATATCTAGACCAGGTAGACATCTAGACCAGGTAGACATCTAGACCAGGTAGACATCTAGACCAGGCAGCCATCTAGACCAGGTAGACATCTAGACCAGGTAGACATCTAGACCAGGTAGACATCTAGACCAGGTAGCCATCTAGACCAGGCAGCCATCTAGACCAGGCAGCATTACATCATGCAGCCATACAACTAGGAAGCCATCTAGACCCTGCAGCTATACAATCAGGCAGCCATACAACCAGGCAGCCATCTGGACCAGGCAGCTATATAAGCAGGTAGCCATCTAGACCAGGCAGCCATCTGGACCAGGCAGCCATCTAGACCAGGCAGCCATCTAGACCAGGTAGCCATCTAGACCAGGCAGCCATCTAGACCAGTCAGCCATCTAGACCAGGCAGCATTACATCATGCAGCCATACAACTAGGAAGCCATCTAGACCCTGCAGCTATACAATCAGACAGCCATACAACCAGGCAGCCATCTGGACCAGGCAGCTATATAAGCAGGTAGCCATCTAGACCATGCAGCCATCTGGACCACGAAGCCATTTAGACAAGGCAGCTATACAATCAGGCAGCTATACAATCAGGCAGCTATACAATCAGGCAGCTATACAATCAGGCAGCTATACAATCAGACAGCCATACAACTAGGCAGCCATCTTGACCAGAAATATAGAAAAAAAATATTTATGCCGTTGTTAAAGTCTGATTTGGAATGTCAGACAGACGTAAAAGTTGTTTGATCCGTGAAGAATTGTACTATAAATATCTATGTCAATATCACTATGATAAGATGTTCAAATGCCTGACATATAAAGTCTAGCTGTCGTGCGCATCTAGAGTTGCTTCTTGTGTGATGTCCCTTTTGTGCACCATAATGATATGTGCGCTTTAGTTCCTAGGGTCACGCTTTGTTGATGTCATTGCTTCTTGCCTCTGTTTTGATCGTGTTAACTGTGGATCTTTTGTTGGAGTTTTCTTTGGTGTTTTCTTCCCCAGTATTGGATCATTTCGTTTATTTTACTTTATTCTTCGTGGTGTAGCTCTAAATTTGTTGGTCCTATGATCTTGTGAATGGCGATCTCAAGGAATGCGTATTTTTCTTGTATAGGGACGCAGTCTTGGGACTCCGTTATAGTCAGCCTGATTTGTTTTAGTATGGTCCGTGCATCAATAACATTGTGAATGATTGTGTGTGGGTTTTGAGAACCCTGATCAAATTGTGGCACCGAGTTTAAGGTGTGTTATTTCTCATTTGCATAATACAAGTGGCTTGTATTTGCTTTGAAATACTATTGATATTTATTCATTATTTATTTCATAAATATAATATTCGTTCATTAATAAAATTGTTGAGCATACATTCTTGTTGTTACGTTATCATTAATATTGTTCATGTTAAACAATCGTTGCTCAGTTAAATGACATGTATTCAATGTTCAGTAAGCCGTAGTTCTAAAGGCTATTACTCTTTGTTTTGGTTTACACTGATTATGAGGAGGAGCCCGGGCAAATACATCATACCCTAGATGAGCCCAAAACCCCCATTCTGACAATAGCTTAAATTTAAGTTCCATTATGAGTGATGTAGAGAATGTATTAGTTTTCTATCTTTCAGTTTTAAGAGAAATGCAATAAAGGTTTAAGTAATGTTCATATGTTCATATACGTTGAGAATTATAACATTTGTAACAATTAATTTCATTCATGTTTTACTTTCAGGAACATAAAAAAAAAGAAAAGAATAACAATGAAACAAGCAATTAACAGCAACAACAAAAAAAGTGGTGTAAATGAATATGGTTTAATTGTAATAATTCCTTCAAAATAAATAATTAAAAAGCTGTTGCTAGATTAAAAAGAGATTGAAAAAAAGTATGACTATGGACATAGTTAATTGCAAGGACAGTGCAAACCAAGAGCTAATGCAGGCTGCTTTTGGAGGTGATCTCGACGCCTTAAAGCTTCAATTATCAACGGTTGAAGATCTAGATACACAATTTGAACAAGGCTTCACAGCGTTGATGTTCGCTGTTCAAAACGACCACTACGACTCAGTGGAGCTCCTTGCTGCTAACCACGCCTCACTAGACATTACAGAGGAAAACGGCAGGACCGCTCTTTATCTTGCGGCTGAAGCAGGTCACCTAAACAGCCTAAAGATACTTCTCAGCTACGGAGCTTCTGTGTACATTGCAAACAAAGATGGGATTTCTCCGTTGAGCATTTCGGCTCTTAAAGGTCATCAACTTTGCGTTCGAGAACTAGTCAACGCTGGTTCCTACATTGAAAGAAAAAGTTTTAAGGGCATTACAGCTTTGATGAATGCCGCCGCTAATGAGTTTCTTGAGTGTGTTGAGGAACTTATCAAAGGTGGCGCCGATGTCGACGCAACTGATCTTTTTGGAGGAACAGCAGCATCCAGAGCAGCGAATTTAGGTCACTTGGAATGTTTTTTTGCCCTTGTTCAAGCTGGGGCAGATGTTTTGTGGAGAGACGATGCTGAAGAAATGTTCTTTCATGAAGCTAGCTTAAAACAAAAGGAATATGATTCTTCAACTGAAAAGAAATGTATGAATATTTCGGCACCTCAAACTGATGTAATTGAATTAGAAACATACAGATGTTTTAAAAGAAGAAATGCAATTCAATTAGATCCAATTTATGATGTATTTGAAGCAATAAAAAATAATGAGATCGATAGAGTCAGACATCTAATTGACAAAGGTTTTGATGTGAATTGGACTTCAAAGACAGGAAAAACACCATTAATGTTAGCTAGCTGTCTTGGTTTTATGGATATTGTAAGATTTTTAATTCAAGCTAATGCAGAGATTAATGTCTCTGATAGTAATGGATTAACTGCTCTCTCGTCTTGTGTCCAGTGGGGACACTGGAAATGTGCAGAGATCCTGGTAAGTTACGGAGCCAAAGTCAATATAATTAGAATTTCGGGAGCATCACTTTTGCTAAAAGCAGCACAAAATGGTCAATTCTATTACATCTATGCATTACTAAAAGGATGCGATACCCTTATTATAGAAGGAGATGTAATGCCATTACTTCTTCTAGTGAGAAATGGTCAATTCCAAAACTTCTTAACTTTGATATATTGGATTTCAAACCATAGACATTCTAGTTGTGTGAAACTAGATGAAAACTGGGACAATATCATTAATGTGACTGATTCTGAAGGCATGACGCCACTTATGTATGCTGCATTACATAATAATTTAGACTGTCTAAGAGAATTATTAAGCACTGGAGCAACGATAGATCAGATGAATAATGTTGGAAGAACTGCTTTAATGATTGCTGTAAGCAACAATAGTATTAAGTGTGTGAAATTACTTTTAGTCTTTGGCGCAAACTGTAATCTTTTAGACAGAAAAGGAAGAACAGCATTATTTTATGCTGTCAAATTAACCTCAACAGAGACAGAAGCCACATTTGGAGATAATAAGCCTTTACAACGCTCTAGATGTATTCAATATCTTATTGGACACAGGGTCATGATTAATACAATAGATTCCAAAGGAAACACACCTTTGCATGTGGCCGCTAAGACCGGCTGTGATGAGGGTGTTACAATCCTCCTGGATAAGAATGCTGAAAATCACATAACAAATAAGGAAGGCAGAACGCCTCTGATGCTAGCAGCCACAAACAACAGAGTGAAATGCCTGCAGGTTTTGACGGAGGCTAAAGTGGATACTAATCAAACGGATCGTTTGGGGATGACAGCTTTAATCCTAGCAACACAGTCTAACAACATCAACATTGTCAAAGTCCTGTTATTAGCTCGGGCTGATGTTGACATAAAAGACTTGAATGGTGACACAGCGCTGATACATGCTGCTAGACATGGTCATTCACAATGCTTAGAATTACTTTTACAGAATGGAGCTTTAACTGATATAACTAATTCTAAAGGGGAAACTGCGTTAAGTGTAGCTATATCTTTTAATCACATTGCTTGCTTACAAACATTGGTTGAATATGGCGTTAGTTGGAATATTAAACCTGTAGAAACAATACTCAGCATTAATCCAAACGGATTGAGACACAACAAACAAACGTTACCCACTCAGTCAGAGGCTGGAAGTCAATACTGTTATAAAAACAAAGAGTTAATTCATGCAGCCAAACGTGGTGACGTGTCTCTTTTGCAGTCACTTCTTGAGAATGGAGCCTCAGTAAATGCTGTGGACGACAGTGGAGTTTCCTCCATCATGCTTGCAGCTCTGCACAACAAAACACAATGCGTCCAAATTTTAATTATTGCTGGTGCAAACATTGACAAGCGAAGCAAGAAAGGTATAACGGCTCTAATGAATGCTTCCAACAGAGGGCACAAGCAATGTGTTGAAATGCTTCTTGTAGCCGGGGCCAATGTTGACCTTGTTGACAATACAAACATGACTGCCCTAGCCAGAGCTGCCTCGAGAGGTCATTTAGGTTGTTTGGAAGCTTTATTAGAGTGTGGAGCTGACATTGATACTCGCAATAAAAGTGGGCAAACTCCATTAATGCTGGCAGCGGATAATTGTAAAATTGACTGCATGTTTGAACTTATTGAGTCAGGATGTGATGTCAACAGAAGAGATCATCAAGGAAGATCTGCCCTAACAATTACTATCGAGAATCGCAACTACAAAGTTGCACAAATTCTTATAAGACTAAGTTCTGAAAAAAAAACAGCTTTGATGATAGCTGCATGCCTCGGAAATGTCACTTGTCTGAGTGATTTAGCTTCTATTGATTGCTGTATAGATTTGGTGGATAGCAATGGTGACACTGCACTAATACACTCTGTACGCTCAAGAAACATCGATTGCCTTATCAAACTTATAGAGCTTGGAGCAAACGTCGACAAACAAAATAATTACGGCGACACAGCTACTGTTATAGCGACAAGAAACAACGACATCCAAAGTCTTAAGATTCTTTTAAAAGCAAGGGCCAAACGTAATGCTGTGGCTAACAATGATGACTCAGCTCTAGGTGTCGCTGCTTCACAAGGCTTTCAAGAATGTTTAGAACTTTTAATCCATGAAAATGACTGCATTGATTTTGGTAACAATCTTGGACAGACCCCATTGATGTTAGCTGTTGTAAATAAACGGCTAGAATGTATAGAGATGTTAATTGAAGCTGGGGCCGATGACGATGCAAAGTGTAAACAAGGTAACACTTGTCTTATGTATGCAACATTACCTGGAAATATACAGAGTGTGAAACTTTTGCTTAAGAACGGCTCAGATGTCAATTTACAAAATAATGACGGTAACACTGCATTGATCATGGCAGCTTCTGGAGGCTACGTCGACTGCTTACAGGCTCTTTTAGACTCGGCTGCTGATGCTAACATACAGAATACAAAGGGCATGACGGCATTAATGAGATCTGTTGCTATTGGTGAAACCAGTCTATTTCTTGAGTGCTCCAAGATTTTGATAGAAAAGGGCAGTCAACTAAATCTAAAAGACAACAATGGAAACACCGCTTTGCATCATGCAGCATTAAACGGAAATGCTAAATGTGTAGCTCTTCTTGTGGACAACAAATCATTTTTGAATGAAGTCAACAAGAAAGGCAAGACGCCATTGATGCTGGCAACTATAAGCTTGCAGGGTGAGTGTCTCTCCATTCTTCTCAAAGCTGGTGCTGACGTTAGCATTCAAAGCTTGTCTGGGTTCAATGCAGTCAGGTACGCCAGAATAGTTAACTCTAAGGTCTGCCAAGACCTGCTAATACAGTATACATTTCCTGTGAACAAAACTGATTCAGACATTAAAACAGCTTTACAGATGGTCGCTAAAAAGGGTTCCACTAGCTGCGTCGAGAAATTAGTTTTGGCAACATTATTTTCGACAGAAGCTTCCATTAACCTTTCCAATAATTTCAAAGTGACAACTCTAATGAAAGCCGTGGAAGAAGAATGCTTACAATGTGCTAGTTTTTTAATCAAATCAGACGCCAATGTAAATGAAGAAGATAAAGAAGGTAACACAGCACTAATGTATTCAGCGAAGACCGGAAACGTTAATTTATTGTCAGAACGCATTACCTCAGGAACAGACCTTAATAAGGCTAATGCTAATGGAGTCACCCCATTAATGAGTGGTGTACTAAATGGTAAATTAGATTGGGTTAAGAAACATGTTTCATCAGGATCTAATATAAGTGGTCAAGACAAATTTGGAGACACTGCTCTTATGCACGCTGTTAAAACTTCATATCCCGAGAAGTTGGGCTACAGTTTGATAAGAGAAAAGCACAACCACGCATCAAGACATGACGGAAAGTCTGCTCTTCACATTGCTGTCTTAAAGAGGAACATTACGGACATAGAGACACTTATTAAACACGGAGCAAATGTCAACAATTCAGACAAATCAGGGCACACCCCATTGATTACAGCATCGAGAGGTGGAATGTTTGATTGTGCCAAGACACTCTTAAAAAATGGTGCAGACATTAACTGTCAGTGTCATGAAGGAAAAACCGCCGTCATATATGGATCGGCAAACTGCTCACTACTTCAAGTTTTAGTTCAATGGAAACCAGAATTAAATATAGTTGATAAAGCAGGTCACACAGCATTGTTTTATGCCATTGAGAAAAACGCCCATAAATGCATCCAGCTGCTCATAGAATTCGGAACGGATGTCAATAAAACTTCAACAGACGGTGAGACGTTTCTCCATCAGGCCGTGAAATTCCAATTGACATTATCTGTGAAGGCTCTTATTCAAGCTGGAGTATATGTCAATAAAGCTGACGCAACCGGATTTACCCCATTAATGATGGCTTGCACCATTCAAAACACAAACATATTAAATCTTCTCTTAAAGCGTGGTGCGCAAGTAAACGCGTGCAACTCTAAAAAATTAACTTCTCTTATGATTGCAGCAGCATCTGGTGACCTACACAATTTAAAGATCTTAATAGATGTCGGTGCTGACATAAATGCAATGGACGAGAAAGGCTGCACGAGTTTAATCCACGCTACAAAACATGGTCATTTGGCGTGCGTTAAGCAGCTGATTCTGACAGGAGCTGATGTCAATCACAGTACTCTTAAAGGCAATACAGCATTAAAGTATGCGGCGAAATACAGACATCTGGAATGCCTTAAAGTTCTTATTGAGTATTAGGCTCATATCAACTCGGTAGATTAAGAAAGAGCTAGCCTTTGATCTCAGCTTTGGCAAAAGATGAAGAAGACTGCGTCGAATGTCTTGTTGAGTCAGAGGCGGATATTAATTGTACCTCTTATCCATGTCACCCCTTGCACTGGCCAGCAGAAACGTTGTTAACAGAAAAAGGTGTGGTGTGAAAGATTACTGCAATGACATGGAGGACTTTTACTATCTCATTTAGCAAAATGAAATGGAAATATTACATTATTTTATTGCAAACATTTAGCAAGAGAAATATTCGGTAATTGATACAGCTTTGAACAGCGATAGCATTGGAATAGTCAAATACTTGCCCATAAATAATATTTCAACTCATAATTATCTTTTTGACGACCAAAACATGATTATAGAACCTGAGCCAAGTGATGAAATGGAAACCTACAATGGGCCTTTTCCTCTTGTAAAACTTGCTTATCTTACTATATCTTCTATTATAGGATATGGCCCCGGCAGGACAGACAAAATCAGTTCACTCCCTATTCCTGAACAGATCAAAAACTTGTCTCTTCACAAGGGCTACACGGCAAAAGTTTGCCCCAAACTTTGGTGCTCTATTCCTATATTTTCTGATATGTTTGAATTTGGAACTAGACCGTTCTCAAACGGGCTGCTTTTTAATTAGCCAGTTGTTTATACAATGAAAATGTGCCAGTAAGTTCTTATCGAGGTGAAAAACTTCTAGATTTTGATGACGACATACGTACGTAATGAATGCCTTCAACGATTACGGAACCTATATGAATTGTTGGTTTGTTTACTAGAGCTGAAACAACACTTTTATATCTGTCAGATTACGGTGTACTTGGTGGTGTATCATTTATTTGCGATCATACATTTTATTGGATTATTAGTCCCATAGGAGACTTGCGATAAACTAAACACTGTCAAGGACACTAAATTGTCACTGTGTTGTCAAGTAAAACAAACAAGAATTGAGCTCTAATGTTAGCACTATCTGATTGCATGGCTGTTGCTATGAATGGTCCATCATTTGTGGGGCCCTGGGAGGCTTGGCCTCTTTGGGTGCCCCTGCAT
The DNA here is from genome assembly GCF_947242115.1 of Biomphalaria glabrata. Classification (NCBI taxonomy): domain Eukaryota; kingdom Metazoa; phylum Mollusca; class Gastropoda; family Planorbidae; genus Biomphalaria; species Biomphalaria glabrata. Next base: position 23,447,416 of record NC_074714.1, on the reverse strand, counting down.
TTTGCTTAATTATATTTAATGTAAAAAAAACACTTATTTGGGGCTCCCTTCTGTGGGGGCCAGGGAGAATTTTCAAATTCTCCTCCCCCCCCCCTCCCCCAACTTAGCTACGCCACTTGTTGATCTTCATAGCAAATCTCATTTATCACCTTGAGTTTTTTGCCTATTTGTTTGAAATCAGTTTCAATTCATAGAGGGAGAGTTTATTTCATCCTTTATACTGCAATTTGTTTGAGCTAAAAACTGAAATTTAACGATTCGAAAATAATAATCGCCAACGTTAAACTCGTAATCTGTACATGACATCAAAGTAAACTAAATTATTGAATGTCCTTCTCTTTCGATAGGCTACATCATGTTTCTATAAAAATCAAGACAATTTATCCTGTCTAGTTGATATGTCTAAAAAAAATACATTATCAATATGTCTATTTAAATAGTCATTTCTAGAGTGCATTAATAAATTGCGTTTTAAGCCAATGTTCGTATAAGTATCATTAGTGAAAGCGAGACCAATGGTGATAGTACACTGACCTGCAATGTCACATCCTATGAGCATTGAAAACCAATAGCTCATTGCCACGTCTTAAGACCTGTGAAGTGGCGACGAGCTATTGGTTTAAGCTGCCCACAGGTTGCGACGTTGCCGGTCAGTGTTCAGGCCTACTATCACCATTGGTCTCGAAGAAAGACGTCATGCTAGGGAAATTTGCCAAAGTAAAAGTCCAAGGCTGGACGGGCAGCTTAGTGCCTATTGATCTATTATCAGCTGAAACAAAACGATGATTTATTTACTTTATTAATTTTGTAAGTTTTTGATTATTTTAGCATTATTTTAGGTTTTTGTTGTCAATTCAGTTTCTCTATTTTGTTATTCACAATTATTTGACTTATGTAATTTATGCTTATGAAAAGTTAATTTACTGTTAAACGACATTTTAAATAATTTTTTTAAATAGTCTTACAAATATATGGATTTTGTGTATGTGCATTTGTATATTTTTTCTGTAATCTAAGTATTAGCTCTCAAAGTTACACTGTATTTTGGTTATGTCTAAAAAGCTATCCGGCTATTAAAATGTAATACTACCCTCAAGTTTGATTCTGTGGAAAATTAGTAAAAAAGTCTTGTAAGAGAACCTTCGACAATTGTATATGTATTTTTTACGATATTACAAAGATGCTTTAAAATCAGGCTATATAGTACCTACGTAATACAGAAATCGACGTTTCTTTGGTGTAATATTCTATCATCTTACTTAACGCCCTGTCGAAAAAATAGATTTTTACGTTGGCTTGATCTAATTAAAGGGATCAGACGTTTTCCCTCCGCCAATGTTCCAATGTCCAGTGCTGTATTGGCGGAAATTATTTGTATTTAATATCCATATTTTAAGATAATTTTTCTTTTCCTTTTTTTAATTACATGAAAATTAGGCTTAAATTAAACAAGATTACAAAGAATGATTATGTTATTACACAAACTCTGAGGCCCCCTGTCGGATCCGCCTATTCGCAAGGAATATTCAAGAAGATATTTAATTTGATGGTCAAAAGTAATAATATCTCAAAGATTCATTTGCCTCTGTAAAAAAAAAAAAGTTTTTTATTCTGTTTTACATGTTTCGGATGTTCGGATTTAAAAATAATTCATTCTTGCTGGGCGACAGAGAAAGGGGGCGTGCAGGTTATGACCCTACCTGGTCAAGCAGTTTGCGCATTGGACTGTCGATTAAATTTATCGATGGTCCATGGTTCAAACCCTGCCCGCTCCCATTCCCCGTCGTCCTGCGGGAGGTTTGGACTAGGAAGTAAACTATCTTCAGCTCTGAGGGAACATCCAAAACATTTAAGCAAACAAACAACCCGGGACCGTCGAAATAATCAGTTCAGCACGCTAACTGCTCGATGGCATTGCTCTTAACATAATAAAAATCAATAAATTATGGCTTTTATATAGCGCTACTTTCATGCTTATAGCCAAGCCAAGTTCAAGTGCATTTAGCCTCTCAATCACGCTTCCCAGCTAATAACAAACTGGTTACAAACTAATAGCCTATTATTGATAAAGAGATATATTACACATTACGTCATGTCATCTCTACGGATATGTAATATTTCAGGCGAGCGATTTTAGATACTCTATCAGCATTGATATATCGTGCTTGTACTTCGATGTCTCAGCACGGCTTTCAACAGAGCTATATTGGCATAAGGATGTAGATCAGGGGTTCTCAACCTGTGGGTCGCGACCCCCTTGGGGGTCGATTAACGATTTGCCGGGGGTCGCCTAAGACCATCGAAAATATGGATTGTTTTTGTCTAGTCTTCTTTTGCTGTGTGTGTGGGGAGGGGGGGGGTCGCGGCCGAGTGGGGGATTCTGAAAAGGGGTCGCCGAGATTAAAAGGTTGAGAACCGCTGATGTAGATCTACATAAACTAAACTTCTGATTTAGCACTCTTAAGATCTACATGTAATAGATCTAGATCTATACTATAAATTTGGAATAATTTAGATGTAATTTAGATTAGATTTATAAAAAACAAGGTTACAAAAGACAGTTTGTGTGTAAACACAAACTCAAAATCGGCCCCGAAGTGGTCCACCCAGGCACGCAGGCTTCAATATTTTCAGAAAGAACATCCAAATGAAATTGTTTCAAAGACAAATGAGAGATAAGAATGGAGAAAGAAGGTTAACAAATCTTGTGTAGTGCCCCAACGGTCCCGCGGATCAAAGTATAGGTGAAAGTGAATGTAAAAATTAGATGTGAACCTGGCCTAACTAGTTCCCCTTTTAGACCTTGTGGCAGATGATGTAAAGTTCATCTGTTTTTTGTGGCTTACGGTTAATGAGGGTGTCATGTAGCCAGCACAACGACCAACCGCATTTACTTTTTCCCAACTAATGTCAGGTACCCATTAGAGCTGAGTACCCATTAGAGCTGAGTGGACTCAGAGGCTCCCAAAGATTCCAAAGTTGAAAAAATCCCAGTCTTTACCAGGATTCGAACCCAGGACTCCGGTCACCTACCTCCGCATAATTGTAGTGTTTAGGAAAATGAAGTTTACAAGATTCTTATTTGTTTTAAATTAGGTCTAACTTATAATGCATACTAATTAGCTTTTTCTCTTTAAAAACTGCTTGCATAACTGATTTTAAAAATTAGATTTTTCACTTTCAAAAAAAAAAAGTAGCCGTTGCATCAGAACTTTGAATGGTTTAAAATATTGTGATGTCGGATTTTCAATATCTTTTCTAGTTTACGAGATCTAAACGGGACAGACATTTCGCACAAAACTAATAGCGTCTTTTCCCCTTTCGGGGGCCGCTAAAAATCCTAGATAATCTATCAATAGACTGAATGCAACATTAAATTTAAAAATAGTAGATTAGTTTCAGTATACTATAGCATTGCAATATTGATCTAGACCTTTGGAAATCAATATTTACAATTTAAGTCTAGAAATTGAAATTCTTTATATTGATCTAGTCTATATCAGTCACTGGCGGATCCAGAGGAGGCGGTAGGGGCGATCGTCCCCAACTTGGCCGACCCCTCCCCCCCCCCTCCGAAGAGGGCGGGCGGACGAATTTTATATTAGAATTCACTCAGTTTGAATACGAATTTATTACTTTTGTTAATAATATATACTAATTATTTACATTTCAAACTATTTTTAGATTATTTCGCCCCCACCCCTCTACTACGTTGGCCGATTTGGTGGGGTCGTGAGGGGGCGATTTCATCAATCCGTCCCCCCCCCCACCATAAACTTTGGAGTGGGGAGGGGCAGTCCAATTTATTTGTAGAAAACACAGCTTGCTTACAGAATCAATTAAATATCTATATGTTTAAATCCTGTTATGATATTTTAATCAATCTTTATATTATGTCGTTCCCCTGTCTGCCGATTGGGTGTGTGGGGGGGGAGACGAATACTTCTACTGCCCTTTCCACCTAAACCCTTTTAGTGTGTGTGGGGGCGGGGAGGCCGTCCTTTTCTTATAGAGAAATCAAAGTTTGTGAAAAATATTAGTTGAATTGATATATAAATTGTATATTATTTCGCTCTCCTTCTGGTATCTTGGCCGATTCGGTGAGGGGTGGTCCTATTTTTATGGAGGAATCAACATGCCATCGCCTTTCCCTCATCGGACAAAGCAATACTTTTTCTTTTTGTATTATAGGTAAGAAATTACAAAATCGAAACAAAACTGTCGCTAATATAATTTATATATGTTATAAAGTAAATTCTTATTTCGAGTCGCCCCACCCATATTCATTAACGCCAAATGCAATCATTAGCAGAAATGATAAAAAGGAGTGAGGATTAATCGTTTTCATTCTACCGCCCCTCCCCTTTCCAGACGAGTTTATGTAATTTCACATGAATTTATCATAACTATTTGAAGAAAGACTTTGGAAAAGTTAGAATTCACGATTGAGATGAGTTTTAAACTCAAATAATATTTTCCTAGTCGCCTTTTCCCAACCTTTACTCAATCTGATATTTTTCTAGTTAAATTAGGGACAATAACTCACAATTTATACTTGAATGATATTGAATATTATTTATCGAATATTTTTTGCCGGTGGCAAAGCCTTAATCTAGATATGTTGGGTATCTGATATTTCCAGGTAACAAATCGGTTTTATTTGCAATGTATTAAGGGCCTATAAATTCATGTTAGATTATTTTTCAAGTACAACATTATTCAGAAGGTCCTTTTTTAATAGGATGAATAAGAGCTTTAGGTAAGGAGAATGCGTTTCTTTATTCATATGACGTCAAAGAAACAAAATCAATTGCCTCACAACGGGCTTATAACAAAAAATGTTTTTATGTACAATGAGTTCTAATAGAATTCATTTAAAGATATTATAACCCTAACCCTATATATATTTAAATATATATATAATACGATTTAAGCCGCATTTTTTTTTTTGCCTTTAGTCTGTCAGTCTGTCTGTCCGTCATGTTAATATCGAAAATAAAAACAACTAAAAGCTATTGAAAATTTGATTAAACTTTAATTTTCGTTCCGAAACATCGCAATAGCTTTAAGTATCTATAATAGATTGTACCGATGTTTGTATATATTGTTACAAATGACAGTGATAGGTAGAGGTCAACGTATGACCCGGTCGAGATAACACAGCAGCGGGTGTTCTCTGGAATGTACATGTATCAACAAAGACAGGATGTGACGTGTCCTTACGTGTTATTCCAGAAGGTACTAGCAATGTCCAGTGACAGATAGAGGTCACAACTTGTGACCCCGGCAAGATGACACTGCAGCCGATGTTTTCTGGAATCTACATGTATAAACAAAGACAGGATGTGACGTTTCCTACCGTGTTATTCCAGAGGATACTAGCCGTGTTTGTGCAACTTTGGACAAGCGATTAGGGACTCTATATAACCCAGAGAGTTAATGTGAAAGTCAGTCGTGAGTGAGTCGTGACAGTCGATACAGACAATGTAAGACGTGTGCGGCTCTAGTGGAAGTGAAATGTGTACGACTCGATGCAAGTTAACTAGGGTAGAGTTAACTGGAGTGGACTACTGTCGTTAAGTCTATACAGCGAACTACAGTGGACTTGAGCCGTTACAGTCGATACAGTCGATGTAAGACGTGTGCGGCTCTGATTCGGTAGACTTGAGTACGACTTGGTTCAGCTTTGGAAGACCTGGAGCGACACTGGGAAGTGTGTCGTTGGTCTGTTCTGTGGAATACGGCTCGATGCAAGTTGAGAAGAGATGAATTGCAACGAAGTGAAGAGATGAATTGCAACAAAGTATAGCTAACTGAAAACTGACAGATATTGTACAGTCTTCTACGCTACATGTTACAGTAACGAATTGTTAGAGTTAATAGTCATTAAAGTTATATGAAACTGAAAGTTTAGTTGTCAAGTTCTTTGCAGTGTTTTTATTTGTGTGCCTACTAATACATTTAGCTAGAAGATTCAGAAATACGTAACAATATAGTGAGAGAAAAAGAGAATCCTAGAAAAATCTATTACCGTTGATTAAATTTTTGGAATGGCCTCGTATGAAATTTAGATGTACCATAGCCTTGGGAAGAGACTTTTATACCATATTTTGGTTTTAGAAATTTTTTTTTTTTTTAAATCGGAACATAATATTAAAGAAAATTAAATTTTAAAACGTTAAGCTAGAAAATTAAATGTAATGTACAACAGAAGTGCGATTTTACATAAATAGACTTAGAATGTTTTTGGTAAAAATCCGGAACAACCGGTATTCGTAAATGAGAAGAAGATTATTTGTTTTCCTTATTAGAAGTGAGATTTTAAACAGTTATTTGTGTTTGTAGATTTTTCAAATAAAATTCGGAACATTTTTGGCGACGATTTGTAACAAAATTTAAGTAATGTAGGTTGATTTCTTTTTCAAAACCAAATCCGGAACATTATTTACAGATAAAAAAAACTTCTGTTATGTTTCAGCAAGATAATTCAATGTAAAGTAAGTTTATAAAGTGTTTTTCAATAATCATTTCTAGTAAATTACTTTCTTATTTTAAAATCCTTAACAACCTATTGTCGATATTTTTTTAAAAAAGTCATTTGACCTAAATTTGTTTTAATTTGAAAATACGGAACAATAGGATATCGATAATTAAACTATAGTGACGTATTGTCCAAGAATATAAGGGTAATGTAAGTCAATGATGCTATTTCAAATAATCATTAGACATAATTTTTTTTTATAAAACAACTTCATAGTTCTTCCTAGTTTATATTGTTATGACTTTGCCATGCGCACCGCCATCCAAGAGAGTGCAGAAAGAAGGTGCGCACTATCTGTGACTAAGGAAGTCAGATGTTGACATTAGGAGACTAACGATTTCCGCCCAAGGAGAGAGCCAATATGGAGATGCTGTACTCAAGGCAGATGCCCTTTGTGTTTGTCATGCCTCTATGTAAATAAACGTCTATGTCCTCGTTGAGTTGCCTCACTTAAGTTATTACAATATGAAGGAAATTATATGTAATATAAGCTAGAAGAGCAAACATACTGTCGTTGGAATTGATTTGTTTTTCACAACCATCCGGAACAATCTATTATAGATACTTAAAACTATTGCAATGTTTTTGAAGGAACATTGAAGGTTAAATCAGATTTTCAATAGCGTTTAGTGTTGTTGTTTGTTATATAAACGTGACGGACAGACCGACCAACAAACAAAACGCATTAAAATAAGCGACATTTATCCCGAAAATCTGATTCTTTAAAAATTTTTAAGGAATTAGTTTAGCATCACATCATGCCGCGGCGTTACTCTAATGCACGAAATGCGTGATATTTACATACAAAGTGCATTCTTAGCCTTTATAAACATAAATGTTTTCTTTTAATTTTAGCAGCTAGTTGACCAGAAAAAACACCTCTAACTAATATTTATATTTCTTGTGAACATTTCTGGTACACTTTATAAATATATTTGACCGTTGAATAACGGAGGCAGTAAGACAGGAAGTCTAATTCAATGTAAGAAGTAAGACAGGAAGTCTAATTCAATGTAAGAAGTAAGACAGGAAGTCTAATTCAATGTAAGAAAAAAGACAGGAAGTCTAATTCAATGTAAGAAGTAAGACAGGAAGTCTAATTCAATGTAAGAAGTAAGACAGGAAGTCTAATTCAATGTAAGAAGTAAGACAGGAAGTCTAATTCAATGTAACATTATCGCTACTTGTGTTTGGCGTGACGAAACACTGATCTGGGAATAAACAAATATAGTGGCCTGTTAGCTTGTACAATCAGACGACATTGGTCAGTGCTATTTTATAAAGTGTCTTTACAGTCTATAAAGTCTTTTGTGTCTCACCTTGACGGGCTGACCAAATCATTTAAGCCAAATATCTGAAGCTCTGACTGATTGAATCCTGTCAACCACGCTCTCGTCCTCTCTCTCTCTCTCTCTCTCTCTCTCTCTCTCCTCCATCTCACACGCACTCTCCCACCATACAGTGCGACGTGGCCCACCTTTATTAACTCTTAGTCGTGAAGTCAATCACGTGCTTCAAGTGGCTTGTGTCCCGGACCGGATGTGACATGCATACAGTCATTGTTAAGACAGATACCAATTTTTTTATTCCCATTTGTCTTCTTACTGGATACGATCTTTGCTTGACATGGTATTTCAAGCGGTACAACTTGTTGATTGTCCTAATGAAATTACCAACTCAAGTTGTACTTATCAATACAAACATTTTCATCACAAGAATGTGTTTGCATTTGTAAGAGTGAAAATGGAGGAGTCATCCGTCCATCCCAGTGGCACTACAGCCCAAGGAGGAGTCGTCCGTCCATCCCAGTGGCACTACAGCCCAAGGAGGAGTCGTCCGTCCATCCCAGTGGCACTACAGCCCAAGGAAGAGTCATCCGTCCATCCCAGTAGCACTACAGCCCATGGAGGGCCCTGCCCTGCTCTAGCACATCTGTCACGTACGCTTTGTCTATATTTAGCTCAAGGTTCGCCGGCAAGATTTCAGATAGCTCGGGATTATCCAAGTCTACAGAAACCTTTTATTAGAATAATTGTAATTGGTCAGAAATGTTAACTATTGTATGTTAAGTTGTATTTTATTGGTTGGCCATGCAACAAAGAGATATTAGTCACGTGGTAACGCCTGATGATCAGGAATACAATAAAAACCTCGGTCTATTGAAAATCCGATTTCAACATTTTCTGCAGCGTTCGATATTTAGATTCAATGGTAAATTTAGGTCTACGTAAAAGTGAAACCTCTGTTTGCTCTGTTTTAGTGACCAAACTACAGATTTACAGTGGCGGTCTAAAAATATAATATATTATTTTAACATTTACTAGTTATATATATATTTTTTGGTTATTGATTAAAAAAAAATGTGTCAGTATAAAAAACAACATCAGACGTCATCATTTAGAGAAGTGATTTTTTCGTTAAAAAAAAAGTGATGAAAAAATTATAATATTAATAATTTTATTTTCTAAAGCTTTAAAATGACAAAGTTTTAAAGCTAAGCTCAGCATGACATTTTTTCTGTCCATAAATTATGAATGGACTCTCCCACTACCAATGAACATTTCACTAGGTTGTAACTCCTTTGGGAGGGGGGACTAAATGAGTACATTGAGTTTCCATTTATTGCTCTTCCTTAGAGTTATCTCCTCGTGGAACTTGAATGAGTCTCAAATATTAATAAAACTTCATTGTTTCCAAGAGATGAGCCAATGTTGTGAATATGAAATAACCTTGACGGAACACTGGGATCCTAAGTTAACCTCCCAGATCTCTGACTCTAGAACAAAATGTAGACATTTTAAAGGCTTAAATAATATTTACTTTTCTTTCCATTTAAAAAGAAAAATTAAAATTGCTATGCAAGGATATTTTTCTAAACGAAACTTTCTAAAAAGATGCTTTTTAACCAGTACAGCCTACGTTCTGTACTGTATTAATCAATAAAGTTTTATTTTTCATAAAATAAATACAAATGTTGTACATGTTTGGATTAGAATTGAACAACGCTATGTATATATTATACGTACAGTGCCGCTATAGTAAAAGTAATGAATATATTTATTAATCCTTTTAATATAGAGTTTTTTAAGCATATTTTGTTTATATCATAAAATTAGCTATTACAAATCAATTATAAAGGTAAAAGATTGAAAAAAAAATACAATGATTATTCACAATTATTGAATCGTAAACTTTCAAGGTTAAAAAAAAAGTGAAATCCAAATTTAAACCTGTCTAACTATAATGTAATTTTAAGAAAAAAGCAAAAGTTCATGCTGTCAGCTTAAAATGAAATATCAATTTGTCAAATGTACATAAAAAATTAAGAGTAGGATTCAGGTCAAATCTTTTTTTATTTCTTTAAAGAGGATGAAAACAAAGTATCGATATATTCTTTGATTTATAGAATCGATATGAAGTAAGTCCGAAGTGTGAAATTGGACTGGTTAATCGCATCGACAGGTGAATTAAACTTGATTACTCAAACAAGGTAAAAGATCTGATTCCTCCATCAGATCTTTTACCATCTTCATTTTTGTTAAAAGGTTATTATGAACAGACTGTGAATGTAGGAGAATTAAAATGTCATCTAGTGAGTGTCTAAACGTGGATCAGCCTGTTCCTCAAAGGGAGAGAAACAGAGAGAGCTATTACCATTTTTTACCAAAGTTTATAAAAGAAACGATTGTACAGAGCAAGATAAATACATTAAACCAAAAACTTATAGGCACCGAACCTTGAAGCTAGAAGTCTGCCACGTTGTAGCGTTCCTTTAACTCTTTGGAACTGCAAATATTCCTTTGACCCCTAGAATAGTTTTGAATTTTGAATTGGTAACAATATAATTAGTAAAAGTATATACTTTCACATTGATTTAAACACAGAAACCACTAAGTTTTTTTTCCTTGTAAAACAAATCAATGATGTATGTTTATGCCATTTAATATATACTCCAATTAAAAATATTTTGCTTAGAACATCATTAGTAAAATGAGTAAACCAAAAGATACTTCAGGATGTGAGAATAAATTTAATAATACCAATAATACATAAAACACAAATACATATTTACAAATAGAAAAACAAAACGTAATGAAATACTCAAAAAGACAAAAAGATAGAGGCACATTTCTTATTTCATAATCTAGAGCAAGTTCTTACAAGTGCTCCTTCTTCCCTAGTGCCATTATAGAGCATGGAATAGGGTGTCTGGGTCAGCCAGGAAAATCAACGACTTAGCAGAGTTTAAGTCATTAATTAACATGCATGACTAAATTAAAAATGCGTATGACGAAATTATCTTCTTTTCTGAAGTAGCATCACTAATCTATAAGATAAGGTAAGATAAGAGAAAAGAAAAGGGAGAGCAATGGATGAATAAAACTACTTTGTTTTTCATATTTATATCCCTTTCTGAATGGTGGAGACTATATCTCTGACATCTAAAAACAATTAAAATCAATATAAAAAAAAATCTTGAATAAAAAAGGTTTATATTCGAATCCGATGATAAAAGTGTATTAATTGTCGTCGCTGCTGAGACCCATCTATGACCTACATTTTTTGCAATAAAATAGACAAAACTGTTTTCTGCTGGTGGTCGATTACAGTTTAGTTATTGCATTATTTAACTGTCTCCAGCGGTAGCTTTCCTTTTGGTCTCAAGATATGTGTCTCGCTACATTTATAAAAAGTCTCCAGCTGTCTCAATCAAATGCCACTATCTGCCAGTGCCAGACGTACACATATTTGACTGTGAGAGGAAGCTGAAGTCTGAGCAGGTTTCTCTGGGAGTTCGTGAAGAACCAAGTTTGCTCAGTCCTTTTAAAAACACGTTGGACATATTGTCTATCAATTATTTGTATTAAATTTATTACTTATAATAAAATGTACATTTAAAAAAAAAAATTGAAGGTTTCCAATCAGACAATTTTTTTTAAAAAGTAATGTTCCTATTTCAGACCTTGTGATCTATAGGGTAGATAATGTAAGGGTCATCTGTTTCTGTGGCCTACGGTTAACGAGAGTGTTATGTGGCCAACACAACGACCTACCGCCTTAACTTTTCCAAATATCAGGTACCCATTAGAGCTGCGTGGTCTTAGAGGCGACCAAAAAATCACGAAATTAAAAATCCCATTCTTTACCAGGCTTCGAACCCGGGATCCCGGTTAAGAAAATTAAACATTATAATTTAATGTGAATTTTTTTTTCTACACTGACCTTGGAGGTGACCTTGGAGCTGACCTTGGAGCTGACTTTGTGACATCATTTTAACGTTCTTCCCACGTTTCGATGGGTCGATCTGAACTAATGCACTACGCGCTCAGGGTAGAATCTAAATGTGCAAATCTTATGCTAATTTCTTGCAGCCTTTCTAGCATAATCAATCCAGTAATGCAACTTTATGTAAAAAAAAAACAACTTACACTTTGAAATCTGCTTTGCATTTTTATAGTCGTATAGAAGCCCATAGCACTAGGGACAATAGCGAAATTCATTCTGGATTTATATATATATATATATATATGGTTACTTAAGTTTAATTCACAACTATACTGCTATTATCTCGTACACTACACAAGAGTGTTTAAGGAAGTTTAGCTTTAATTTACAACATTAATGAAACATTGGAACTCACTCCCCATTGATCTCAGACAGACAACATGCTACACCACTTTTAAGAAGAACATTAAGACCTATCTGTTTAAAACTTGTTTAGATTTAACTGTCATTCTAGCTCTTGTGTTTTTGTTTGTAATGTTGTTACAGCGCCTTGAGCCTACATTTTGTTTGTTAACAGCGCTTTATAAATAAAATTATTATTATTATTATTATTATTGTATAATAAGTGTGCAATTTAGGTTGTAAAAGTCTAATTAAGCTCAAAGTAAAAATTTTATTACAATATTTATTACCTGGGAACATACGTGGCATCGTATAGTTTGTTTTGTTTGTTTTGTTATTTAGGCTAATATCATAAATGTAAGACTATTCCAATATTTCTGGGTTCCTAATTTCATGAAATGTACAAAATTTAAATGTAAGTCAAACATGCTCTATGATGCCTGTTGTAGATTTTGTTTGTTTTATAAGATAAGCTGAGATAATTTTGCTATAGCTAATATTACAAAGTAAACGTCTATATATAGAAATGTCAACTAGCATGTAAAAGTATTATTAAATATTCTTATCTATATATAAACGAATGGGTTGCCTAAGTCAGTCAGGAAAACCAATGATTATCAGAGTTCAAGTCATTGATTAACATGAATGACTAGATTAACCTAGGGCCACGCTTAGGACCCAATCTAATTATTATTTTTTTTTTAAGTAAAGTCTGTATTTCATAAGATAAGATAATGTAGTTTAACATGAAAATGCATATACATTTTCTTTCGAAAACCGTTCGAACGATTTCCTTTAAAATTTCACGTTCTATGCCAGGGGTTCTCAATCTGTATGTCGCGATTTTCTTTGGGGGTCGAATGACGATATGCCGGGGATTGCCTAAGAACATCGAAAATTCAGATTTTTTTGTCAATTCTAACGTTCAAAGTTTGTTGTTATTGAAGGTAGACAACTCAATCAGAATTATTTCAAACATTTTAATTGTCACAGCATATATAATTTCAACAGTTTAAATTATTGTAAATTAATGCATAACGCATTATATTGTAATAACCCTGTTCTGTAGTGGCTGAGCACCAGCGCGCTAGAAATTGACTGAAAATAAATGGAAGAAAGGAGGAAGAAGAAGTGGAATGTTTGGATGGTTGTTTGATATCCGCCTTGCTTTTGGATTGATTGAATTCAACTTGTGTAGTCCTCTTGTTTCCTGACCGTTGAGTTGCTTCCTGTAAATGTCATAACAATATTCTCTTGATTATCTATGTAGTCACGTCATGACGAAAGGGAAAAGCGATTATAATTTAGAAGCGGTTATCTTTTAGTATTCTATGCATTAAAGTAAAATATTTTCATAATTATAGAACCCATGAACTTTTGTTTACCAGAGGGAATCATAATGTTATAAAATATAATATTTATTCTCTATAGTTTGATTTTACTTTCATAAAAATAACTTGACAATATGGATTTAGATCTAGGTAAGAGATCTAGCAAATGTTAAGTACTAGGACTATACTAGGTATACAATTTAGACTACTAAGACGACTAAGTAACTAAATTTTACTGTCTAGAGACTCTTACTCAGTGGCGTCACTAGGCAGGTGCGGGGGGTGCGGGCCGCACCGGGTAACACCCACCAGGGCGTGACTACCAAGTGGGAAATATGCACTTCTCCAAACTGCAACTTTAAAAAAAAAATTATTGCCTCGAATGTCATATTAAAATTATAAGAGGGATGTTTCGCAGAAATATCTAGATGGCCACGTCAACGACAACTTGTCGTTTATTGGACCACATCAGATTTCGCAAACATATTTGACTGAACTATAAGTGACATATAGATTCAAACCTTCTTTGCAGCTTTAAAAAAGATTGCAAAACAAAATGCAATGAATGTTTAAATAATTCTATATGACTCAGTTGAAGCAAAGTACTAATTCATTGTGTCGAAAAGGTTGTCTTTTGGCTCAGCTAAGCTCAGCTTTCGAAATAAATTCTTGGTCTTTTTTACTTTGAGTAACTTTGAAAACATCAGAAAATAAGGCTTGAAAATAATGATGATAAAAAAAAAAGCTATCAAGCTCTTAGTAGTGTTTAGGTTTAGTGTTAATGGATCATCAATGCAAGACACTTATTATGAAATCATAATAGTCCATAGTTACTAACTTTACTATAAGGCTGGACAATTTTTTTAAATACTTTAAGATACCTTATTAATTGTTTTTATCTAATATCTAATAATATTACATTTAATTTCAATACACATATAATACCTTTATAAGAAAAAGTAAAAAATAAAGTCATTCTTTTGAGAAAGAACATCCAAATGAAATTATATCAAAGACAAATGAGAGATAAGAATGGAAAAAGAAGGTTAACAGATCTTGTCTAGTGCCCCAACGGTTCCGCAGATCAAAGGATAGGTGTAAGTGAATGTAAAGTTAGATGTGAATCTGGCATAACTAGTTCCCCTTTTAGAACTTGTGGTCTATAGGGCAGATGATGTAAAGTTCATCTGTTTTTGTCGGCTACGGTTAGCGAGGGTGTCATGTAGCCAGCACAACGACCTACCGCCTATACTTTTCCCCAACTAATGTCAGGTACCCATTAGAGCTGAGCGGATTCAGAGGCGCCTAAAGATTCCAAAGTTGAAAATCCCAGTCTTCACCAGGATTCGAACCCGGGACCCCCAGTTCGAAAGCCAAGCGCTTTACCCCTCAGCCACAGCGCCTCCCCTGGCCTAACTGATGTCTTATAATTGATCTAATTGTTTTGAAAAGGTTCAATCTCTTATTCGAATCCTAAACAAAAAATTTAGACAAAAATTTCCGCTAAAAATAGTTTCATAAAAATGAAGTTTATAAGATTACACTATTCATTTTAAATTAGGTCTAACTTATAATGCTTACTAATTAGCTTTTTCTCTTTAAAAAACTGCTTGCATAACTGATTTTAAAAATTAGATTTTTCGCTTTCAGAAAAAAAAAAAAGTAGCCGTTGCATCAGAACTTTGAATGGTCCAAAATATTGTAATGTCGGCTTTTCAATATCTTATCTAGTTTACGAGAGCTAAACGGGAAGGACGAACAGACGGACAGACATTTCGCACAAAACTAATAGCCTATGCGACCGTAGTGGGCCCCGCACTTTTATAGGATCCGCGCTAATTTTAGGTGTAACTTATAACAGATTTCCCGCGGCCTCCTGTTGATTTAATAGGAGGTCATGGAAATCTCCTGTTATTGTAAAATATACGAAAAAGTCCTGGAAATATCCGGAAATTATTAAAATATTTTGAAAACTCATACAAATCTCCTGAAATATATAGAAGTTTACTTTCGCCTTTTAAATTACCTAGGATAACTCCCTCCGTCTTGCAAAAATGCAAAAATAAAAGAGTGATCTTTCCATTGTGTCCAAAGTCTTGAGCGTGCTCTATCGCCTCGATAGTTACTACTGAGTAGACTACTTGCCCCCCCCCTCCTTTTTTTTCGTGAGGTAGAAATAAAAAAAAAGAGTGATATTGCAACGGTCCCTGCTATTTTGTGACGTGTTCTCCCCCCCTCCTCATGTTTTCTCGTGGACTATCCGCAGAGTGATCTTTCCTTTACTTCTTGCTACTCGACAAAAATCTTGAGGGAAGAAGAGAATTATATATAGGCCTATAGAAGATACTTAGTATACAGCTTACTTTCAGCCGACATGCCGTATTATTAACAACACCTATTTGAGAAAGTCTCAATCAACTAGTCTTAGACAGTCATTATTTTAGACTAGATTTAAGTAGAGTCTAGACCTAGATCTATTAGGCCTATTACTATTAAAAAAATAAAAATAATCAGTCATTAGACATCATTAGCAATTTTATTATTAGGTCTAGGCATTGAAAAGTAAATCTATTAATAATCCATAATGTAATTAGATCTAGACTTGGATTTAGACTTAGATCGAAGTCTATGTAGGCCTACTAACTTATAAATAAGTAGAAGTATTATAATGAATATTGTATAGATCTAGATTGACTGGATTATAGATAGATCTATAGATAGATCTCTAGTCTAGTAGATTAAGTATAGATTATAATAAATATATTAAAGTAGCCTATTATTAGATCTATGTCCTATGTCTATATCTAATAATCTAAGAATGAATAAACTTTAGTCTTCCGTAATATCTAGACTTTATTCTAATACAAAATTGACTATAGGCATAGCATAGGCTAGACTCGGCACTCTAGTCTCAAGATAGAATCTATACTATTACTAGATCTATTCGATTTTTTAAATTAATTAGATTATAGATCTAAATATACTAATGGAGAGATGATATGCGATGTTAGCTAATAGCGTTGAACAAGAAACAAACCTGGGTTTTTCTAAACTCTAATACTTGGTATGTAATAGTAAAACAGCACCTACCTAAATAAATCGTAACTAGCAATCAAAAACCTATATTTATTGTAGTATATATAGGTCTGTGGTTGTATTCTATATAGCCTTCGTAACTTCTTCTATAGAGAAATGACTTTTGTAATTTCTTTTACAGAAACATTGGGCTATTCGCGTCTGACACATATATAATTTTTATGTTCAGCAACAAAGCCCATTGTTTCCCCTACCCATAATAGATCTGAAAGTATGCCATATTTGCAGAGAACGAGAGTAATTTAAATTTCATATCATTCCGCCTTTTCACCAATGTTTAAAATGCATAACTTGCTAAAAAAAAAAGGATTTTGAAATGTGTTGACCCCGTTAAGCAGTGATAGAATTTCTACGTGGCATCTCCTACAATTGAACTTTGTGAAAGTTTATGTGTGTGTGTGACTGTGTGTGAATTAATTTGACAAGTATCTTTGCATGTTTTCAAAGTACACGTTTGGAATTTAAATAAATGATATATTTTGAAACTATTTGTTGATTATTATGAACGAATAATAACAAGACTCTGGATATAACTTATAAGACATGAAATCAGCTGTTTAATCTAACGCCATATTGGTTGACAACAACAGTTACAAGGGATGTTACTCCCAAACACCGATTGGTGCAACCTATATAAAACACACATCACTATTCATTTTAGCTTATATTAATTTTTGCTTATTGTTTGCATATTTATGTTTTAAGATATCTAAAGCGTTTCCCGCAAAGTGACTTAAAATTATGATAACATTAAAACAAAAAAAAAATATTGGCTCTATTCATATTTTACGATATCTAAAGTATTTCTTTCAAAATGACTGAAATATATTTTTTCTGCGCTATTTGATCCGCGCTCTTTTGTCGGCCCTAGTTTGTCCGCGCTATCTTATTGGTCCTAGTTTGTCCGCGCTATTTTGTCGGGGTACCGGATTTCAACAACTGGTACTGAATGTAGAGGACACAGCAGACGACATTCTATATGAATGTCGCGTTCTGCATGAAGGGCGATCGAGATAAGGATTTGAGAACTGGTTCGTGTGCGGCAATAGGTCTGTCATTGTACGGTGCAAGGCGACCTTGAAACTCACTGCCCGCTTCCTTCCTCGTGCTCTAAGGGAGTCATCTCATCATGGTGCGTGGGGTTTAGGTACTGAATTAGTCACCAAAAGTCATCGGAACTCATTGTATTATCAATCGACGAATATAAATAACTAAGACAAAAGATTTACAAGAAAAAATGAAAACGTCATTAAAGGGAACAAATAAAACATGCTCGCTAAGTAAGGGGAACATGCGATCTTTCCGAAAGAAACTTTCTATTGACAATAAAATTGGACGAAAATAAAATGTCCATGTTGCCAATCTTATCTAATCTCTCTGTGAGGAAAATGACATTGAACTTGACAAGCGTATAAAATAATAATCTGTGAAAGAACATTTTGTGAATGCTTGCGGACGACATTTCATCCTATTTTCCAAATTAGACATACCTGATGTTCCAGCTTATTTTATCAAGTATTGCTCAAATTAGATAAAGATTTGAGTGTGATCTTGCAAAGACTGTCCCGAGAATTCCTCATCTGGTGAAACAGATACAACGTCACACTGTCACAACAAATGTAGCAATGAAGTTTGCTCTTTAATTGTCACATATGTCACATATGAACAGGAATATGATGGATACCGAATAGAAATGTTAGTAAATGCACGCCTTAAAAATTTCCTTTATTTTGGAATTTAGTTATATGTAGAAACATATATTTGAAGAATATACGGGAAATACATTTTGCTTTGTGGAGGCGCGGTTGCTGAGCGGTAAGGCGCTTGGCTTCCAAAGTGGGGGTCCCGGGTTTGAATCCCAGTGAAAACTGAGATTTTTAATTTCGGGATCTTTGGGCGCCTCTGAGTCTACCCAACTGTAATGCACTGGCGGATCCAGGGGGGGGGGCGGTAGGGGCGATCGCCCCCCCCCACTCGGCCGACCCCCCCCCCCTTGGGGGGGGGGCGGACGAACTTTATTATAGGATTCACACAATTTGTATACGAATTTATTACTTATGTTAAAAATATAGACTAATTATTTATATTTCAACCTATTTTTAGATTATTTCGCCCCCCCCCCTCTAGTATGTTGGCCGAGTCGGGAGGGGGCGATGGTATCAATCTCGCCCCCCCCCCCTACACTTTCGAGTGGGGGGGCGGTCCAATTTGTTTGTAGAAATCACAGCTTGCTAACAAAATCAATTAAATATCTATATCTTTAAAACATGTTATTGATGTTTTAACCGATCTTTATATTATGTCGTTCCCTGTTGGCCGATTGGTGGGGGGGGGGCGAATACCTTTACTGCCTTTCCCACCTAAACCCTTTGAGTGGGGGGGGGCTGTCCGTTTTTATGGAGAAATCATAGTTTGTGAACAAAATTAGTTGAATTAATATATAAATTGTATATTATGTCGCTCCCTTTCTGGTATCTTGGCCGATTCGGTGGTGTGAGGGGGGGGGGGGGGCGATTGCATGTACTGCCCTCGCCACTCTAGCTTTCTGAGTGCTGGGTGGGGCGGTCCTATTTTTGTGGAGAATCATAGTTTGTGACACCCACATACACTGGCGGATCCAGGGGGGGGGGGGCGGACGAACTTTAGTATAGCATTCACACAATTTGTATACGAATTTATTACTTATGTTAAAAATATAGACTAATTATTTAGTTGAATATCTATATAATATAAACTACGTATTGATATGTGACCCATTGTATATTATGTCGTACCATACTCTAATCTCAAATTGTATCATTAGTAAATTTAAATGAAAAAGGGTTGTACCAAGTGGGAGGGGCGATACATGCAATCGCATTTCCCCTTCGGACAAATCAATACTTTTTCGTTTTGTATTATAGTTAAGAAATTACAAAATTTAAAAAAAATCTATCACTAATATAATTTATATATACTATAAATTAAATTCTTATATCGAGTCGTCCCACCCATATTCTTTAATACCAAATGCAATCTTTAGCAGAAATTATTAAAGGAGCGAGGATTAATCGTTTTCACTCTACCGCCCCTCCCATTTCCAGACAGAGTTTATATAATTTCACATGAATTTATCATAATTATTTTAAGAAAGACTGTGCATTGGAAAGTTAGAATTCAAACGAAATTTTTCAGTATAACAGTCATAATTGAGATGAGTTATAAACTCATATAATACTTTCATAGTCGCCTTTTCCCAACCTTTACTCAATCTGATATTTTTCTAGTTAAATAAATTTGGGAATATAACTCACAATTTACACTTCGATTTTCTTAAATACTATTTATCGAATAATTTTTTTTTCGGCGGCGATCCTTAAAGCAAAAATCTAAATATGTGGGGTATCCTATCTTTTCAAGGAACAAATCAGTTTTATTAGCAATGTATTATGGGCCTATAAATTTATATTAGAATATTTTTCAAGTACAACATTATTCGAAAGGTCCTTTTTAATAGTATGAATAATGAGCTTTTGGTCAGGAGAATGCGTTTCTGCAGTGAAGAATGAAAAAAAACGCTTTTGGCGTCGGGGCTTCGCCCCGAACTCCATTGGTGAATAATGAGCTGTACTTGTCAGAGAATGCGTTTCTGCAATGAAGAATGCAAGAAAATGCTTTTAGCGTCGGGGCTTCGCCCCGAATTCCATTGATGAATAATGAGCTGTAGATGTCAGGAGAATGCGTTTCTGCAATGAAGAACGCTTTTGGTGTAGGGGCTTCGCCCCGAACTCCATTGATGAATAATAAGCTTCAGATATCAGGAGAATACGTGTCTACAGTGAAAAAAGCAAGAAAACGCTATTGTCGTCGGGGCTTCGCCCCGAACCCCACAAGAGAGCCTTATAGCGCTGCCCCAGTTGTTTTGTCTTTCGCCGAAGGTTGAGAAATGATACATATATATATATATATATATGTGTGTGTGTGCGCGCGCGCTGTACGCGCGTTTAGGCATAGGGTTAGGGTTTACTGGGCGTTAGGGTTAGGGTCTGGAAAAAAATCGCCCCCCCCACTCCAAAGTTCTGGATCCGCTAGTGCTGTAATGGGTACCTGACATTAGTTGGGAAATTTAAGGCGGTTGGCCATTGTGCTGGCCACATGACACCCTCGTTAACTTTAGGCCACAGAAACAGATACTCTATAGACCACAAGCTCTGAAGGGGAACTTTACTTTACCTTACATATCGTTTTGTGATTCAATGTCAAACTTAATGGTTATACATAACAGATATTCACATTCGGATTACATTTGTATACCATTAGCGAAAACACTCTTACTTATGTTTCTGAACGAAATTAACTGTACCGTTAGGGGTCGCCACGTTAAAAAGGTTGAGAACCGCTGTCCTAGACGCTCACTAATAACGTTTTTTGAGAGATTCGCAATCCTAGGACTGTTAGGCGCTAAAAATCGCAAGCTTTCTATCAATAATTTTTGTAATTTATTTTCGGTATTTCCCAAAAGACCACAGTCTACATATAAAGCATTAAAAATATTACAAATTTCGTATTTTAAACTATTTATCCCCCCTCCCTTATTCTACTTATTTTTAATATACCTTACGTCATTTCCACTTCCTTTTAGATGCGGTCTAAATAAAAACAAAACTAACCCTAATAGCATTTCGAGAGAAAAAGAGAGGAAGAGGTATATAGTACTTTGTAACACTGTCAAGGACAAAAGTAATCCTACAAGCATTAAAAAGATAAATCGAAATCTATTGTCGCTGGATTCAAAAGGAGTGAGATAAACGATTACAGTTAGGCCTAATAAAAACAAATTGATATTTCTTGTTATTTAGAGAAAAAAATATCAAAAATAAATGTAGCAAGGGGAACGGGAATATGGCATTCAATTTGAGCTTTCTGGAAGTTGGTACTGTATCTCTAGTCCTGAAACTGATGGTATAAACCAATGTATCTGGTGTCTAAAAAGACCTACCTCAGATTGCTTGCTTTAAGATTGAAGGAAACAAAAATAAAACTAACCAAAAACAAGGGGGAAAGTGACTGTCGTAATATAATTTAGATTGAATTGAGAAACAGAAGGAAAGTCACGTGAGTGCGTGTAAGTGTTGAGGTGCATTATGGAGCGCGTATTTCCAAATCAAGTCAAAAGTCTATGTCGGAGAAATTACGATGTGCAGGTTAAAGAAAAGAAAACGGGGGTTCCAGAGAGCGAAGAGAGAGAGAGAGAGAGAGAGAGATTGATAGACAGACAGAAAAGGAATTAGAGAGCGTGTCGTAAAATTTCATTGTAACAGACTCATTAATTCACGGGTTAAAAAAAGTATGTTGATTTGATAGTTAAAATGTGTCCCGTTTATTACGATTAAAAAAAAAAGATGAAGAATAGAGTGTTCTAGCCATAATTATAATATAAAGCCTTTGATTCGTAATTTGTTATTTATTATACATATTCTTAAAATTATTTTGTAAAGTTTGAAAATGTTCCGAAAACTAGGTTTAAGTAGCATACTGTGTACAAGTAGGTAGCTTGGATAGCTAATTGATGTAATATTATCATGCTACATAAAGATGAGTTTTACTGAGTAAAGTATAGCATTTGAATTTGGTATTTTCTTGGCATGAACAAAATGCTACCCTATAGGTATACAATAAAATATACATGTGCATGATATTCATAAACATGGGTTATTGAGATCACAAGCTGATTGCTTATTAGACAATGTAATTACAAGATACACTTCTGTCAATAAATGTTACATCTGCAGCTTTCTTAATCACTTGTAAAACCTGTTCGAGTGCCGGCATTTCGGAGTTAGCTATACAAAGACCTATCATGTTCTATGTTCTCAGATCATCAAGTCCACTTGTTTCAAGCGAGTGCCGGCATCTCGGAGTTAGCTATACAAAGACCTTCCATGTTCTATGTTCTCAGATCATCAAGTCCACTTGTTTCAAGCGAGTGCCGGCATCTCGGAGTTAGCTATACAAAGACCTTCCATGTTCTATGTTCTCAGATCATCAGGTCCACTAGTTTCAAGGTAATTTAAGACTAAGAGACAAAGACTGCTTTATTGTTCCTTACGGAATTTGTTGTGATTACAAGGACTCTTTTCTCATATAAAAACAACGCAACAGAAAAATACACATAAATAGAACAGACACAACATAAAGAGTTCATTCAGCGACTACACACACAGGCATCTTGGTGTTTTTCATGTTCCCTGATCAATGAGTGGCGGTGATAGAGTCTGACCGAGTGAGGTACGAACGAGTTTTTGTACCGCTTCGTTCTTGTTTTGATTGACAGCAGTCGCCCACTTCGCGACGACCTGACGTAGTTCTGATAGAGCGGGTGGCCGTTGCCTTCCAAGAATTTTTTGATTTTCCTTAGGCACGTTTGTTCAGAAAGTTCCTTTAAATGTGGTAATGTTGTGAGTGTCATTGTTGATGCCATTTTATGATGTTTTCTAGACGTCGCAACAGTTTAGATGAAGTGTTGCTTTGCCAAAAAGTTATTCCGTATGTTGTATAGTCGCGCCGTAAAAAGAATTTAGGATCTTCTTGTTTAGTTTAAAGCTATTGAGTTTGTATAAAAAAATACTGTTGCTGGGATGTTTTCTTTGTCAGAGTTCCAAGGTGGTCATCCCATGAAAGTTTGTTATTAACGATAACGCCTAGATATTTATATGCCTTTACTTGTTCTATAGATATTGTGCTTATTTGCAGTTCACGTATAGTTTGTTTTTTCTTTCTGAAATCTATTATAAGTTCTTTAGTTTTTGTGACATTCAGTTCTAGAAATCGGTGAACCAGTTTCTAAACTCTTCTATCGAGCTTCGATACTGAGTTTCATCTCCTGAAATAAGGCTGACTATGGCAGTATCATTAGCGAATTTAATGAGTTTAACTGAGTCATAGATGCTTCTTATGTCTTTAGTGTAAAGCGTGTACAGTACAGGAGAAAGTACACAACCTTGTGGAGCACCCGTACATAGTACTCTGACTCTGACCATACACTACTCCATCTTATACCAAATTACAAACCTACTCTTAAAACTACAAAGAGAGTTATAAAAACGGTCAAGATGTGGTCTGAAGAGGCTGTAGAAATACTACGAGGATGCATTGAGAAAACTAACTGGGAAATCTTTATTGAGAACTGTCCCTATATAAGCGAACTAACAGAAACTGTTAACTCGTATCTATTACTCTGCGAGGAGTTAACAATTCCAACAAAAACAATACAAGTCTATTTAAACAATAAGCCGTGGATGACAAAAAAATCAAACACCATATTATTGAATATCCTTATGATAAGTTCAAAGCGTTAAGGAGAAAAATTACTTCTTTATATTTTGGCAAATCTTTTTTTGAATTAGTGTTTAAGTCTACATCTTCATTGTCCTGGCCTAGTGTTTCTTCTTTGGCTAACGTGACTTATATATATCCAGAAATAAATGACGTTCTTCCAATTATGTATTTTAAACATTGTTGAAATAGAACAGCGGTTCTCAACCATTTATGCTCGGCGACCCCTTTTTACAATCCCCCACTCTGCGGCGACCCCCCCACCCCCCACCCCCGACACACAGATACAGCACTAGAAGAGAAGACAATAACAATCCATAGTTTCGATGGTATTAGACAACCCCTGGCAAATCGCCAATCGACCCCCAAGGGGGTCGCGACCGATAGGTTGAGAACCCCTGAAATAGAAGAATGGGATCAAATGTTGCTGTACTCTCTTTCTCTGCAAACATGTCATACTTTTAGATCTATTAACATTGTAAATGGTGACCTCAAAAAGAATGCTGCCCAGGACCTTCATTTAATAAAATCTGGAACATTAATACACATCCTATACAAGTATGCGCTATTTTGTCTAATGCTATTTCGTGTGAAATTTCACGCTAATTTGTCGCCGCTATTTTGTCCGCGCTATTTTGTCGGTCAACGAGACATGTGTATCTAATAGAAAGCAAGAAATACTTCGGGAACACTTTAAGCAAAGATGTCTGAACTCCATCATGATACTAACCAAGACCTCGTTACAAATAGCGATGTTCTTGCAAACGGAAAGCGTAGAGGCAATGCTTATGAATTGCGCTGTGCAGGGCAGTATGGAGGATGACCGTTAGCCACAGGCAATTTTTTTTTTTTTGGTGTGCTGAAAGGTGGTCGTCGAAACAATGAGATGAACTAAACCTGATATCACGGGTGAATGTGTGTAGGTATGTAAAATCTATTTTACAAATGAGCGAATCACCGGAAGTGAGTTAGTTGTCAAAAGTTGAGAGTGCAGTGTGTAATATGCCGGAAAAGTACATTAAAGTTTATGTGTATTGATCTAGTTGTTTAGTTGTTATGTTCGCTTGGGAACCTCGAGACACTTAGACTCATCGAGAAGGTAGTTGCGTTGCTAGAGAAGTATAAGTAACTCTATACTAGAAAAGCTGTAATACCTGAACATGCTTGAAAGAAGAGCTCAACCACACTTGGCACATTGGGTCAAAGGTCGCAGAATATCCAGTAGAGACCAAAAGGAAATAAACAGCTGAGAATAGGCCTTGACGTGACTTTCTCTTTTTTCATCCATATCTTTCTCCCTTTTCTCTACCTCTTTCTCATTCTCTCTTGACATATGCCTCTCTCTTTCTCTCTCCCTGTTTCTATCTTTCTTTTTCTCTCTTTCTCTCTCTTTCTTTCTGTCTTTTTTGCTCTCTCTTTATTTTTTTTTCTCTCATTACCTGTTTCTCTTTCTTGCTCTCTCTCTCTTCATCTCTTTTTTTCTCCCCTTATCTGTTTCTCTTTCTCTCTCTATCTCTCTGTCCCCCTTATCTCACCCTGGTTTGCTTAAGTAAATGAAATAGTTTCAGTCACTTGGGTGTTTCAAATCAGGCTAAGGTTACAGTCGCCTCTGACTCCTCCTAGCCCACCTTTGCTCGCTTGTCTGGTGCAGACTTTTGTTGATAGGGGTTTGAGAGGGAGCCCTTAGCTCTGGTTGACAAAGGGTTTGACTAGTCTGTGTGAAGCTGTGCGGGGTATACAAAGGTGCGGGGTATACAAAATGTATGTTAGTCATAAACATTACTGAAACTATGGACATACCAATGGGTCTTTGTACAACATACTACTGATACCAAACGTCTTACTATAGATACGACGGTAGGCTCGTAGTTCACGCTCGTGTTGCACTCTGTGTATGGCTTGTTGGAACAACAACTGAAGCACGAGTGCGTCTCGAGGGACAGACGTCTAATGAACAACAACTTTATGTACCTCTAGTTAACTACTTTGCAAATGTGGGGTATATAAGAGTGCGGGTTGTACGATTTTACCTTGTGCGGGTTATACCCGTATTCGTGGGTACATGCTCGAAAATACGGCAGTACTGTGCTAGCTGGGATTTACAGCAAATAGTGACAATAAATAAGTCATAACAAGGTGGTCACAAAGACAGTTATTGTGGAAACACAAACTCAGAATCGGTCTCCAAAGTGGTCCACCCAGGCAGGTAAAAAGGCAGGTTTCAATATTTTCAAAAAGAATATCAGAATGAAATTCTATCAAAGGCAAATGACAGAGAAGAATTGAGAAAGAAGGTTGACAGTACTTGTGTGGTGCCCCAGCGGTCCAGCTGACTAAGGGATAGGTGAAATGAAGCTAAGGTTAGATGTAAACCTGGCCTAACAGATTTCATATACTG
The DNA here is from genome assembly GCF_947242115.1 of Biomphalaria glabrata. Classification (NCBI taxonomy): domain Eukaryota; kingdom Metazoa; phylum Mollusca; class Gastropoda; family Planorbidae; genus Biomphalaria; species Biomphalaria glabrata. The sequence continues at coordinate 23,421,108 of NC_074714.1, read as the reverse complement.
ATTATCTTATTGATCTAATTATTTTGTACAGGGTCAATAGTGCAGCCAGAGCCGTTCACGCGATTTTACGGAAAACTACATATTAATTGTTGTATTAAATTATGTTCCCATTATATGTATATTAAATATATTTTTTTCTCTTTTAAAAAAATAGAAACCATTTTTTTTCTAAATGTAGTTGTTAGTATGACAGAACTTACGTAACTTAACAATACATTTGCAAATAAATATTTTTAAAAAGAAATATATAACTTTTGAGATATGTTAAAAATATTGTAAATTGTCATCTCCCTTACTAAATAGCCTCCCGTGTTTGTTACTATTAATAGTGAATGGTTGTAAAAAATGGTGTATTTTTATGAAAAAACTGCTTGCATAAGTGATTTTAAAAAATTAAAATTTTCACTTTCAGAAAAGAAAAAAGTAGCCGTTGCATCAGAACTTTGAAAGGTCTAAAATATCATGATGTCGGATTTTCAATATCTTTTTTAGTTTACGAGATCTAAACGGGACGGATGGTCGGACGGACGGACAGACATTCCATACACAACTAATAGCGTCTTTTCTCCTTTTAGGGGCGCTAAAAATGAACTACAGTGTTAAAACAGGGAAACCACTTAGCTGACTAAACATATAAACAATACTTTAACCTCTATGGGAATTTCTTTTTTTTGTTCACTAGTGCAGTCTTCTACAATAGCTTTACATTAACATCCTTAAAGCTGAAGTCTTTTTAGAAACGTTTAATCTCCTTGCTGTTTATATATATGGGAAATAACAAAAGCTAAATTTAGACTTATAAGTTTGTACTTCCTTGTTGGCTGCTTCAACGTATAGACGAACGTTTACTTTGAATTTTCTCTTTGTCCACAGTTCAAATGCCTTGAGAATTACTGTTATATTATGACTTATAGTTCATATAAGCTTTTTTTCTGGTGTAGTGAGACTTAAAATTGATACTATTAATGTCTCGCGTCTTTAATAAGGGAACCAGAAAGAGTACGTTTATACGCATCGTATCTAATAGATTTCAAGGAAGTTAGAAGTTCATTGGTTTCAAGGTATGTGTGTACGTATGTACAAATTATATAGTTACTTACATTAAATATTGTTAATATCTTTGATTATACAACCGGTCAGCTTGATGGAGTATTTAGTTAACCGGTCAGCTTGATGCAGTATTTAGACAACCGGTCAGCTTGATGCAGTATTTAGACAACCGGTCAGCTTGATGCATTGTTTAGACAACCGGTCAGCTTGATGCAGTACGTGTGTATTTTTACATAGTACATTACTATTATGCCAATTAATCCACACCATATGCTGATATTCCTCGTTCACTCCTAGTCCACTCCTCGTCCACTTCACGTCCACTCCTTGTCCACTCCTGGTCTTTTCCTGGTCCACTCATCGCCCACTCCTCGTTCTCTCCTGGTCCACTACTCGTCTTTTCCTCGTCTACCTATCGTCTTTCCTTTGTCCACTCATCATCCACTCCTCCTCTTTTCTTCGTAAACTCCTCGTTTACCCCTCATCCACTCCTGGTCCACTACTCGTCTTTTCCTCGTCTACCTATCGTCTTTTCTTTGTCCACTCCTCGTCCACTCCTCGTTCTCTCCTGGTCCACTACTCGTCTTTTCCTCGTCTACCTATTGTCTTTTCTTTGTCTACTCCTCATCCACTCCTCGTCTTTTCTTCGTCCACTCCTCGTCCACTCCTCGTTTACCCCTCGTCCACTCCTGGTCCACTCCTCGTCTTTTCTTCGTCCACTCCTCGTCCACTCCTCGTTTACCCCTCGTCCTCTCCTGGTCCACTCCTCGTCTTTTCCTCGTCTACCTATTGTCTTTTCTTTGTCTACTCCTCATCCACTCCTCGTCTTTTCTTTGTCCACTCCTGGCCCACTTCTCGTTTAATCCTCGTCCACTCCTAGTCCACTCCTCATCCACTCCTCGTCTTTTCTTTGTCCACTCCTGGCCCACTTCTCGTTTAATCCTCGTCCACTCCTAGTCCACTCCTCGTCCACTCCTCGTCTTTTCTTTGTCCACTCCTCATCCACTCCTCGTCTTTTCCTAGTCCACTTCTCGTTCACCCCTCGTCCACTCTTTTAAATGAATAGAAAATATAAATGACCTCCAAACACGCTGTACGGTTTCCAAATACAAATGCATTCAATAATTAATCAAGTGATGTATCTAAAATGTTTTTAAAATGTGTATTCATTTTAAGTAAAGTTCCCTTTTGAGACCTTGCGATCCATAGAAAGAAGATGTTGAGATCATGTTTTTTTGGTAAACGAGAAGGGTGTCATGTGGCCAGCGACAACGACTAATCGCATTTACTATCAGTAATTTATGTCAGGTAGATTTCAGTGGGCTCAGGGCAGCCCTAAAAATCCAGAAATTCAAAATCACAGTCATTACCGAGATTCGAACCCAGGACCCCAGGTTTGGAAGCCAAGTGCTTAGACACTCTACCACCGCGCCCCCCAGTTTATGTGCGAACTTGTCTTTACTTTCTTTGACTCCTATCAAAAACTTAAAAGTTACAACAGGAAGTCAGAAGCCAGTGAAGACAGATAACGTTGCTTATAATGTTTTAATAAACTACAACCTCTTAGAAACAGGCAGGGCCGGTTTCAAGGTAATTGGAGGCACTAGGCGATGTAAATAGTGTGGCCCCAAATGAAATAGAAAACAAAAATTAAGAACGATAACTACGCAATGAATATAAAACTTTCCAGTCTCAATATTTAATAAACAATTAAAATCAATTAAATTCGTGTGCTTCATGTACGATTCATGATCACTGGACTAGAAATAATGTTTTGACATTTTACTCAAATGGAATGTTTAGTCTAAGAAGTAGATCTAAGCATTCGTGAATTAACCTTGAATCAAAGTGGAGACTGAAATAGAGCTAAGCTAGTAGACATAGAGTCATAGAGCTCTGCTGTGTTTGAGATTTGGTCCAACTAGAGCTAGGCTAGTAGACATAGAGTCATAGAGTTCTGCTATGTTTGAGATTTGATCCAACTAGAGCTAGGCTAGTAGACATAGAGCCATAGAGTTCTACTATGTTTGAGATTTGATCCAACTAGAGCTAGGCTAGTAGACATAGAGTCATAGAGTTCTGTTATGTTTGAGATTTGATCCAACTAGAGCTAGGCTAGTAGACATAGAGCAATAGAGTTCTGCTATGTTTGAGATTTGATCCAACTAGAGCTAGGCTAGTAGACATAGAGTCTATTAGCCAACACCAAACCAAATAAAGCTTCTGGGCCTGATGGTATTCCAGCTAGATTACTCAAAGAACTAAGTAATGAGCTAGCCCCAGTGTTCAAAATACTCTTTCAGGCTTCACTTAACCAGGGCAGAGTACCAAAGGACTGGAAAGAAGCTAATGTCACCCCCCTATTTAAAAAAGGAGAAAAATCTGACCCAGGAAACTACAGACCAGTATCACTTACCAGCATCACATGTAAAATCCTAGAACACATAATATGTAGCAACATCATAAACCACTTAGACAAACATAATGTCCTCACACCATACCAACATGGCTTTAGGAAATATAGATCATGTGAAACACAACTAATCCTATACTCTTAAACGAGCAATTCTTGTATGTATGTATATATATTTATATATATATATATATATATATATATATATATAAATTTTATTTCGAAAACGGCTCTAACGATTTTCTTTAAAAGTTCACGGTATGTGCATAATAGTGAGAAAAAAATTCTCAACTCACTGGCCACATCGGGAAAACTCGAGCTCGACCGTTATATCGGTTTGAAAATGGCTCATTATCGAAAAATTTATTTTGGCTAGAATGTTTTATGAATGAAATTTTCTGTATGACGTCAATGGGAAAAAAAACTTGACACCGCTTACGTCACTAGGCTCACAGCAGTACACTAAGACATTTCTTCGCAAACAAGAAAAAGTTTTAATGATTCAATTGGCGTAATTAAACATTTGCGCACCATCTTATTGTACATTGATCCATTATGGAAGAAAAATAATGAAATTAAATTTGTTGATGTATGATTAGTTATTGTGTTTTAAAGGCTTTATAAATTGTTTACACTTTCATTGCGTACACCCGTAGGTAGCTTTTACTTTGTTATTATTTTGCTGGTGAATTATTGCAATGTGTTTAAGCTTCGAAGTCTGCTGTCCAATACCAAAACATAGGAAATGGTCATAACACAGCATATCTATGCCATATTTGCACAATCAGGGCCGGCCCTAACATTTGCGGGGCCCTATGTGAAATGTGAGGATTGCGCGCGGACCAGTAAGGGTAGAGATAAAGATAATAAGTGAAAATAAAGATTTTGTATTAGAAAATAAATTCGTATTTGCATTACATTTTTATTAAATGAAAGCTGACGATGCCGTTTTTTTATATCACGCGTAGGACTGGCGTTTACCATATTGATTGACACGCCAAAGTGACAATTTTGTCTTTTTAAGGACATTTTTATGAGTTTCAGGAGATTTCCAGGAGCTCCTTGAAAACAAGGAGACCACGGGAACCCTATTATAAATTATAATGGTTTAATTTAATAATTTACACCTAGAATTAGCGCGGGGCTTTTGAACCTTCGGAGTCCACCACTGTGACAGCATAGGCCTAGGGCTGGCCCTGATGATATCCAGCTCGCGGTCAACGAATTTTCATCACGCTGCTGCCTTTTTTTTATTTGTTAACCTATAAACCTCGGTAAAACAGAAGTCATGTTCCAAAAGTCACCCAATAAAACCTACTCAGCCCAAAGATCACTGCTCATAGACATCCCTTAAAGTGGTAGATAACTTCACATTATCTGGGAAGCATTTAATCAAATGACGCATTGCTTGAAAGAGAGGTTGATATGTGATCCTGGATAGTCGTGCTTTTGGACGCCTCCAAGCGAGAGTGTGGCGAAATAAATCGCTCCGCCTGTCTACAAAAATCAGTGTCAACCAGTATTCTCTCAACCCTCTCTATGTGGATCTGAGACATGAGTACTTTATAGAAAGCAACTAAGACTTCTTGAACGACTTTACCAAAGACCACAATACAAACAGCGATATTCTTGCAAAATGGTATGAAATTCGAGTCCCAAGATAAGTGAGGAATGCAGTATTTCCCTTTGCTGTGCAGCCCCAACTGTGACCTACATATTTTGCCACATCCAGGGCAAGCATAACCATTGTCCGCAGGTGGCCGATTTAGATTTTCTTTTCGCCGTCTGCGTTTGTTCTCGGCAGCAGATTTTCTTTTGGTCTCAAATGTGTATCTCGCGGCCTTCGTGAGAGACCTCCAGCTGTCTCGTTCTGAGGCCGCATGCAACCAGGTGCTCTCTTCTATGTCAGCCAAGGAAAGTTGACGACTAGGCTGGTCTTTAAAGAATTTCCGTGGAGCGCCTCTGTTACGTCGACTACATTTTAGCTCACAAAAAAAGACTGCCTTTGGCATTCGTTCGTCTCCCATACGGGATACGTGCCCTACCCAGTGCAACTGTCGGACCATAAGAAGTCCCACTATACTGTCCATACCGGCGTTGGCAAGGACATCGCTGTATGTAGTGCTGTCCTGCCACCGTATGTCCATGATGGAGCGCAAGCATCTTTGGTGAAAGCACTCAAGAAGTCTTAGTTTTTTCTGTAAAGTGTCCATGTCTCAGAGCCATAATAAATATACTAATTGCAGTATTAAATGTCATGAAGTAACCATTTTAGAAGTTATACTGCAAAGACTTTTTTACAAGCCTATAATAGCCCAATAGTTCTACATGAAAGAAGCAATGTAAAACGTTAAGACGTGAGCTGTGGTTTTCTATAGGCCTACTATTGGAGGGACTTTCTATTCTAATCGCCATGTACAATTACATTGAGAACTGAAAGAACTAAAAAGCAACTCTTCAGATTGATAGTCTTTACCCGATAGTTCATTTTCGTAATTACAACAATATTCCCAAAATAACTTCGGGTAAATATCCTTCCTTAACAAATTATTCATCCGAGCGAGGCTCGGTCACCTGATATTAGGACTAATTGATGATTTTTCAAAAGGTTTAGATAATAGTGAACAAATAGATGCTATCTTACTAGATTTTTCTAAGGCTTTTGACAAAGTTCACCACCATAGTTTGCTTAAAAAAATAAAATATTTCGGCATTAATGGTCCACTGCATCAGTGGATTAAAGACTTTCTGATAGGGAGAGAACAAACTGTAATAATAAATGGCTCTAAATCAACACCGATAACAGTAAACTCAGGTGTACCTCTAGGAACAGTCTTGGGTCCACTACTATTTTTAATTTACAATTTTCGATTTACCAAATTGCATTACTTCAGGAACAAAAGTCAGATTATTTGCAGACGATTGCATAATAATTAGAACAATAAAAACAACACAAGACACAGATATTTTGCAAAGAGAATTAGATGAATTACAGAAATGGGAATCAAATTGGAGCATGTCATTCCACCCAGAAAAATGTCAGTTGTTAAGAGTAACAAAAAAACTAAAACAAATTAATTCCACTTATCTTATTCATGGCAAACTAGTAACACAGACTAAAAACGCAAAATACCTAGGTGTTATAATAAATGAAAAACTGTCATGGAATCCACATATTGATGAAACTACAAAAAAATCAAACAAAGCATTAGGATTTATTAAAAGAAATTTCTATAAATCAAATAAGAACATAAAACTAAAATGTTATTTAACCTTGGTTAGGCCAATAATAGAATATGCATCCTCCGTTTGGGACCCCTCAACTCAATATAACATTAAGAAACTGGAACAGACACAAAATAGAGCAGTGCGATTCATAACAAACGAATATTCACATTGACTAGAGTAACACCTTTAGTAAAATCACTAAATTTAGAAAGCCTTCAGGACAGAAGGCTCAAAAGTAAAGTAGCAATAATACATAAAACACTGAACCATAATCTTCAAATACAAAAACAAAATTTAATAAAATACTCTGAAAGACACAAAGATAAAGGCACATTCCTCGTCCCATATGCTAGGACAAATTTGTACAAATACTCCTTCTTCCCTAGTGCTATTAGAGCATGGAATGGGTTGCCTGAGCTAGCCAGGAAAAACAGTGACTTGGCAGAATTTAAGTCATTGGTTAATATGCATGACTAAATGCATGACGCGTAGGACGTAATCATCTTCTTTTTTGAAGTAACGTCTGTATTATATAAGATAAGAAGAAGAGTCATAAAGTTCTGCTATGTTTGAGATTTGATCCAATTAGAGCTAGGCTAGGAGACATAGAGTCATAGAGTTCTGCTATGTTTGAGATTTGATCCAATTAGAGCTAGGCTGGTAGACATAGAGTCATAGAGTTCTGCTATGTTTGAGATTTGATCCAATTAGAGCTAGGCTAGGAGACATAGAGTCATAGAGTTCTGCTATGTTTGAGATTTGATCCAATTAGAGCTAGGCTGGTAGACATAGAGTCATAGAGTTCTGCTATGTTTGAGATTTGATCCAATTAGAGCTAGGCTGGTAGACATAGAGTCATAGAGTTCTGCTATGTTTGAGATTTGATCCAATTAGAGCTAGGCTGGTAGACATAGAGCCATAGGGTTCTGCTATGTTTGAGATTTGATCCAACTAGAGCTAGGCTGGTAGACATAGAGCCATAGAGTTCTGCTATGTTTGAGATTTGATCCAATTAGAACTAGGCTGGTAGACATAGAGCCATAGAGTTCTGCTATGTTTGAGATTTGATCCAATTAGAACTAGGCTAGTAGACATAGAGCCATAGAGTTCTGCTGTGTTTGAGATTTGATCCAACTAGAGCTAGGCTAGTAGACATAGAGCCATAGAGTTCTACTATGTTTGAGATTTGATCCAATTAGAGCTAGGCTAGGAGACATAGAGTCATAGAGTTCTGCTATGTTTGAGATTTGGTCTAACTAGAGCTAGGCTAGTAGACATAGAGTCATAGAGTTCTGCTATGTTTGAGATTTGATCCAACTAGAGCTAGGCTAGTAGACATAGAGTCATAGAGTTCTGCTATGTTTGAGATTTGATCCAATTAGAGCTAGGCTAGGAGACATAGAGTCATAGAGTTCTGCTATGTTTGAGATTTGATCCAATTAGAGCTAGGCTGGTAGACATAGAGTCATAGAGTTCTGCTATGTTTGAGATTTGATCCAATTAGAGCTAGGCTGGTAGACATAGAGTCATAGAGTTCTGCTATGTTTGAGATTTGATCCAATTAGAGCTAGGCTGGTAGACATAGAGCCATAGGGTTCTGCTATGTTTGAGATTTGATCCAACTAGAGCTAGGCTGGTAGACATAGAGCCATAGAGTTCTGCTATGTTTGAGATTTGATCCAATTAGAACTAGGCTGGTAGACATAGAGCCATAGAGTTCTGCTATGTTTGAGATTTGATCCAATTAGAACTAGGCTAGTAGACATAGAGCCATAGAGTTCTGCTGTGTTTGAGATTTGATCCAACTAGAGCTAGGCAAGTAGACATAGAGCCATAGAGTTCTGTTATGTTTGAGATTTGATCCAATTAGAGCTAGGCTGGTAGACATAGAGCCATAGGGTTCTGCCATGTTTGAGATTTGATCCAACTAGAGCTAGGCTGGTAGACATAGAGCCATAGAGTTCTGCTATGTTTGAGATTTGATCCAATTAGAACTAGGCTGGTAGACATAGAGCCATAGAGTTCTGCTAGGTTTGAGATTTGATCCAATTAGAACTAGGCTAGTAGACATAGAGCCATAGAGTTCTGCTGTGTTTGAGATTTGATCCAACTAGAGCTAGGCTAGTAGACATAGAGCCATAGAGTTCTACTATGTTTGAGATTTGATCCAATTATAGCTAGGCTAGGAGACAGAGTCATAGAGTTCTGCTATGTTTGAGATTTGGTCTAACTAGAGCTAGGCTAGTAGACATAGAGTCATAGAGTTCTGCTATGTTTGAGATTTGATCCAACTAGAGCTAGGCTAGTAGACATAGAGTCATAGAGTTCTGCTATGTTTCAGATTTGGTCCAATTAGAGCTAAGCTGGTAGACATAGAGCCATAGAGTTCTGCTGTGTTTGAGATTTGATCCAATTTTGAACTAGGCTAGTAGACATAGAGTTATAGAGCTCTGCTATGTTTCAGATTTGGTCCATGTTTCTGCAATTTTTGTCTTTAATTAGTTTTTCCTTTGAGTTCTGTGCGAGGCCCATACCAATCAGAGGCAATCTGCTGCTGCCTACCTTTCCTATGGTTAAGGCTGGCCCTGAAACAGGTTTCAACATAATTGCAGTAGCAGAAGGAACTCAATCGGAAAAATCAATACTTATTAATAGTTGGATTAGGTAGGGCACGTTGAAGAGTACTGAGAGATCGTGTAAATAATGATAAAGATTCCTAGACATCTAAACATTAGTAATTGTAGCATTGGTGTGGTTTGTGTATAGTCCAGAGTCTCGATAACTACAGCGATTTCAACCACTTACATGTTGTATTGGTTGGTCGTTGTGTTGGCCACATAAACGGATGACCTTTGAATTTTGTTACTTTTAGATCGCAAGTTCTGGAATGGGAACTATACTTGTTTATTTACTGACATGTTTTATGGTGACACAGAGAACAAACGTTAATTTCCAGTGACTAATTAAAGGTGATGTTTATTTACAATAATAATAAGGCTTGTCTTCGAATCAAAAGATAAATGAGGAATGCAGTATTCCCAGTGGCTACGTAGCCCCATTTGTGTCCTATATATTTTGCCACATCCAGGGCAAGGATAACCATTGACCGCCGGTGATCGATTAAGATTTTCTTTTCGCCTTCTGCGTCTGTCCTCGGCAGCGGATTTTCCTTTGGTCTCAAATGTGTATCCCGCGGCTTTTGTGATTGACCTCTAGCTGTCTCGTTCTGAATCCGCATGTAACCAGGTGCTCTCTTAGCTAAGGCCAATTGGCGCCTAAGCTGGTCTTTTTAAGCTAACTTTAAAGCGTTTTGGTGGGGCACCTGTGTTACGTCGACCACCTTTTAGCTCACCCAAAAATAAAAGACTGCTTTTGGCATACGTTCTTTTCCCATACGGGGGCCATTCTATTGACATCGTCTATTGTCTCCAATGACAATAATATATAGATGAAAACGTAGTAATGGTGCAATATTAATCCATATATAACGAATATATAATTCAGATGGTGATAAATAGTATTCGTACACATGATCAATGACTTGAAATATACAATGATCAATCCTGTTACTGACTGATTCTACGATGAAATAACTTCATCAATGCACCTTGTATAATACATGATAGTTTGACGTTCTAAAAAACTCTCATATACTTAATACTTTTCTAACTACAGAACTTTATGCGAGCACGACAGATGTCTCTTCATTAAAGAAATATTTACTTTCGACTTGTAACTTTCAGATGTTTCTTCGGAATAAAGGTTTTTACATTCTAGCCCTAAATATCTTTAGTAACGCACTAACCGCACAACCAGGTAGCCACACAACCAGGTAGCCACACAACCAGGTAGTCACAATACCAGGGGCTGCAACTAGACAGCAATCACAATCAGGCATCCATACAACTAAGCAGTCATCTTGACCCGAAATATAGAAAAAAAATATGTTTGCCGTTGTTAAAGTCTGATCTGGAATGGCAGACAGACGTAAACGTTGTTTGATCCGTGAAGATTGTACTATTATTATCTATGTCAGTATCACTATGATAAAATGTTTAAATGCCTGACATATAGCTTAAATTTAAATTCCACTACGAGTGATGTAGAGAATGTATTAGTCTTCTACCTTTCGATCTTAAGAGAAATACAATAAAGGTTTAAGTAATGTTCATATGTTCATATACGTTGAGAATTATAACATTTGTAACAATTAATTTCATTCATGTTTTACTTTCAGGAACATAAAAAAAAAAAAGAACAACAAGGAAACAAGCAATTAACAGCAACACAAATTAAGTGATTCAAATGAATATGGTTCGGTTGTAATAACTCGTTTGAAATAAATAATTGAAAAGCTGTTGCTAGATTAAATAAAGATTGAAAGTATTAAGACACCCTTCATCCTAAAATTCTGAATATGGACATAGTTAATTGCAAGGACAGTGCAAACCAAGAGCTAATGCATGCTGCTTTTGGAGGTGATCTCGACGCCTTAAAGCTTCAATTATCAACGGTTGAAGATCTAGATACACAATGGGAACAAGGCTTCACAGCGTTGATGTTCGCTGTTCAAAACGACCACTACGACTCAGTGGAGCTCCTTGCTGCTAACCACGCCTCACTAGACATTACAGATGAAAACGGCAGGACCGCTCTTTATCTTGCGGCTGAAGCAGGTCACCTAAACAGCCTGAAGATTCTTCTCAACTATGGAGCTTCTGTATACATTGCCAACAAAGACGGGATATCTCCGTTGAGCATTTCGGCTCTTAAAGGTCATCAACTTTGCGTTCGAGAACTAGTCAACGCTGGTTCCTACATTGAAAGAAAAAGTTTTAAGGGCATTACAGCTTTGATGAATGCCGCCGCGAATGGGTTTCTTGAGTGCGTTGAGGAACTTATCAAAGGTGGCGCCGATGTCGACGCAACAGATCTTTTTGGAGGAACAGCAGCATCCAGAGCAGCGAATTTAGGTCACTTGGAATGTTTTCATGCCCTTGTACAAGCTGGGGCAGATGTTCTGTGGAGAGACGATTCTGAGGATTCGCTCTTTCATAAAGCTAAATTAAAACAAAAGGAATATGATACTTCAATTGAAAAAAAATGTTTGAATATTTGTGCACCTCAAGATGATATAATTGAATTAGAAACCACCAGTTGTTTAACAAGTGGAGAAGTAATTGAATTAGACCCAATCTCTCAAATATTTAAAGCAATAAAAAATAATGAGATCGATAGAGTCAAATATCTAATAGACAACGGTTGTGATGTGAATTGGACTTCAAAGACAGGACAAACACCATTAATGTTAGCTTGCTGTCTTAATTTTATGGATATTGTAAGATTTTTAATTCAAGCTAATGCAGAGATTAATGTCTCTGATAGTAATGGATTAACTGCTCTCTCGTTTTGTGTCCAGTCGGGACATTGGGAATGTGCAGAGATCCTGGTAAGTAACGGAGCCAAAGTCAATGTAATAAGCATTTCCGGAGCAACACCCTTGCTGAAAGCGACACAAAATGATCAATTCAGTTGCATCGATGCATTAATGAAAGGATGCGATACCCTCACTATAGAAGGAGATTTAATGCCATTACTTGTTCCAATACGAAATGGTCAATTCCAAAACTTCTTAACTTTGGTCAATTGGATTTCACACCATAGACATTCTAATTGTGTGAAATTAGATGAAAAATGGGACAATATCATGAATGTAACTGATTCTGCAGGCATGACGCCACTAATGTACGCAGCATTACACAATAATTTAGAATGTGTTGGAGAGTTACTAAGCACTAGAGCTAAGATAGATCTGATGGATAATTTTGGCAGAACGGCTCTAATGATTGCTGTAGGCAACAACAATAGTAAGAATGTTCAATTACTTTTAGAGTATGGCGCAAACTGTAATCTTTTAGACTGCAAAGGAAGAACAGCATTATTTTATGCTGTTAAATTAGCCTCAACAGAGACAGAAGCCACATTTGGAGATAATAAACCTTTACAACGCTCACAATGTATTCAATATCTTATTGGACACAAGGTCATGATTAACACAATGGATTCCAAAGGAAACACACCTTTGCATGTGGCCGCAAAGACCGGCTGTGATGAGGGTGTTACTATTCTCCTGGACAAGAAGGCTGCAAAGTACATAACAAATAAAGAAGGCAGAACGCCTCTGATGCTAGCAGCCACAAACAACAGAGTGAAATGCCTGCAGGTTTTGACGGAGGCTAAAGTGGATACTAATCAAACGGATTGTTTGGGGATGACAGCTTTAATCCTAGCAACACAGTCTAACAACATCAACATTGTCAAAGTCCTGTTATTAGCTCGGGCTGATGTTGACATAAAAGACTTGAATGGTGACACAGCGCTGATACATGCTGCTAGACATGGTCATTCACAATGCTTAGAATTACTTTTACAGAATGGAGCTTTAACTGATATAACTAATTCTAAAGGGGAAACTGCGTTAATTGTAGCTATATCTTTTAATCACATCGCTTGCTTACAAACATTGGTTGAATATGGCGTTAGTTGGAATAATAAACCTGTAGAAACAATACTCAGCATTAATCCAAACGGATTGAGACACAACAAACAAACATTACCCACTCAGTCAGAGGCTGGACATCAATTCTGTTATAAAAACAAAGAGTTAATTCATGCAGCCAAACGTGGTGACGTGTCTCTTTTGCAGTCACTTCTTGAGAATGGAGCCTCAGTAAATGCTGTGGACGAAAGTGGAGTCTCCTCCATCATGCTTGCAGCTCTGTACAACAAATCACAATGCGTCCAAATTTTAATTATTGCTGGTGCAAACATTGACAAGCGAAGCAAGAAAGGTATAACGGCTCTAATGAATGCTTCCAACAGAGGTCACAAGCAATGTGTTGAAATGCTGCTTGCAGCCGGGGCCAATGTTGACCTTGTTGACAATACAAACATGACTGCCTTATCAAGAGCTGCCTCGAGAGGTCATTTAGGTTGTTTGAAAGCTTTATTAGCGTGTGGCGCTGACGTTAACACCTGCAACAAAAGTGGGCAAACTCCATTAATACTGTCAACGGATAATTGTAAAATTGACTGCATGTTGGAACTTATTGAGTCAGGATGTGATGTCAACAGAAGAGATTATCAGGGAAGATCTGCCCTAGCGATTGCTATCGAGAATCGCAATAACGAAGTAGCAGAAATTCTCATAAAACAAAGTTTTGATATAAAAACTGTGTCCAATGATAAAACAGCTTTGATGATAGCTGCATGCTGCGGAAATGTCACTATTCTTGAGGATTTGGTTTCCAATTATTGCTGTATAGATTTGGTGGATAGCAATGGTGACACTGCACTAATACACTCTGCACGCTCAAGAAACATCGATTGCCTTATCAAACTTATAGAGCTTGGAGCAAACGTTGACAAACAAAATAATTACGGTGACACAGCTACTGTTATAGCGACAAGAAACAACGACATCCAAAGTCTTAAGATTCTTTTAAAAGCAAGGGCCAAACGTAATGCTGTGGCTAACAATGATGACTCAGCTCTAGGTGTCGCTGCTTCACAAGGCTTTAAAGAATGTTTAGAACTTTTAATCCATGAAAATGACTGCATTGATCTTGGTAACAATCTTGGACAGACCCCATTGATGTTATCTGTTGTAAATAAACGGCTAGAATGTATAGAGATGTTAATTGAAGCTGGGGCCGATGTCAATGCAAAGTGTAAACAAGGTAACACTTGTCTTATGTATGCAACATTACCTGGAAATATACAGAGTGTGAAACTTTTGCTTAAGAACGGCTCAGATGTCAATTTACAAAATAATGACGGTAACACTGCATTGATCATGGCAGCGTCTGGAGGTTACGTCGACTGCTTACAGGCTCTTTTAGACTCGGCTGCTGATGCTAACATACAGAATGCAAAGGGCATGACGGCGTTAATGAGATCTGTTGCTATTGGTGAAACCAGTCTATTTCTTGAGTGCTCCAAGATTTTGATAGAAAAGGGCAGTCAACTAAATCTAAAAGACAACAATGGAAACACCGCTTTGCATCATGCAGCATTAAACGGAAATGCTAAATGTGTAGCTCTTCTCGTTGACAACAAATCGTTTTTGAATGAAGTCAACAAGGAAGGCAAGACGTCATTGCTGCTGGCAACTATAAGCTTGCAAGATGAGTGTCTCTCCATTCTTCTGAAGGCTGGTGCTGACGTTAGCATTAAAAGCAGCAATGGGCTCAATGCACTCATGTACGCCTGCACAGTTAACTCTAAGGCCTGCCTAAACCTGCTACTACAGCATACATTTCCTTTGGATGAAACTGATTCAGACGGAAAAACTGCTTTATACATGGCCGCTATAAAGGGATTCACTAGTTGCGTTGAGGCATTAGTTTTGGCAGGAGCTTCCGTCAACATCTCCAATAATATCAAAGTGACACCTCTAATGAAATCCGTGGAAGAAGACTGCACACAGTGTGCTAGTTTTTTAATCAAATCCGGGGCCAATGTAAATGAAGAAGATAAAGAAGGTAACACAGCACTAATGTATTCAGCGAAGACTGGAAACGTTAATTTATTGCCAGAACTCATTACCTCAGGAGCAGACCTTAACAAGGCTAATGCCAATGGAGTCACCCCAGTAATGAGTGGTGTACTAAATGGTAAATTAGATTGGGTTAAAAAGCTTGTTTCGTTAGGATCTAATATAAGTGGTCAAGACAAATTTGGAGAAACTGCTCTTATGCACGCTGTTAAAACTTCATATCCCGAGATGTTGGATTACATTTTGATAAAAGAAAAGCACATAAACGCATTAAGACATGATGGAAAGTCTGCTTTTCACATTGCTGTCTTAAAGAGGAACATTACGTTCATAGAAACACTTATTAAACACGGAGCAAATGTCAACGTTGCTGACAATTCAGGGCGCACCCCATTGATTACTGCATCCAGATTTGGAATTGTTGATTGTGCCAAGACACTCTTAAAAAATGGTGCAAACATTAACTGTAGGTGTATTGAAGGAAAAACCGCCGTCATATATGCAGCGGCAAATTGCTCAATGCTTCAAGTTTTAATCCGATGGCATCCAGAATTAAATACAGTTGATAACGAAGGACATTCAGCATTGTTTTATGCCATTCAGAAAAACGCTCATAAATGCATCCAGCTGCTCATAGAATTTGGATCAGATGTCAACAAAACTTCAACAGACGGTGAGACGTTTCTCCAGCAGGCCGTGAGGTTCCAATTGACAGTGTCTGTGAAGACTATTATTCAAGCTGGAGCGTTTGTCAATAAAGCAGACGCAACCGGATGTACCCCATTAATGATGGCCTGCACCATTCAAAACACAAACATATTAAATCTTCTCTTAAAGCGTGGTGCGCAAGTAAACGCTTGCAACGCTAAAAAATTAACGTCTCTAATGATTACAGCAGCATCTGGTGATCTATACAATTTAAAGATGTTGATAGATGTCGGTGCTGACATAAATGCAATGGACGATAAAGGCTGCACGAGTTTTATCCACGCTACAAAACATGGTCATTTAGCATGCGTTAAGCAGCTGATTCTGACAGGAGCTGATGTCAATCACCGTACTCTTAAAGGCAATACAGCTTTAAAGTATGCGGCGAAATTCGGACATCTGGACTGCCTAAAAGTTCTAATAGACTATAAGGCTAATATTAACTCGGTAGATAATGAAGGAGCTACGCCTTTGATCGCAGCTTTAGCTAGAGAAGAAGACGACTGCGTGCGATGTCTTGTTGAGTCAGGGGCGGATATTAATTGTACGTCTTCTCCAGTGTCGCCCCTGACGCTTGCGCTGGCCAGCAGAAACGTTGTTGTGCTAAGAATGTTCACAGAAAAAAGTGTGGATGTGAAAGATTATTGCATTGACATGGAGGACTTTTGCTATCTCATTGAGCAAAATGAAAAGAAAATATTGCAATATTTTGTATCGCATTGCGTAATACCAAATATTTACCAAGAGGAAGATTCGGTCATTGAAACAGCTTTGAACAGCGAGAACATTGGAATAGTCAAATACTTCCTTATTAATAATATTGTCACTCATGATGATCTTTTTTACGACCAAAACATGATTATAGAACCTGAGCCAAGTGATGAAATGCAAACCTACAATGGGCCTTTTCCTCTTGTAAAACTTGCTTATCTTACTATATCTTCTATTATAGGATATGGCCCTGGCAGGACAGACAAAATCAGTTCACTTCCTATTCCTGAACAGATCAAAAACTTGTTTCTTCACAAGGGCTACATGGCACAAGTTTGCCCCAAACGTTGGAGCTCTATTCCTATATGTTCAGATATGTTTGAATTCGGATCTAGACCGTTCTCAAACGGGCTGCTTTTTAACTGGCCAGTTGGTTACAGAGTGAAACTGTGCCAGTGTGGTTCTTGTCGAGGTGAAAAACTTCTAGATTTTGATGACAACATACGTACGTAATGAATGCCTGAAACGATTACGGAACCAATAAGAATTGTTTCTTTGTTTACTAGAGCTGAAACAACACTTTTATATCTGTCAGATTACGATGTACTTGGTGGTGTATCATTTATTTGCGATAACACATTTTTTTTTTATTCTTAGTCCCATAGGAGATGTTTGCGATAAACTAAACACTGCCAACTTGCCAAGGACGCTTAATTGTCACTGTTGCCAAGTAAAACAAACAAGAATTGAGCTCTAATGTTAACACTATCTGATTGCATGGCTGTTGATCTTCATGGCAAATCTCATTTTTACATCGAGTTACATGCCTATTTTTATTAAATCAGTTTCAATTCATAGAGTGAGAGTTTATTTCATTCTTTCATACTGAGATTGGTTTGTGTTAAGAACTGAAATGTAACGATCCAAAAATAATAATCGCCATAGTTTAACTCGCAGTCTGGACATATCATCAAAGTGAACTGGAACTAAATTAATGAATCTCCCCTTCTTACGCTAGACTACGTCATGTTTCTATAAATATCAAGACAATTTATACTGTCTAGTTGATATGTCTAAAAAGACGCTCTCAATATACCTATTTAAAGCAGTCATTTCTATGGTGCATTCATAAATTGCGTTATAAGGCAATATCGTATGAGTATCATTAGTGAAAGCGAGACTAATTGTGATAGTAGGTCTCAACACTGACCTGTATCGTAGTGAGCAGTGGACCTATAGCTCATTACCAAGTCTTACAGACCTATTAAATTGCAACAAGCTATTGGCTGAAGCTGCCCACATGATGCGACGTTGCAGGTCAGTGTTCCTGCCTACTATGACGATTAGTCTAGATGAAAGACGTCATGCTAGGGAAATTTGCCAAAGTAAAAGTCCAAGGCTGGACGAGCAGCCTATTTATCTATTATCAGCTGAAACAAAACGATGATTTATTTACTTTATTAATAAGTTTTTGATTATTTTAACATTGTCATTTAATGGAATATTAAAGTTTTTGTTGTCAATACATGTTCTGTTTTATCTGAATTCTGTAATCTATGCTTCTGAAAAGTTAATTTAAAGTTAAACGACATTTTTAAATAGTTTTTTAATAGTCTTACAAATCTATGGATTTTTTGTATGTGTATTTGTGTATTTTTCTGTAAGCTAAGTATTTCTAACTCTCAAAGTTACAGTGTATTTTGGTTATGTCTAAAAAGCTATCCGGCTATTAACTCTAGCCCTCCAGTTTGATTATGTGGGAAATTTGTAAAACAGTCATGTAAGATAACATTCGACAATTGTTTTGGTATTTTTTATGATATGATATTACCAGGGTGTCAGGCCATTTAGCTGACCTTACTTAACGCCAGGTCGAAAAAAAAAAGATTTTCACGTTGGCATGGTCTAAAGGGCGAAAAAAAACAACCACCTCACAGTTTGGGGTTAGGTGACTGAAGCAAGGTTATCTGTCCGCCTGTTAAAATATCCAGTGCTTTAGTAACGGAAAGGATTTGTATTTAATATTCATAATTTTTCTTTATAATAACTGTACAAATATATCTAAATGTAAAAGAAAAATATATTCAAAAGCTTTCATTTTGCTTTATAATTTTATTTTATTTATTGTAAACCTTAAACTTAATATAAGCTTTACATTTTTAAAAAGTATTTTTTAGTATTTTAATAGTTTTTTTTTCTCTATTAACACTTGCAGATCATGCAAACCATGCTTCAGTTTATAATAAGACACAATGTTTAATTATTTAGTGGAATCAAGTTGTAATTTTACAATTACAAAAATGCACTCACATCCCCCGTTATTTCATTTCTATTATTCTTTTTTAGCGGCCCCCGAAAGGGAAAAAGACGATATTAGTTTTGTGTGGCCTGTCTGTCCATCCGTCCGTACGTCCCGTTTAGATCTCGTAACCTAGAAAAGATAATGAAAATCCAACATCACAATATTTTAGATCATTCAAAGTTCTGATGCAATGGCTACTTTTTTCTTTTCTGAAAGCGGAAAATCTAATTTTTTAAAGCACTTATGCAAGCAGTTTTTTCATAAATACATCACTTTTACAACTATTCACTATTAATAGTAAGAAACACTTGAGGCTCGTTATTAGGGTTAATAGTAATACACTATATTTCTAACACATTTATGCAAACGGTTGTAGATCTGTGGTCAAAAAATTTATTTTTTTTATTTTGATTGTTAAGTTATACAAGTTTTGTTATACTAAATGTTTATTATTTTTTTAAGAGAAAAAATCTATTTAGTATACATATAAGTCAATCATAAATTAAAACAACTATTAATAAGTAGTTTTTCATATTATCGCGTGAACTGCAGTGTTGAATCCCTCAATATAGAACACCTAAACAAAGAATTTTTTTTTTTTTATACGGAAATGTTTTATTCTTGAGGAACTAGAGATTGGCCCTTTACAAAACAATTAGATCAATTAGATATTCATTATAAAACATCAGTTAGGCCAGGCTGACATCTAACTTCACATTCACTTTCACCTATCCTTTGATCTGCTGGACCGCTGGGGCACCACACAAGATCTGTTAACCATTTTTCTCCATTATTTTCTGTCTTTTGTAGAATTTCATTCTGATAATATTGAAACCTGCCTTTTTACCTGCCTGGGTGGACCACTTAGGGGGCCGATTTTCAGTTAATGTTTCCACACTAACTGTCTTTGTAAGCTTGTTTATACTGTTTGCGACAGTGTTATGAATGCTCCTTTACAACTTTATACAATTGGACACCTTTTCGAATGTGGGGAAAAATTATTACTTTTCTTGTATTTTAACTTATATTATTAATTTATTAGTAGTTAAAGTTAGGCAATCAATCACTGATTACCGGCACCTATTTAAAAAAAACAACAACAAACAAACACTGTATATGTGTATATATATATATGGTTACTGAAGTTTAAACTCTCATATACTAAACTATTGCCTCGTACACTACAGACATTTGTTGAAGGAAGTACAACTAAAATTCACAACATTCTTTATTGTTCATGTGACATTTTATAATAAGTGTACAATTTAAGTCGTAAACGTCTTCTTATGCCCAAAGTAAAAACTTGATTACAATATATATGACCTGAAAGCATCAATAGGGTTGTAAAGTTTTGTTCTTGTATTGAGGCTAATGTCTAGATATAAGCCTGTTCCAATATTACTGGGTTACTAGTTTCAGGAAATGCACACAATTCAAACATGCACTAGGATGACTGTTGTATATTTTGTTTGTTTTATAAGATAATCTGTGATAATTTTGTTATAGCAATTACAAATATTTTTACCAATTGTTTTGTTTTTGTTTTGCGCAATTTGGTGCTTGTAGCTTTCTTTATAGGCCATGATCCTATCGCTTGTATGGACCAGGTGGAAAGGGGTGGGGAAAAGAAAAAAGGGTATGTGGGGGTATGTGGGGGTATGTGGGGGATCGCTTGTTAAATACATTTATTAAAAATGTGAACAACTCGAATTCGAACTCAAGAGCTAATGCATCCCCAGCCTCCTCAAGCCAATATACGAACAATGTATAAAGGCGACTAATTCAACTCGTACCCCCTTATCAGTCAAGTAAAATTTCTTTCCCTTGTTTGAGATACCAAACAAAAAATTAATTATTAATAATTAACTAATTGGATATTTTTTATTATTGATTCTTGTGTTGTCAGGTACAAGAAAAAAAACAATGGAAAAATTCAGCTTGATCCGAGCTTAGGTGTGGGAGAAATGACGTATATAAATCTTTCTAAAAAACGTATGACCCAACAACTGTTCTTTAGGGATTCTAAATTTTCTAAAACAAAGTCTTTATTTAAAGTTATGAAGTGAATATGTGTTTCCAAGGTAACGACGTGGAAAGGGCACATTTGTTTTTGGCTGGCTGGTTTATGATGAAACCACGACATGGTCTGCCATCATTCATTTTAATAAAAGTCACGTGTGTAAAAGTTTAACAGGAGAAAAAGCTAGAGACAGTCGGAAAACCCTAATATATAGGTATTGAATATAAATGCATGCTCCATACAATATATAGGTATTGAATATAAATGCATAATCCATACAATATATAGGTATTGAATATAAATGCATGCTCCATACAATATATAGGTATTGAATATAAATGCGTGCTCCATACAATATATAGGTATTGAATATAAATGCATAATCCATACAATATATAGGTATTGAATATAAATGCATGCTCCATACAATATATAGGTATTGAATATAAATGCATGCTCCATACAATATATAGGTATTGAATATAAATGCATGCTCCATACATTATATAGGTATTGAATATAAATGCGTGCTCCATACAATATATAGGTATTGAATATAAATGCATAATCCATACATTATATAGGTATTGAATATAAATGCATGCTCCATACAATATATAGGTATTGAATATAAATGCATAATCCATACAATATATAGGTATTGAATATAAATGCATGCTCCATACATTTTTAGTTACTTTTTTTTTTACTATTTTTGTGATTCTGTACAAAAATATAGTTCTACGTTCTACAAAGGGCTAAAATAGTGGTTCCCCAATGGATCCACTAGAAATTTTCTATAAGTATTATTTTGATATCATTGATTTGTTTATTGAAATTAACAGATTAACATGGTTAGATATTTTTACACTTATGATATGAGAAGGTAGAATGTCAAGTGCAGGGGGTGTACGATGTGAGGTTGTGGGTGTGTTTATTTATTTTATTAGTTTTGAATGTTGAACTGTTTTAGCATGGGGTTTTCAAGGGGGGACAATAAGGTTTCCTGTGGTCAGTCTAGCAGTTGGAGAGCTGACCAGGTCTGAGTAGGGTGTTTGTAATTGATTTTCGGTTATTATGCCAACAGTAAGGAGATGTTATATAATTATTCTTGCTATGCGTGCGTGCTGAATATTCGGGGTAATGCTATGTTGTGTCATGATACCCTTATGTAATCCATTATTGAATCTAATCTAGGCGCCCTGGAGTATTTAATTTGTGCATACAAAGTACATTTAGTATTGATGATTATGTATTCCATAGTATATGTGTAACCCATTGTTTGCTGTAAATAAATACAAATTGTCTACTCCTTTGTTGAGTGTACTGTATAATACTTGTACGCTTGTAAGGGTCTACAGTTGGGCCATTCAATTACGCCCGTCAAAGAACTACCATAAGTTCTTTACATCTGGTGTCTCGTGGTGAAAAAAGCCTGGACCTCTGGCCGCAGAAAGTGTATCAGTACATGAGAGTAGTTATATGAGTTATATGGGTTATATTAGTTCTATGAGTATATATCATATGTTAATTTTTATGCAAATTTTCTAACGTCTTTCAGATTGTTCTGTGTAGACGTGATAAAAAAGTCAAATTAATAAACAAGGTATCTCCCACCGGTGTTGGTCTGATCTTTGGTTCACTTCCGCCAAACAGTCGATAGACCAATACAAACACCGATTACCCCTTCCAAATCAGTTTTTAGACACACTTACCGTATAGCACCAACAACACAAATTCCAGTATTGCCGAAGATCCACTGCGAGAGCCTTCCAAAAACAGTTACAAAGGTAGTACGACATGGCGTCTCTTTCCTCCTGGTTCAGTGTGACTAAATTCTCTGTTTCCTCCCCTGACTTAGAAGGAAATCTCGGCCTCTCTCTGAGCAGCGATGTCTCGGCCCAGTTCTAAACAGTACACTATTGCGAACCATATACACTATTATATACATAAACAGTCAACTCTTAATAATCCGACACTTTTTAATCCGACACACTCAATACTCTGACGAGACGATGATGTATTACATGTTTTAAAACACTCATAGAAAAGTCAAGTGGCAGATTATTTGCTTAAAAGATTTTTTTTTTTTAAAAAGACAATACCTCCTTTATACAGCTTGTAGAGCCATTGTTTCTCTCCTATTTAGTAATGAATGTTAGATTAAACAAACAATGGAACATTTTACCCCAACCTCTCCCCCTTCCCTCGATAAAGAATCCTGATGAAAATAAAATATAGATCTACTACACTTGATACTATTCTAATGCTAGACCTTAAAATCTAGACTCAAAAGACGATGCGCAAACTTTTCCTGAATATTAATTTATTAAACTCTTGAATCAATACTAACTTAAATTGAGAAATTCCTGGATGAGATAGTCCTTTCAAGAACGCGACAGTCCTTTCAAAACCAATGTTGTATCTAGACCTAGATCTAGTTCACTAGGCCAATGTTGTATCTAGACCTAGATCTAGTTCACTAGGCCAATGTTGTATCTAGACCTAGATCTAGTTCACTAGGCCAATGTTGTATCTAGACCTAGATCTAGTTCACTAGGCCAATGTTGTATCTAGACCTAGATCTAGTTCACTAGGCCAATGTTGTATCTAGACCTAGATCTAGTTCACTAGGCCAATTTAATTTTTTTCTCTTGAAAACCTATAACGGTCAAACTAGAAACTGGCAAACGAGTTAGTAATTCTTTTTGTACATTCAGAGTTAAAGTTGTAAAACAAAAAATCTTTAGAGCCGAATTGGAGAACAGGGTTCATATGTCAACCTCCGACCACCAACTATTATGTTCTGACTTGAATAAATTGTTCAATATACAATGTTCAATATACAATGTTCAATATACAATGTTCAATATACATGTCTAAAATCACGCCATTAATTTATACTGTATTTTTAGAGTGTCGATAGGCTTACACTGCAATTTACATTATGTAAAAAGCTGTAATAATATGTTTTGAATTTTTAATAACTAATAATATCTAATTAATATCTAATATCAATAATTTGTTTTTTTAATTTTATTATTATTTTTGTCTCACCTTGAAAGTCTAAGAGAATGGAGTATTCTTGATATTTACGTTAAATACTTGGATGTTCTGCAAACCTTCGGTAATCGGGCGTCTTCAGTAACCCGACACCCTCCCACTCCCTTAACCGTCGAACTATGGTATAAGATAAATATAAATTGTTCTATCGATGCTAATATTTATTCATAATTGTTATAAATTAAAGTTGCTTTTACATTTTATGGAGTGTCGTAGATATTTCTAGAGAATATAATTGTCAAACAGAAATTTGTGTATTTTTTATCAGTCGCGAAGTAATGTAAGAAGTAAGACAGGAAGTCTAATTCAATGTAAGAAGTAAGACAGGAAGTCTAATTCAATGTAAGAAGTAAGACAGGAAGTCTAATTCAATGTAACATTATCGCTACTTGTGTCTGGCGTGACGAAACACTGATAGGTTTGTTGGGAATAGACAAATATCTTGGCCTGTTAGCTTGTACAATCAGACGACATTGGTCAGTGCTATTTTATAAAGTGTCTTTATAGGGTATAAGGTTGTTTGCGTCTAACCTTGACGGGCTGACCACATCATTTAAGTCAAATATCTGAAGCTCTGACTGATTAAATCCTGTCAGCCACTCTCTCTTCTCCCTCTCTCTCTCTCTCTCTCTCTCTCTCTCTCTCTCTCTCTCTCTCTCAGACGCATTCTCACACCAGACAGTGCAACGTGTCCCACCTTTATTAACTCTTAGTCGTGAAGTCACGTCACGTGCTTCAAGTGGCTTGTGTCTGGAACCGAATGTGACATGCATGCAGTCATTGTCAAGACAGATACAAATGTTGTTATTCCCCTTTGTCTTCTTACTGAATACGATCTTTGTTTGACTCGGTATTTCAAGCGGTACAACATGTTGATTGTCCTATTGGACGTACCATGTACTTATCAACCCAAATCATCACAAGAATCAGTTTGTATTTGTTAGTGTGAGAAAGGAGGAGTCATTCGTCCATCCTAATGGCACTACAGCCCAAGAAGAAGTCATTCGTCCATCCTAATGGCACTACAGCCCAAGGAGAAGTCATTCGTCCATCCCAGTGGCACTACAGCCCAAGGAGAAGTCATTCGTCCATCCCAGTGGCACTACAGCCCAAGGAGAAGTCATTCGTCCATCCCAGTGGCACTACAGCCCAAGGAGAAGTCATTCGTCCATCCCAGTGGCATTACAGCCCAAGGAGAAGTCATTCGTCCATCCCAGTGACACTACAGCCCAAGAAGGAGTCATTCGTCCATCCCAGTGACACTACAGCCCAAGAAGGAGTCACTCATCCATCCCAGTGGCACTACAGCCCAAGAAGAAGTCATTCGTCCATCCCAGTGGCACTACAGCCCAAGGAGAAGTCATTCGTCCATCCCAGTGGCATTACAGCCCAAGGAGAAGTCATTCGTCCATCCCAGTGACACTAAAGCCCAAGAAGGAGTCATTCGTCCATCCCAGTGACACTACAGCCCAAGAAGGAGTCACTCATCCATCCCAGTGGCACTACAGCCCAAGAAGAAGTCATTCGTCCATCCCAGTGGCACTACAGCCCAAGAAGAAGTCATTCGTCCATCCCAGTGGCACTACAGCCCAAGAAGGAGTCATTCGTCCATCCCAGTGGCACTACAGCCCAAGAAGAAGTCATTCGTCTATCCCAGTGGCACTACAGCCCAAGAAGGTGTCATTCGTCCATCCCAGTGGCACTACAGCCCAAGAAGAAGTCATTCGTCCATCCCAGTGACACTTCAGCCCAAGAAGAAGTCATTCGTCCATCCCAGTGGCACTACAGCCCAAGAAGGGCCCTGGCCTGCTGTAGCACATCTTTCCATTCTGTTCTCTCTTGGGCTCCATGTCTGTACTTTTAGTTCATCAAGCCATTGTTCTCGTGATCTGCCTTTGGGGCGCCTGCCTTTTCTTTTTTTGCTGGTGAATTTCGCTCCTCTGTTCTCTTGTATTATATGGAGCTGACCTGCCCAACGAAATATGATACTTTTTATTTCTGTTACAATGGAAGGGTCTTCTTATAACTGGTATATTTCTTGGTTGGTGAGAAACCTCCATCCGATTTTCTCATGTATGGCACTATATTTTTTCTGAGGCTCTTCCTTTCCCAAGATTGGGCAGATTTGTTGTTGTTTTGGTCACCGTCTGGGTTACATTCGCGTATAGAACAACTGGTCTTAGGATTGTTTTATATATAGTTTATTTTGTTTTCTTAGATATAAGTTTGCCTTTAAGAATGTGTTGTGTGTTATAGAAGGCTCTGTTACCTGCCGCTAGTCGTTCCTTTACTTCTGTCATTAGGTTATTTTATAATAATAATAATAATGATAATAATCTTTATTGTCCGTATCGAAATTAGTCTTACAATTTGTGCATTACACCAAACAAAAAACATTATAACTATAAGAAACCAAAGTGTACATTCACACCAGACTCACTCATAATTTACATGTGACAAAGTTTATATCAGATTGTTCTTATTTAATGATTTGATTGCCAGAAAAGAGTGTTTGTGTCTGTTTGTCTTTGCCATCGGTGTCTTGTATCTTTTTTGTGATGGTAAAATAACAAAATCCTGACACAAAGGAAGATTCTTTATTTCGAGGATCTTGTAAGCTTTTTTTTTTATAGATGTTTGTCTCAAAAAACTGCCCAAATCGGGTTTGTTTTTTGCCAATGATTTTACCAGCAGCGTATAGGATTCTATAAAGTTTATTTTTATTTTTAATGCTCAGATTGCCATACCATAAAGGAGGAGTTAGGGTTGTAAACTAGTGTTTCAAATAGATTTCATTATTTAGTCCGTCCACCCTTTCAAGTACAAGAAAAGGAAGAGCCCAGTAGTCTAGCACGTTTAGATCTAAATTTAAAAAAAATCCAAAACAAAAACAAAAAAACTCGGTCTATCGAAAATTTCAACATTTTCTGCAACGTTCGATATTTAGATTCAATTGTAAATTAGGTCTACGTAAAAGCGAAACCTTTGTTTGCTCTGTTTTAGTGACCAAACTACAGATTTACTGGGGCCTTCTCAAGATATAGTATTGTAACATTTACTAGTTATAGATATATTTGATTATTGATAAAAAAAACAAAACCATAATGTCCGTATATAAAAAAAACAGTATGTCCGTATAAAAAAAAAACAGTATGTCCGTATAAAAAAACCCAGTATGTCCGTATAAAAAAAAAAACCAGTATGTCCGTATAAAAAAAAACCCAGTATGTCCGTATAAAAAAAAAAACAGTATGTCCGTATAAAAAAAACCCAGTATGTCCGTATAAAAAAAAACCAGTATGTCCGTATAAAAAAAAACCAGTATGTCCGTATAAAAAAAACCCAGTATGTCCGTATAAAAAAAACCCTAGTATGTCCGTATAAAAAAAAAACAGTATGTCCGTATAAAAAAAAACAGTATGTCCGTATAAAAAAAAAACCAGTATGTCCGTATAAAAAAAAAAAAAAACAGTATGTCCGTATAAAAAAAAAACAGTATGTCCGTATAAAAAAAACCCAGTATGTCCGTATAAAAAAAAAAAAACAGTATGTCCGTATAAAAAAAAACAGTATGTCCGTATAAAAAAAAACAGTATGTCCGTATAAAAAAAAACAGTATGTCCGTATAAAAAAAAACAGTATGTCCGTATAAAAAAAAACAGTATGTCCGTATAAAAAAAAACAGTATGTCCGTATAAAAAAAAAACAGTATGTCCGTATAAAAAAAAACAGTATGTCCGTATAAAAAAAAAACCAGTATGTCCGTATAAAAAAAAAAAACCAGTATGTCCGTATAAAAAAAACCCAGTATGTCCGTATAAAAAAAAAACAGTATGTCCGTATAAAAAAAACCCAGTATGTCCGTATAAAAAAAAAAAACAGTATGTCCGTATAAAAAAAAACAGTATGTCCGTATAAAAAAAAAAAACAGTATGTCCGTATAAAAACAAAACATTGGACGTCTTTATTTAGAAAGTAAGATTTACTTTACAAAAAAAAAAAAGTGATGTAAAAAATAAAATATCTATAATATAATTTTATTTTCTAAAGCTTTAAAATGACAAAGTTTTAAAGCTAAGCTCAGCATGACATTTTTTCCGTCCATAAACTATGAATGGACTCTCCCACTACCAATGAACATTTCACTAGGTTGTAACTCCTTTGGGAGGGGGGACTAAATGAGTACATTGAGTTTCCATTTATTGCTCTTCCTTAGAGTTATCTCCTCGTGGAACTTGAATGAGTCTCAAATATTAATAAAACTTCATTGTTTCGAAGAAATGAGCCAATGTTGTGAATATGAAATAACCTTGACGGAACATTGGGATCCTAAGTTAACCTCCCAGAGCTCTGACTCTAGAACAAAATGTAGACATTTTGAAGGCTTAATAATATTTACTTTTCTTTCCATTTCAAAAAAACAAAACACATTAAAATTGCCAAGCAATGATATTTTTCTAAACGTAATTTCTATAAAAAAAATTAACTGCTTTTTAACCAGTACAGCCTACGTTCTGTACCGTATTAATCAATAAAGTTTTGTTTATTTTTCTTACAACAAACACGAATGTCGTATATGTTTCAATATAGAATTGAACAACGCTATGAATATATTATAAGTACAATGCCGCTATAGTAAAAGTAATGAATATATTTAATCCTTTTAATATGAAGTTTTTTATGCATATTTTGTTTACATCATAAAATTAGCTATTACAAACCAATGATGTGGGTAAAAGATTTTTAAAAATACAATGATTATTTACAGTAATTGAATAGTAAACGTCCATGTTTAACAATAAAAGTGAAATCCAAATTTAAACCCGTCTAACTGTCTAACTGTCTAACTGTCTAACTGTCTAACAATATCGGAATTTGAAGTAAAAAGCAAAAGTTCATGCTGTCAGCTTAAAATGAAATATCAATTTGTCAAATGTACATAAAAAATTAAGAGTAGGATTCAGGTCAATTCCTTTTTTATTTCTTTAAAGAGGATGAAAATAAAATATCGATATATTCTTTGATTTATAGAATCGATATGAAGTAAGTCCGAAGTGTGAAATTGGACTGGTTAAGCGCATCGACAGGTGAATTTAAACTTGATTACTCAACCAAGGTAAAAGATCTGATTCCACCATCTTCATTTTTTTTAAAAAAGGTTATTATCAACAGACTGTGAATGTATGAGAATTAAAATGTCATCTAGTGAGTGTCTAAACATGGATCAGCCTGTTCCTCAAAGGGAGAGAGAGAGAGAGAGAGAGAGAGAGAGAGAGAGGGAGAGAGAGAGAGAGAGAGAGAGAGGGAGAGAGAGAGAGAGAGAGAGAGAGAGAGTTTATAGAAGAAACGATTGTATAGAAAAAGATAAATACATTCAACCAACAACTTGTTGGCACCGAACCTTGAAGCTAGAAGTCTGCTCAGTCTGACACGTTTTGGCGTTTCTTTAACTCTTTGGAATTGCAAACATTCGTTTAACCCCCTGGAATAGTAGTGAACTTTGCATTGGTAACAATATAATTAGTAAAGTATATGCATTCTAAGTGATTAAAACACAGAAACCACTGTTATTGTTTTTCTTGTAAAACAAATCAATGATGTATACCATATAGTATTTACTCCAAATACAAATAATTTGTTTAAAACATCATTAGTAATATGAGTAAACCAAAAGAAACTTAAGGATGTGAGAATAAATTTAATAATACCAATAATACATAAAACACAAATACATATTTACACATAGAAAAACGAAACGTAATGAAATACTCAAAAAGACAAAAAGATAGAGGAACATTTCTTTTTTCATAATCTAGAGTAAGTTCTTACAAGTGCTCCTTCTTCCCTAGTGCCATTATAGAGCATGGAATGGGTTGCCTGGGTCAGCCAGGAAAATCAACGACTTAGCAGAGTTTAAGTAATTAATTAACATGCATGACTAGATTGACTCATAAGACGCGTAAGACGTAATTATCTTCTTTTCTGAAGTAGCATCTCTAATCTATAAGATAAGGTAAGATAAGAGAAGAGAAGAGCAAAGGGAGAGCAATGGTTGAATGAAACTACGTTGTTCTTGATATTTATATCCCTTTCTGAATGGTGGAAACTATATTTCTGACATCTAAAAACAATTAAAATCAATATTTAAAAAAATCTTTAATAAAAAAGATAGATGTATGACTCCGATGATAAAAGTGTATTTTTTCTTTTTGCTGCTCAGACCCATCTATGACCTACATTATTTGCAATAAAACAGACAAAATGTTTTCTGCTGGTGGTCGATTACATTAAAGCGGTAGCTTTCCTTCAGGTCTCAAGATATGTGTCTCGCTTCATTTATAAGAAGTCTCCAGCTTTCTCAATCAAATGCCACTTGCTGCCAGAGGATTTCTTGAAGACTCCCTTTTACTCAGTCCTTCTTTTAAAAACACCTTTGACATACAGTCTTTCAATTATCTTGTTTTAAATTTTATTACTAATAATAAAATGTACATTTAAATAAAATCTTTTTTTAAGGTTTCCAATCAGACAATTTAAACAAAAGTAAAGTTCCCATTTCAGACCTTGCGATCTATAGGGTAGATAATGTAAAGGTCATCTGTTTCTGTGGCCTACGGTTAACGAGAGTGTTATGTGGCCAACACAACGACCTACCGCCTTAACTTTTCCAAATATCAGGTACCTATTAGAGCTGCGTGGTCTTAGAGGCGACCAAAAATCACGAAATTAAAAATCCCATTCTTCACCAGGATTCGAACCCGGGATCCCGGTTCAGAAAATTAATCCTTATAATTTAATGTGAATTTTTTTTATTACACTGACCTTCTTGCTGACCTGTTGACCTCATTTTAACGTTCTTCCCACGTTTCGATGGGTCGATCTGAACTAATGCACTACGCGTTCAACGTAGAATCTAAATGTGCAAATCTTATGCTAATTTCTTGCAGCCTTTAAAGCATAATCAATCCAGTAATGCAACTTTATGTAAAAAAACAACAACTAATTCTTCGACATCTGCTTTGCGTTTTTATAGTCGTAAAGAAGCCCATAGCACTAGGGACAGTGTCTAATTACATGCTGGATTTATAGTAAATGCAGTGGACTTGAAGTTATGTGTGTAAACGAGCATCTTTTTAAAGAACTTAAACGAAATAGTATCTATTCATAAAGAAACTATAAGCATTTGGTGCATTAGAGATTTGGTGTATTCGGTGTATATATTAATGGAAATTTCGAAAACTGAGTCTAAATATTTTTTAAAAATTTTATACACTTAATTTGTGTGTTGACTATTTGTCACGGCGGAATCACAATTCTTAAGATATTACGTTTGTGGCTCAATTTATTTACTTGGGAACATTGAAGTTGTTTAGGACCTGGACACTGCCATAAATCACAGATAATGTACTCAATACTTGGTTAAGGAAAATACGTAGAACACTCTATAATGCTTTGCATGAAGACCCACATATAGTGAAGGAAAAAAAAGAACGGACCTTACAGGGCATGTCACATTGCAGTAATATGCAGGACTACGCCGAGATAGTACTAGACTTACGGTCACGCTAGGTCAACGAGGACCCCCCCCCCCGCTTTCCAAATTCCTTAAAGGAGGATTTGATTAAATGGTGTCATTGTTGGGGAACTTCAGGACAGGGGGTTTCGCAAAAGAGCTTATCTCTCATTGCTGATAGACGGAAGAAATGTTTCTATTATTTTCCAAAAAGAAATAGACCTACAATGTCAGTGTAATTTAAGTGCATTCTTCAGACGTTAATAAAAAAGTGATTTTATTCAGTTTGGATCAAAATATTGCCAACCTTTAAAGTGTAAAGTAATGTTATCTGGAAAACTTATTTTAAAAAAAAAAACAAGGTTACAAAGACAGCTTGTACAAACTCAAAATCGGTCCCCGAAGTGGTCCACCCAGGCAGGCTTCAAAATTTTCAGAAAGAACATCCGAATGAAATTATATCAAAGACAAATGACGGATAAGAATGGAGAAAGAATGTTGACAGATCTTGTGTAGTGCCCCAACGGTCCAGCAGATCAAAGGATAAGTGAAAGTGAATGTAAGGTTAGATGTGAGCCTTGCCTAACTGAAGTCTTATAATTAATCTAATTGTTTTGGAAATGCTCAATCTCTTATTCGGATCCTCAATAAGTGTACCCTTTGCACTTGTAAGAAAAGATAGGAAAATGCTGTTTACAAAATTAATATTTAACTTAAATTAGTCTAACTTATAATGCATACTTATTAGATTTTTTCATTTTAAAAAAATAGTAAACATTTGTTCGTGTGTAAATATAAGACTTAGTATAAACAGAAATATCATAATTTAACAATACAAATATAAAAACAAATATTTTTAACGAAAAATCTACAACGGTTTGCATAAATGTTTAAAATATGGAAAACGATAGTCTCCACTAATAAAAAGCCTGAATCTCCTATTCGTATCCTCGAGTAGAAAGAATATTCGCACGATACGGACTATAGAAGTAACAAGAAAATGCAGTTTACAAGATAAATATTTAACTTATGTCTAGATAATTAGATTTTTTCACTTTAAAAAATAGTAAACATTTGTTCATGTGTAAATATAGTACTTAGTATAACAGAACTTACATAACTTGACAATATAAATATAAAAACAAACATTTTTGACAAAAAATCTACAACCGTTTGCATAAATGTGTTATAAATAATGAAAATTACGGTTTACCTTATAAAAAAGCCTTATGTGTTTGAGTGTTTAATAGTTAAAAGTGGTGTGTTTTAAAAAAAACAACTGCTTGCATAAGTGATTTGAAAAAAAATAGATTTTCCGCTTTCAGAAAAGAAAAAAAGTAGCCGTTGCATCAGAACTTTGAATGGTCTAAAATATTGTGATGTCGGCTTTTCACTATCTTTACTTGTGTACGAGATCTAAACGGGAAGGACGGACAGACGGACAGACATTTCTCACAAAACTAATAGTGTCTTTTCCCCTTTTTGGGGCAACTAAAAATAGAAGTTCATTCTTTGTTTTTCAGTTAGCCAACTTGTTAGATCCATAAATATCATATATATGTAAAGTTTTTATTCATCTATATTATAAAGTAGAATGTGAGGTGTATGTATGTATGTTACTTATAGACATCAAAACCGCTTGACCAATCTTGATAAAACTTGGCAGGAATGTTTCTTGGGTTCCAACTTAGACCTTAGTGTATGTATTGTAGCCCTAAAACAAATGTAAGACCCTAAAAAAAAAATAATGTTGTCCGACTCTATTACAGCTATAGTATTTTATGGATCTAGGCCATGTCTACAGTGTTGACATGAGAAAAGATCGAAAGGATTTAGACCTAGATCTAATTTTAAGAAATACACTTTGCGCAGATAGTTTTTTACTTTGACACATGAAATACAAAAGAAGATCCTTTGATTTCATTATATAATAAATTTTACCTTCAATTTTGTGTTTCAAAAGCAATTTTTACATAAATTAGTTCCTGATATCTGTAACTACAGATTTCCTGACGAACATTCTTTCATTAGACAATACCGTAATGAATCGCGTTCTAAAAATTAATTCGTTTAATTGTTTACTTTATAATCCCATCCCTAGATCTAAAACTCTAATTCAACTCTAAGATGATAAAACTTCTCTTCGCACAGATAGTTTTATACATTAACACATAAACATATTAATTAAAGTCCATTCATTTCATATTTTGATCAAATAAACATTCAAATTTGGTTTTCTAAAGCTCCATTCATTTACGAAAGCTGCGAAGCCGAGTTAAAGGCCTAGATCTATATTCATTCATGAATCGCGTACTAAAAATTATTTCGTTTAATTGTTGACTTTATAATCCCATTCATTTAACAAAGCTATCGCTCTTTTCGTTTTTAATAGATATGAATGTATCGGCTTCGGGTAATCCCATTTTCGCAAACCTAATTTTATTTTCGTAGCGAAAGAGAAAAAACTTGAAAGGATCATTAGTTAAGTTTAACATACATCTAAATCCAATCCACTAGATTAGTAAACACAAACTTAGGCCCGCAGGCCGCGGGTATTGTCTGGCGAACATCCTTTCATTAGACATTACCAAATGGTTACACATTAACAGTGATTAACACATCTCTCTACTGAGTCTATTCCTAGGCCTAGGTCTAAAACTCTTATTGAACTCTAAGATGATAAAACTTCTTTTCGCAAAGATAGTTTTATGCTTTAACACATAAACATACTAATTATTGTCCATTCATTTCATATTTTAATCAAATTAACATTCAAATTTGTTTTTCTGAAGCATTTTTAATACATTCGTTCGCTGTTCGCTAAATAAAGCTGCGTAGCCGTGTTGAGATAGGCCTATATTCATTCATGAAAAAAGGTTACGCATGCGCAACACAGAATGAACTCTATAAAAGCCTCTAGATTAGTGTAGATTTAGATATATGTCTACCTCAAGATCTACTTTATACTGTAACACATGAACATACAAAATTAAGTCTATTCATCTCAAATTTTAATCAAATATATGTAGGCCTACAAGCAAATGTTTTAATTTGAAAAAAATGGATTTAAGCCTATTAGCTATTTTGATTTCATAGCTTCATTCACACTATTTTTACATTGACACATTCGCTTTACTTATTACATTATTATTTCGTTTAATTGTTTACAAAACACTCTCAGTGACTATATCGACAGTAATGCGCAAATAAAGACCCGCGGGTCGCGGGTAACATATGTCTAGTAACATATAAATATAAACATTAAAGGTACTACATTTATTTGACAGATTAGCGTTGAAATGAAAATTAGTACAAGGACAACTTAAAACTTAGCCTATCTGGAGAAGTTGAAAATAAGTCTGAACAGTAAACAAAACACACAAAAAAACAACTGTTTTAGCAGCCCCTGAAAGGGGAAAAGACGCTATTAGTTTTGTGTGGCCTGTCTGTCCGTCCATCCGTCCCGTTTAGATCTCAGAAACTATAAGAGAAAATTAAAATCGGAGTTCATGATATTTTAGATCATTCAAAGTTCTGATGCAACGGCTACTTTTTCTTCTCCGAAAGTGAACCATCTAATTTTTAAAATTATATATGCAGGCAGATTTTTCGTAAACTTACACCACTTTTCAATAAAAAAACACTACAGGGGAGATTACTTTTTTTAAAAAAAGGTCATGGACTTCTACATTAATAACTCATTCATTGATTCGCGCATTGGTACAAAAAATTTTCATCTAAGGTCACAATGGTAAAAAATTCAATGGATCATTATAAAATATATTTTCCATTTATTAACTAACTCATTGAATAGAATACTGATTCAAATCTTGTTTTTAAAAACGAAATTTGATAAGAAATTCATTTTATTTATAAGTTTCAAAAATAACAAACTACTCCTATAGCGCGCAGTTTTGACATATCCTCATTATAGGTGCCTGCACTTGACAGTCTCATAAGACTAAATAAAGCCCAGATCTGATATATTTATAATATATTTATTATAAATGTATTGATAATTTGAACAAAAATTTAATTATTAAAGGCAATAATTTATCTTCTGACAGCTTAGGGGTGCAGATTTATTTATTATGTAAACAATAGTATCACATTAAGAAAGGAATCGGATATGGACAGCATAGTACTCCATTACCCTGTAACAAAAGGACTATAATTCATGATCATAACATTGGTGTAGGTCTAGTAATTTTGGGATTAAACGTGTAAATTCATACGAGTTCTAGTCTAGATATTGTTACAAATGAACAGTGATAGGTAGAGGTCAACGTATGACCCCGGCGAGATGACACAGCAGCTAGTGTTCCCTGGAATCTAAATGTACAAACAAAGACAGGATGTGACGTGTCCACACGTGTTGTTCCAGGGGACGAACAGATCTAAGTAGGGGGACAGTTACTAATGAACAGTGACAGATAAAGGTCACTACGTGTGACTTGATGACACTGCAGCGAGTGTTTTTTTGGAATCTACGTGTATAAATAAAGACAGGATGTGACGTTTCCTGACATGTTATTCCAGAGGATACTAGGAGTGTTTGTGCAACTTTGGAGAAGCGATTAGGGACTCTATATAAGCCAGAAAGTTAATGTGAAAGTGAGTCGTATGGAGTCGTGAGTGAGCCGTTACAGTCGATACAGACTATGTAAGACGTGTGCGGCTCTGTGGAAGAGAAATGTGTACGACTCGATGCAAGTTAACTAGGGTAGAGTTAACTGGAGTGGACTACTGTCGTTAAAGTTAAAGTCTATACAGCGAACTACAGTGGACTTGAGCCGTTACAGTCGATACAGTCGATGTAAGACGTGTGCGGCTCTGATTCGGTAAACTTGAGTACGACTTGGTTCAGCTTTAGGAGACCTGGAGCGACACTGGGAAGTGTGTCGTTGGTCTGTTCTGTGGAATACGGCTCGAGGAAAGTTGAGAAGAGATGAATTGCAACGAAGTGAAGAGATGTATTGCAACGAAGTATAGCTAACTGTAAACTGACAGATATTGTACAGTCTTCTACGCTACATGTTCAAGTAACGAATCGTTAGAGTTAATAGTCATTAAAGTTATATGAAACTGAAAGTTTAGTCGTCAAGTTCTTTGCAGTGTTTTTATTTGTGTGCCTACTAATACTTCTAGCCAGAAGATTCAGAAATACGTAACAATATAGTAGATTCAAGATTCTATATCTATTTCTAGATCTAGAATTAGATCTAGTTCTAGACCTAGACTAACATCTTGAATCTAGATTTAGATCTAAAACTAGGTCTAGATCTAGCTAGGTCTATGTCTAGTTTGTATGACAAATGACAATGGAGATATTAATTTTTATTTGCGAGGGGAAAGTCTTGTCATTGTAGCATCATTTCCTTTATTTATATTTAAAATCCACTGTCTATTACTGTCTGTCTCTCTTTCTCACTTTCTGTCTCTCTCTCTCACTTTGTCTCTCTCTAACCTTGTCTCTTTCTCTCACTTTGTCTCTCTCTCACACTTTGTCTCTCTCTTACACTTTGTCTCTCTCTCACACTTTGTCTCTCTCTCTCACACTTTGTCTCTCTCACACTTTGTTTGTCTCTCTCACACTTTATCTCTCTCTCTCACACTTTGTCTCTCTCTCACACACTTTGTCTCTCTCTCACACTTTGTCTCTCTCTCACACTTTGTCTCTCTCTCTCACACTTTGTCTCTCTCTCTCTCTTTCTCTCACACTTTGTCTCTCTCGTTCTCACGATCTCTCTCTCTCTCTCTCAGACGATCTCTCTCTTATCTTTCTCTCACTTTCTTTAACTCTCTCTCTTTCTCTCACACTTTGTCTCTCTCGTTCTCACGATCTCTCTCTCTCTCTCTCTCTCAGACGATCTCTCTCTTATCTTTCTCTCATTTTCTTTAACTCTCTCTCTTTCTCTCACACTTTGTCTCTCTCGTTCTCACGATCTCTCTCTCTCTCTCTCAGACGATCTCTCTCTTATCTTTCTCTCACTTTCTTTAACTCTCTCTCTTTCTCTCACACTTTGTCTCTCTCGTTCTCACGATCTCTCTCTCTCTCTCTCAGACGATCTCTCTCTTATCTTTCTCTCACTTTCTTTAACTCTCTCTCTTTCTCTCACACTTTGTCTCTCTCGTTCTCACGATGTCTCTCTCTCTCTCTCTCTCTCTCTCTCTCTCAGACGATCTCTCTCTTATCTTTCTCTCACTTTCTTTAACTCTCTCTCACTCGCACTCTTTTACACACATAAACACACTCTCATCAACCCTCCCTCCACTCTCTCTCACTTTCTTTCCCACAATATCTCTTCATCTTTCATTCTCGCCCTCTCTCTCTTTCTTCTTATTGTCTCTCTACTTCTCTCTCTCTCTCTTTCTCGCTCTTTTTTTCTGTCTTTGTCTATTGGTCTGTTTTCTCCCTCATATTGCTGCATTTACTCAGCTTGTATAGATAGTACCATTAAAAAAAATGTTAATGTCGTTAAAATCTCCATCATGTTCCTATTTACTACACTAGTGTAGCAGAAAGAAGACAACGGCTAGATGATTATTACATTATTTTTAAAACATAACTTTTAAATGCTTATTTATTATCGACGTGCGTAAACATTGGATTGCATTGAAAATTTGGCGGGAAAACATGACTGTATCTTGCAGACTACTTTTACCAATTGAAACTTCTCATTAACAGTGAGTTGTCCTCAGGCGACACATCATCATCTTCAGGATATTGATCTGAGTTCCTCGTCCTTTTCCGCACCCACCCTACACACCCCCCTCCCCCACCGAAACACAAATTCACCCGTTATGTGCCTATGCGTCACTGGTTGACATCACCATCAAAATTGTAGCTCCATTTGAGTGATTCTAGCACCTGCAGGCTTATCACTCTTGGAAGAGACAGTGATTCTAGCACCTGCAGGCTTATCACTCTTGGAAGAGACAGTGATTCTAGCACCTGCAGGCTTATCACTCTTGGAAGAGACAGTGATTCTAGCACCTGCAGGCTTATCACTCTTGGAAGAGACAGTGATTCTAGCACCTGCAGGCTTATCACTCTTGGAAGAGACAGTGATTCTAGCACCTGCAGGCTTATCACTCTTGGAAGAGACAGTGATTCTAGCACCTGCAGGCTTATCACTCTTGGAAGAGACAGTGATTCTAGCACCTGCAGGCTTATCACTCTTGGAAGAGACAGTGATTCTAGCACCTGCAGGCTTATCACTCTTGGAAGAGACAGTGATTCTAGCACCTGCAGGCTTATCACTCTTGGAAGAGACAGTAATTCTAGCACCTGCAGGCTTATCACTCTTGGAAGAGACAGTGATTCTAGCACCTGCAGGCTTATCACTCTTGGAAGAGACAGTGATTCTAGCACCTGCAGGCTTATCACTCTTGGAAAAGACAGTGATTCTAGCACCTGCAGGCTTATCACTCTTGGAAGAGACAGTGATTCTAGCACCTGCAGGCTTATCACTCTTGGAAGAGACAGTGATTCTAGCGCCTGCAGGCTTATCACTCTTGGAAGAGACAGTGATTCTAGCACCTGCAGGCTTATCACTCTTGGAAGAGACAGGGATTCTAGCGCCTGCAGGCTTATCACTCTTGGAAGAGACAGGGATTCTAGCACCTGCAGGCTTATCACTCTTGGAAGAGACAGGGATTCTAGCACCTGCAGGCTTATCACTCTTGGAAGAGACAGGGATTCTAGCACCTGCAGGCTTATCACTCTTGGAAGAGACAGTGATTCTAGCACCTGCAGGCTTATCACTCTTGGAAGAGACAGTGATTCTAGCACCTGCAGGCTTATCACTCTTGGAAGAGACAGTGATTCTAGCACCTGCAGGCTTATCACTCTTGGAAGAGACAGTGATTCTAGCACCTGCAGGCTTATCACTCTTGGAAGAGACAGTGATTCTAGCACCTGCAGGCTTATCACTCTTGGAAGAGACAGTGATTATAGCACCTGCAGGCTTATCACTCTTGGAAGAGACAGGGATTCTAGCACCTGCAGGCTTATCACTCTTGGAAGAGACAGTGATTCTAGCACCTGCAGGCTTATCACTCTTGGAAGAGACAGGGATTCTAGCACCTGCAGGCTTATCACTCTTGGAAGAGACAGGGATTCTAGCACCTGCAGGCTTATCACTCTTGGAAGAGACAGGGATTCTAGCACCTGCAGGCTTATCACTCTTGGAAGAGACAGTGATTCTAGCACCTGCAGGCTTATCACTCTTGGAAGAGACAGTGATTCTAGCACCTGCAGGCTTATCACTCTTGGAAGAGACAGTGATTCTTGCACCTGCAGGCTTATCACTCTTGGAAGAGACAGGGATTCTAGCACCTGCAGGCTTATCACTCTTGGAAGAGACAGGGATTCTAGCACCTGCAGGCTTATCACTCTTGGAAGAGACAGGGATTCTAGCACCTGCAGGCTTATCACTCTTGGAAGAGACAGGGATTCTAGCACCTGCAGGCTTATCACTCTTGGAAGAGACAGGGATTCTAGCACCTGCAGGCTTATCACTCTTGGAAGAGACAGGGATTCTAGCACCTGCAGGCTTATCACTCTTGGAAGAGACAGTGATTCTAGCACCTGCAGGCTTATCACTCTTGGAAGAGACAGTGATTCTAGCACCTGCAGGCTTATCACTCTTGGAAGAGACAGTGATTCTAGCACCTGCAGGCTTATCACTCTTGGAAGAGACAGGGATTCTAGCACCTGCAGGCTTATCACTCTTGGAAGAGACAGTGATTCTAGCACCTGCAGGCTTTTCACTCTTGGAAGAGACAGTAATTCTAGCACCTGCAGGCTTATCACTCTTGGAAGAGACAGTGATTCTAGCACCTGCAGGCTTATCACTCTTGGAAGAGACAGTGATTCTAGCACCTGCAGGCTTATCACTCTTGGAAGAGACAGGGATTCTAGCACCTGCAGGCTTATCACTCTTGGAAGAGACAGGGATTCTAGCACCTGCAGGCTTATCACTCTTGGAAGAGACAGGGATTCTAGCACCTGCAGGCTTATCACTCTTGGAAGAGACAGGGATTCTAGCACCTGCAGGCTTATCACTCTTGGAAGAGACAGGGATTCTAGCACCTGCAGGCTTATCACTCTTGGAAGAGACAGGGATTCTAGCACCTGCAGGCTTATCACTCTTGGAAGAGACAGGGATTCTAGCACCTGCAGGCTTATCACTCTTGGAAGAGACAGGGATTCTAGCACCTGCAGGCTTATCACTCTTGGAAGAGACAGTGATTCTAGCACCTGCAGGCTTATCACTCTTGGAAGAGACAGTGATTCTAGCACCTGCAGGCTTATCACTCTTGGAAGAGACAGTGATTCTAGCACCTGCAGGCTTATCACTCTTGGAAGAGACAGTGATTCTAGCACCTGCAGGCTTATCACTCTTGGAAGAGACAGTGATTCTAGCACCTGCAGGCTTATCACTCTTGGAAGAGACAGGGATTCTAGCACCTGCAGGCTTATCACTCTTGGAAGAGACAGTGATTCTAGCACCTGCAGGCTTATCACTCTTGGAAGAGACAGGGATTCTAGCACCTGCAGGCTTATCACTCTTGGAAGAGACAGTGATTCTAGCACCTGCAGGCTTATCACTCTTGGAAGAGACAGTGATTCTAGCACCTGCAGGCTTATCACTCTTGGAAGAGACAGTGATTCTAGCACCTGCAGGCTTATCGCTCTTGGAAGAGACAGTGATTCTAGCACCTGCAGGCTTATCGCTCTTGGAAGAGACAGGGATTCTAGCACCTGCAGGCTTATCGCTCTTGGAAAAGACAGGGATTCTAGCACCTGCAGGCTTATCGCTCTTGGAAGAGACAGGGATTCTAGCACCTGCAGGCTTATCGCTCTTGGAAGAGACAGTGATTCTAGCACCTGCAGGCTTATCACTCTTGGAAGAGACAGGGATTCTAGCACCTGCAGGCTTATCACTCTTGGAAGAGACAGGGATTCTAGCACCTGCAGGCTTATCACTCTTGGAAGAGACAGTGATTCTAGCACCTGCAGGCTTATCACTCTTGGAAGAGACAGTGATTCTAGCACCTGCAGGCTTATCACTCTTGGAAGAGACAGTGATTCTAGCACCTGCAGGCTTATCACTCTTGGAAGAGACAGTGATTCTAGCACCTGCAGGCTTATCACTCTTGGAAGAGACAGTGATTCTAGCACCTGCAGGCTTATCACTCTTGGAAGAGACAGTGATTCTAGCACCTGCAGGCTTATCACTCTTGGAAGAGACAGTGATTCTAGCACCTGCAGGCTTATCACTCTTGGAAGAGACAGTGATTCTAGCACCTGCAGGCTTATCACTCTTGGAAGAGACAGTGATTCTAGCACCTGCAGGCTTATCACTCTTGGAAGAGACAGTGATTCTAGCACCTGCAGGCTTATCACTCTTGGAAGAGACAGTGATTCTAGCACCTGCAGGCTTATCACTCTTGGAAGAGACAGTGATTCTAGCACCTGCAGGCTTATCAAGAGACAGGAAACTGTTGAAAGTATGTATTGGCTGTAGTGGTGTAATATCTTATAAAATACAGACGTTGCTTCAAAACAAGAAGATGGTCACGGTCTGAAATTGATAACTAACAGACTGATAAATTTAACAGACGGATAAACCAACAGACTGTTAAACCAACAGACAGATAAACAAACAGACAGATAAACTAACAAACTGATAAACTAACAGACTGATAAACTAACCGACTAACTGGAAACCAAAGAAATGAATCATTGGACTCATCTGCTAATACTGCTAGTTCGGTGTCCAATGTCAGAGGTGGTAAGAGGATCAAAATGTAAATATCTCATTCAAGTTTTAAACATTTTGTAAAGGTACACAAAGAATATATATATTCATATGAAATGACTGGTCGTGAGGTAAGTGCATTGAACTTTGGTCTAGATGGTGCCGATTCTACTCCTGTCCGCTGCCATCCAGCGCCGTCCTGCGGAAGTTTTTTTCTAGGATGTCAAGTTGTTGTTTTTTTTTAATTCTGAAGGATCATCCAAAAAGTACTAAAACTAACAAACGAACTGACCAACACCGGACAGTATATACATACATATGTGTTTGTGTGTGTGTGTGTGTGTGTGTTCTAAGATAATTTTTTTGCACTCTAAAAGTGAATTTCAATTTTTAAGATCCTATTTATAACAGACTGGGAGAGAAAAAGAATATAAAACTATATGAAGAAATGTGTTGACAATAGAATGGAGTCTAAAGAAAAACGCAAGAAAAAGAAAAGAGAAAGATTGGGAAATAAACAAAAAGGTGAACAGATTTGTGTTTAAATTATACAAGAATAAACAACTTTTTGTTCAAGTAAAAGTGCTTAGAGATTTCATTCTAATGTGCTGGGGAAAAAACACAAACATTTATTAGGTTTAATAAAGAAACTCGCGTATCTCTACTGCTGTACTCTATACACCATATACATTAAAGAAAATAAAAAAAAGTTTACTGATTCAGTTGGATAGAAGATAGAGAGTTGGTGTTAGAGAGTCTAGGTACGGAGGTTGGAGGTGGTAGTTGGATGAATGGGACCAGGTAGGATTGCTTTCTGGGTACATATGTGGAGTATTCAAGGGATTCCACTCTATTTCATCGTACGTACTCTTTACGTGAGACAGAGACACGCTGAGTCTACTTGTTGACTACAGCAGACATACATGTGTACGATGTGTCTACTTGTTGACTACAGCAGACATACATGTGTACGATGTGTCTACTTGTTGACTACAGCAGACATACATGTGTACGATGAGTCTACTTGTTGACTACAGCAGACATACATGTGTACGATGAGTCTACTTGTTGACTACAGCAGACATACATGTGTACGCTGAGTCTACTTGTTGACTACAGCAGACATACA
Organism: Biomphalaria glabrata; assembly: GCF_947242115.1. NCBI lineage: Eukaryota > Metazoa > Mollusca > Gastropoda > Planorbidae > Biomphalaria > Biomphalaria glabrata. The sequence goes on along the minus strand of NC_074714.1, from coordinate 23,377,645 downwards.
TGTGTACGATGAGTCTATCCCTAACGCTAACTATCCCTAACCCTAACTATCCCTAACCCTAACTATCCCTAACCCTAAATATCCCTAACCCTAACTATCCCTAACCCTAACTATCCCTAACCCTATTCACTTCAAGACACAACTATTTTGGTTCTAGATGACAGTGTTCATAAATAAAATATATCTTGATCTTACTAGCATTTTATCCTTATCCCCCTTTCTTTCTCCTACCCTAGCAGCCTTCCCCTTGTGGAACCAGAGAGATTGACTTGCTCTTGTGGTATCCAACTACAAGTGACCATCTGAACACAAAAGATTGCTGTTCTAATGGTAGAAATACACCAGCAAGTAGCTGACTTCCAGCTAACTCAGGACAGACGCCAGTCACGAATTATTGTCGTCACAAACCTGCTCAAGCGTGACACTAAGCCCCATCCCGCCTTTCTATTTTTCTTCTTTTAGATCTGCATATTAATAGTGTTCAACTACTACTAATTTACATATTCATTCAGTGTGACAGTTGGCCAGGCCAAAGTCCGAGTCTAGCCTGCGGGTGATAGGGGAGGGCTCGGTGTCCTCCAGATTGGTGAGACCAAGTGGGGATCAGTACAGACAGATTGAGTCCGCGTCTGAAAACAAAACAGTATATGGCCTATTGCCGTAAACAATGTACTCTTATGTCTGGACAAAGGCTAACTAAGCAATGAAAACAAAGTCAGTACGTGAATCTTCAGTTCAGACTTATCTATTTATTTAGATTTCTGGGCAAAAAGTTAATGATAGCAATAGCACCATAATTACGTCTGTTAAATGCGAGCTTTTGAATGCCTGCTTCTACCTAATTGTAGGCCAACGGACCATCTCTAAATCAAGATTATCAAAGTTATGTAAATTTTACATTTTAAAATATCTGCCATTGCTTTATATAATGTAATGTTGTAATGTAACTAAATTCATATAAAATTTATGTTTATTTATAAATTTCTCATTTTACTTGTAGCATACCTCAATGTTTTATCAGAATACTTCCACAGACCATGTCTAGAAGAATACAGTCAATAACCTCAATAACTCTGGAAACATACAACAGAAACTTTGTATCAGCTCCACCACGTTAGACAATTGAGTTCAGATCAAGTTGGTGGACACTATTTCAAGTACTAAACAAACTACATTTCGGCAAAACTCATCACATTCATTAGAAATCTCAAAAGATTTGAGAAATAAAAATAAACACTCCCTTGATCAGGTTAGGATTTTGAGATTTTACAAGCACAAAGGAGATACAAGATACCGAGTACAAAGAGAAACACAAAAACTGATTAGTTTCTTATCAAACCGAATCATTAAATACAATTCAAATATTTGATATAAATATTTTGAATGTAACTTTTGCCTCATAGTGGCGCCCGGGTGGAAACGATCGTAGGAAGAAACGATTAGGCTAAAGGGTAGCAAAACAAGACTCCTGTGGAGGTGCCTAAGGGGGGTGCGAGAGCATCCTTATTGCACTGTGTGGATTTTTAAAAAAGCTCCCACTACCTTGTCACAATCCAGGCGCCGTTCCTCAAGGGGCCGTTACACAAATGGCGTGTCCCGCACGGTTAGCCTAGTATAGAAAAGGAAAATGGCAGGGGTCCCGGTGCACGTGGTCTCTGGCCCCGAGTCTAACACCCCCTCCAGACAGAACGGTGAACACTGTTCTCATTCAGGCCGGTGAGAGGGAGCTCTTGTTCACTTTTGCTGGCTTAGAGTTCCAAGAGCTGAAGGCTCAACTCTAGCTGACAGTTTCAAGAAGAAGAAGAAGAATATAACTTTTGAGTGATATTATTAACATTGTTTCCTAAACCTTTTCTTCAACAGAACAGTTCACACATTCGTAGAATTTAGCGGAAGACTTCGCTCCTTTGGAGAATTCAGCGGAACATTATACACATTCGGAGAATTCAACGGAACATATCGCCAATTTGGAGAATTTAGCGGAATAGAGAAAAGTCCTGGTAAAGCGGATATATAATGTTAATAGACTTTGCAATATTCCAATGATAGTCCTTTACATCTAGACTTAGAAGACAGTGAGCAAAATGTTCCAGAACATCAATCATTGAATAAATTGCATGCCAAAATGTGGAAATAAACAAAAAGGTATACTCCGTTCAAGATAAAGATTTTCTAGATCTCTAGCCAAATTTAAATTTGTCTTTTTATACTTTTTAAAAATTATAAGGTCAAACCAGAGTTTTCCCAGTGTGGCCAACGAACTAGTAATTTTATTTTTAACAAAAGTAGACATCAACTGTTAAAGTTCTAGGAAAATCGTTTTCGAGATCCGTGTCCACGTCTTTCCCACCCACTTCGAAGGTTTCTCCAGGATGTTATGAATTGAATAGAGGCATTGTAAAAAAAGGTATGATAATAAATTGAGAGACTGAGAGAAATGTTGAGGTTAATTGACCAAATGAATTGTGTTAGGGATGTTAGGTTGAAAGATTCAGATGTCTAGTAATTTGTAGAAGTTACTTTGTGAAACAAGCTAAATAACCTAGACATTGGATTTAAAAGCGCTTAGAAACGTACAGAAATACCTTTGGAAATGATTACAAACTGCTAGACAGATATACCGACAGATAAATAGACAGTCTGAGATCGACAGACAGACAGACAGATATGATAGATAGATAGATAGATAGATAGATAGATAGATAGATAGATAGATAGATAGATAGATAGATAGGTTGATTGATTGACATTGATTGATTGATTGATTGATTGATTGATACAGTGCTTTTTTGTGACGGTACGCATCGGTACGGCGTACCGGCACCTTTTTAAATATGGGGAAAAATTTTACTTATCTTGTATTTTAACGTTTATTATTAATTTATTAGTAGTTAAAAGTTAGGCAATCCATCACTGAGTTCAGGCACCTATTTTTTTTTTTACAAAGAAAAAAAGCACTCGATAGATAGATAGATAGATAGATAGATAGATAGATAGATAGATAGATTTCAAACATCACATTGTATAGTGGGCCTATCTATTTGACTACATAGGTACAGTCCATTGTATTCAGATAACGCTCACTCATCACTTGCACACTGTTCCCAACATACACATTGAGCTTCGATGCACGCGCACAATAAGCGAAGTTTAAACCCAGTAATCAATCCCAGGGGTCAAGACAGGGGTGACAGCAGAAGCTCTCTATTGATTCTCCTCTCTCGGGTCACTAGATGGCGGAGATGTAGAGACGCCGCCTTCTGTCAGCTCATTAAACCCAGCTTCTAGTGGCTGGTGTGTACACATGCGTCACTTCGCTACTGGCATGTCTAGTTGGGGTTGGTTGTCGGGGTTATGTCTTACCTGACATTGGAATATCCATGTCCTCTCCTAGCTGGCAAACTGAAATCAAATTTAGATGTTTTAACCTGCAAGTTGATTCGTGTTACTAAGGCTAAGCCAAAGCACTAGTTGATTTGGAAGTTAAAGGAAGATGTACAGGGAGGATCTTTACTAGAAGGTTCCATTTTATAGCCTTTGTCATGTTTTAGCTGACAATGTAGCTAGAGTTAGCTCTTTAGATTTAACACTGACTAATTAGATTGAAACACTTTTCTATAGCATCGAAGGCGGTTTGAACTTTTAAGTTTGTAGACAGCAGGTTCTAGATCAAGAAAACAAAACTTAAACTTTTCAAGACTGATAAGTATGTTTGTGATGTACAGGAACTATTTCTACAGAAGTTAATTAGAGTAGTGTGCTCTCTATTTACATATCGATGGGCAACATTTTGTTGACATGAATTAGTCAACAAGAAAATGTTACAGAGAAATTGAAGAGAAAACATCATGCATGACTAGATTGACACAGGAATTGCGTAGGACATTTTTTTTTTGAAGTAACGTCAGTAATTTATAGTATACAGTATCATTGAGTATAATACTGTAATGATAGGCCTATCAGTAATTTATAGTATACAGTATCATTGAGTATAATACTGTAATGATAGGCCTATCAGTAATTTATAGTATACAGTATCATTGAGTATAATACTGTAATGATAGGCATATCAGTAATTTATAGTATACAGTATAATTGAGTATAATACTGTAATGATAGGCCTAAACATCGACATCGTTCCGACCACAGCTAATGCCCAGGCATTTATCTCTCTTCCATGAGATGATCCATAGTCACTTCGCGACTGAAGGAGGCCATAGAAGGTCTAATATCGAGACCTCGAAGACCGTGCTTTAAATGTTCCTACATCTATTAAATAAGACAAATATTTTCTACTCCTCTAGTTAAATTTAAAATATTATTTTTATGCTTCGAAAAAGTGTAACGGTCAACCCAAGAGTTTTGCATATTAAAAGCACATGTTTTCTATCTTATGCCCAGCAAATGTGTGTAGTCATAGAAACTTCAGCTCCCAACAAATGTGTGTAGTCATAGAAACTTCAGCTCCCAACAAATGTGTGTAGTCATAGAAACTTCAGCTCCCAACATTTGTTTAAATCTCAAATTACTTCCCACGGGAAGCGGCCGATTAAGGCCGGAAAAAAACTGACCTCTTCTTAAACTATCAGGCGGGACAGTGGTTGAACTTTGTGTTCCTGAGTCCAATTAGAAATTGATTGTTACTCCCCAGTGAGATCCACGTGGAGTCACATGACAGCAGTGAGTGAGTGTGCGCGCTTGTGTGTGAGACTGCGCGTTTGCTCTAAAAACAAAGACCATTGTCAGCAAAGAACATGCCCCCAAAGTTCATCTGAAAAAAATGGGAAATCAGATAAAAGCTTTTAAATCTCTGTGGAATTGGGCCTCTGTTGTATCTTAGTTTCTAAGTACATTGCAATACATGTTTTGTTCAATCGTAACTTGAAATATTGAAGCTACTCGTTGATGCTTGTATTTTATGATAGACTTGTAAATGTAAGTGTGATTATATGAGACGCTATGTGTACTGCTTGTGATTAGAGGCTTGGTGACCAGTAAAGTTTTCGTCTCCTTAGTAAACCCAATGATCTGTGCTATGGACAATATTTGACCAGTGTGTTTTCTTGACGGCATGTTGCTTTTAGAGAAAGATTGTTATACCAAATGACAAATCTATGAGAAAAATAAGTTTCTAGATTAAAAAAAGAAATAAACATTTTAAATACTTTTTAGAAAAGACAATAACCTCCTTCATACAACTTAGAGAATGATTGGTTTTCTTTTCATAACTATGAATGACTGAATTTCAGCTTACAGAAACAACGGAACATTTTGTTTGCTCGCTCCTCCCTACTCCCTCTCCTCCTGGTTAAGCGAGTGTAAAGATCGACTAGATTTTATAATATTCCAATGATAGCTATTTAGATCTTAGAAGACGATGCGCACAATTTTCCTGAAAATTAATTTATTAAAGTCTTGAATCAATAATACCTTACATTCGTAATTTACCAAACGCGATAGTCCTTTCAAGAAACTTTTGCAAGCCGCATCGCATGGTGAAATAATATTTTTCATTTCTCTTCTAAGTTTTGAGATCTGAGTATGACAGACGGACAGATGGACACTTTGCACACACCTAATAGCGGCTTTTCCCCTTACAGGTGCCGCTAAAAATGGACCAGCTCTCACCCTGCGCCTATTGTAAGCTAATCCCACACGATCAACTTATTATTATTAATTTTTTTTCCATCTGAATCGAACACAAGAGAGTGGGAAACATATGTTCCGTAATCTGAAAAATTGGGACCAGTGAATGTAGCTCATGTGTCACCAGAGAATGTAGCTCATGTGTCACCAGAGAATGTAGCTCATGTGTCACCAGAGAATGTAGCTCATGTGTCACCAGAGAATGTAGCTCATGTGTCACCAGAGAATGTAGCTCATGTGTCACCAGAGAATGTAGCTCATGTGTCACCAGAGAATGTAGCTCATGTGTCACCAGAGAATGTAGCTCATGTGTCACCAGAGAATGTAGCTCATGTGTCACCAGAGAATGTAGCTCATGTGTCACCAGAGAATGTAGCTCATGTGTCACCAGAGAATGTAGCTCATGTGTCACCAGAGAATGCCCATCATCTACTTTAAAACTATATTCTCCATCAATTAATAGACCTAAACAAGACACTGGCCCCAAAACTCACCTATAGAAGAACAACTCAATGGAGAAATTACTGCACAGTTTATCTCAGCTATTGGACTAGTCCATTGGAGAATGTAGAAGAAGAAAAAGAAAATAAAACCAGTCTGGAATAAATGTTTATATCAGTGGCGTAGCTTGAATTGGGGGAGGGGTGGGGAGAATCTGAAAATCTCCCCTGGCCACTACTTGGAGGGAGCCCCTAAATGAGTGTTCGAATTTCTTTTTTTTTAAATTAAATATAAATATTATAATTTTATATATAAATATAAGTATTACGCCATTATCTAATGTCGTGATGTCGAATGTGAAAATGCAGGGCCCCAAAAAAGTTATAGCCCCCCGGGCCCCAAATGATTGTGGATTTCTAGCTACGCCGCTGGTTTATATGTTAATACAGTATCCATTGAAATCCAAACTAGGTGATGGTATTGTCACTTACTTTGCTTCATATGTGTAGCCACGGGGAGTTCTTGTGGTTAAACCTCCCCCCCCACACACACACACCGAAATGACCTTGATTTGTTTATTTTAGGTGAGAGGGTTGAGTTAAAAATCCCTTTCCAGTTGCTTTTGCAATTAAATCCGTCTCATATAAAACAAAAAAAAAATTACTTTTCTTGTATTTTAACTATTATTATTTATTTATTAGTCGTTTAAAGTTAGGCATTTTGCAAACATAATTACATGTAGGTGTAATTAAGTAATTAACATACTGAGCAAGTTAACCCTAACCCTAACCCTAAATGATGAATTGCTATAATGATGAAATGTTGCAATGATGAAATGTCTCGTATGATGAGGTGTCTGGTCACCGCATTTTAAAACTTATTGTACAATATGCTTTCTTATTCAAATAAGACGAAAAATGTTTTTTTTAATTAACTATAAATGATACTATATTATTATATTATATTTACTCTCTTTGTCTAGATGCTGTCACATTTAAAGAGTGACATGTTTCTTTTATTTTTTAATTGAAAAATAGAGTATAATAAATTTACATATGATTAGTTAAAGTGTATTGAAGGTTGAAAATATACTTGGATAATAGGTTTTGTGTGATTTTGTTATGGTATCTGAAAAAACAACAACACACAACACTAAATTTTCCAGGACGCCATGATTTGACAGTCATATTTCTCGGCTCCATCTCACGACGTCTTGTACTCATCTATCACTCTGGGGCTACAGAAGTGGGAAGATGAGCCCGGGGCGGGTGCGGAGACCCTGTTTAGGAGCATGTGTGTTACATCACTCCAGACAAGACTCACTTCCTCCTTCTATCAAGATGGATCTCAAGAGCAACGAGTTCTTCACAGGCTGGCAAAATTAAACTTCCATTCCGGGAGCTGCGCTGTTTGAAGCGTAATTGAAAACCGAAGATGAAATGCTAGGAGGGGCAATGGGGGGGGGGCAGTGGATGACGGTGGAAGAGATGGTGGATTCTGTGAGAGAAAACAAAACTTTGCATAATGTATTTTTCCTGTTAATCTATTACAAAATAGGGCTCAATATAATAGTCACTCTTCCGCCCCACCCCTTCCACACAAAAAAAGTCCCATTTCGTAATCCGAAACGTTCCTGGTCAGAGTTGAGAATGTAGCTGTACTTGACTGGTATAATGTTTTTTAGGTACAATCCATTTAGTCAATCCGATGTAGTTTTTTTATAAGTTTAATATTACTTAGGCTTAGGAAATAATTTGACATGTCATTCCCCTTAAGTCTTCTAAAAGCAAACCATTAATATTTAAAACTACTTTAAAGCATTTTTTGTGCAAACATAAACACAATTTTCTAAACAAGATTTAAAAGTTAATTTACACTCAAACACACACACACACACATGAACACATCAAGGAAGCTTGGGCTTCTCTACATCCTTTAACCCCTTTCCCTCAAAAAACGCTTTGTAGCTTCATGTAATAAAGTGTGTAGATATGACGTCACTACCGTTTGACCTTTTCAGTGTTTACTTCCCTTTTTTTCTGTCTAACTAAAACAAAGTTTTAACATTGTCTTTGAAAACAGGAGATAGCTACTTTTATATTATGTGTAGTTCCGTTGCCTAGAATGTATGTGTGTGTATGTGGAGAAAGAGAAGACTGTGGCTATTAGAATGTATTTGTATGTGTGAAGAAAGAGAATGCTGTGGCTATTAGAATGAATGTGTATGTGTGAAGAAAGAGAATACTGTGGCTATTAGAATGTATGTGTGTAAAGAAAGAGAATACTGTGGCTATTAGAATGTATGTGTATGTGTGAAGAAAGAGAATGCTGTGGCTATTAGAATGTATGTGTGTGAAGAAAGAGAATGCTGTGGCTATTAGAATGTATGTGTGTGTGTGGAGAAAGAGAATACTGTAGCTATTAGAATGTATGTGTGTGTGTGAAGAAAGAGAATACTGTGGCTATTAGAATGTATGTGTGTGTGTGAAGAAAGAGAATACTGTGGCTATTAGAATGTGTATGTGTGTGTGAAGAAAGAGAATACTGTGGCTATTAGAATGTATGTGTGTGTGTGGAGAAAGAGAATACTGTGGCTATTAGAATGTATGTGTGTGTGTGGAGAAAGAGAATACTGTGGCTATTAGAATGTGTATGTGTGTGTGTGGAGAAAGAGAATACTGTAGCTATTAGAATGTATGTGTGTGTGTGAAGAAAGAGAATACTGTGGCTATTAGAATGTATGTGTGTGTGTGAAGAAAGAGAATACTGTGGCTATTAGAATGTGTATGTGTGTGTGAAGAAAGAGAATACTGTGGCTATTAGAATGTATGTGTGTGTGTGGAGAAAGAGAATACTGTGGCTATTAGAATGTATGTGTGTGTGTGGAGAAAGAGAATACTGTGGCTATTAGAATGTGTATGTGTGTGTGTGGAGAAAGAGAATACTGTGGCTATTAGAATGTATGTGTGTGTGTGAAGAAAGAGAATGCTGTGGCTATTAGAATGTATGTGTGTGAAGAAAGAGAATGCTGTGGCTATTAGAATGTATGTGTGTGAAGAAAGAGAATGCTGTGGCTATTAGAATGTATGTGTGTGTGTGGAGAAAGAGAATACTGTAGCTATTAGAATGTATGTGTGTGTGTGAAGAAAGAGAATACTGTGGCTATTAGAATGTATGTGTGTGTGTGGAGAAAGAGAATACTGTGGCTATTAGAATGTATGTGTGTGTGTGAAGAAAGAGAATACTGTGGCTATTAGAATGTGTATGTGTGTGTGAAGAAAGAGAATACTGTGGCTATTAGAATGTATGTGTATGCAGGGCCGGTCCTAACAATTGCGGGGCCCTATGCGAAACTGATTGCGCGGGCCTAGTCTGGGTGGGAATAAGGATAATAAGTGAAAATTATGATTTTGTATTAGAAAATTGCGATCAAATTAACTTTAATTTACGAATCTTGCAACCTATGGCATATTTATAAGCCAGTAACTATAAAAGTAAATAAAGAAATGTAACTTCCGATTAAGGTGAAAATTCGCCCGATTATTACATTTTATTACATGAAAGCTGACAATGCCTGACAATGCCTTTTTTTCTTCTATCGCGCGTAGGATTGAATGACACCCACAAATAACAATTTTGACTATTTTTCTGGAGATTTTAATAAATTCAGGAGATTTCCTTGACTTTTTCGTATATATTCTGCAATTTAATAATGACACCTAGAAATCGCGCGGGGCCTATGAAAGCGCGGGGCCCACTGCGACCGCATAGGTTGCAGTGGCCTAAGACGGCCCTGTGTGTATGTGTGAAGAAAGAGAATACTGTGGCTATTAGAATGTATGTGTGTGTGTGTGGAGAAAGAGAATACTGTGGCTATTAGAATGTATGTGTGTGTGTGGAGAAAGAGAATACTGTCTCTATTAGAATGTATGTGTGTGTGTGAAGAAAGAGAATACTGTGGCTATTAGAATGTATGTGTGTGTGTGGAGAAAGAGAATACTGTGGTTATTAGAATGTATGTGTGTGTGTGTGGAGAAAGAGAATACTGTGGCTATTAGAATGTATGTGTGTGTGTAAAGAAAGAGAATAATGTGGCTATTAGAATGTATGTGTGTGTATGAAGAAAGAGAATACTGTGGCTATTAGAATGTATGTGTGTGTGTGAAGAAAGAGAATACTGTGGCTATTAGAATGTATGTGTGTGTGTGAAGAAAGAGAATACTGTGGCTATTAGAATGTATGTGTGTGTGTGGAGAAAGAGAATACTGTGGCTATTAGAATGTATGTGTGTGTGTGGAGAAAGAGAATGCTGTGGCTATTAGAATGTATGTGTGTGTTTGAAGAAAGAGAATACTGTGGCTATTAGAATGTATGTGTGTGAAGAAAGACAATACTGTGTCTTTTAGAATGTATGTGTATGAAGAAAGAGAATACTGTGGCTATTAGAATGTATGTGTATGAAGAAAGAGAATACTGTGGCTATTACAATGTATGTGTGTGTGTGGAGAAAGAGAATACTGTGGCTATTAGAATGTATGAGTGTGTGTGGAGAAAGAGAATGCTGTGGCTATTAGAATGTATGTGTGTGAAGAAAGAGAATAATGTGGCTATGAGAATGTTGGTGTGTGTGTGAAGAAAGAGAATACTGTGGCTATTAGAATGTATGTGTGTGTGTGAAGAAAGAGAATACTGTGGTTATTAGAATGTATGTGTGTGTGTCGAGAAAGAGAAGACTGTGGCTATTAGAATGTATGTGTGTGTGTGAAGAAAGAGAATACTGTGGCTATTAGAATGTATGTGTGTGCATGGAGAAAGAGAATACTGTGGCTATTAGAATGTATGTGTGTGCATGGAGAAAGAGAATACTGTGGCTATTAGAATGTATGTGTGTGTGTGGAGAAAGAGAATGCTGTGACTTTTAGAATGTATGTGTGTGTATGTGTAAAGAAAGATAATACTGTGGTTATTAGAATGTATGTGTGTGTGTGGAGAAAGAGAATACTGTGGCTATTAGAATGTATGTGTGTGCATGGAGAAAGAGAATACTGTGGCTATTAGAATGTATGTGTGTGCATGGAGAAAGAGAATACTGTGGCTATTAGAATGTATGTGTGTGTGTGGAGAAAGAGAATGCTGTGACTTTTAGAATGTATGTGTGTGTATGTGTAAAGAAAGATAATACTGTGGTTATTAGAATGTATGTGTGTGTGTGGAGAAAGAGAATACTGTGGCTATTAGAATGTATGTGTATGTGTGAAGAAAGAGAATACTGTGGCTATTAGAATGTATGTGTGTAAAGAAAGAGAATACTGTGGCTATTAGAATGTATGTGTATGTGTGAAGAAAGAGAATGCTGTGGCTATTAGAATGTATGTGTGTGAAGAAAGAGAATGCTGTGTCTATTAGAATGTATGTGTGTGAAGAAAGAGAATGCTGTGGCTATTAGAATGTATGTGTGTGTGTGGAGAAAGAGAATACTGTAGCTATTAGAATGTATGTGTGTAAAGAAAGAGAATACTGTGGCTATTAGAATGTATGTGTATGTGTGAAGAAAGAGAATGCTGTGGCTATTAGAATGTATGTGTGTGAAGAAAGAGAATGCTGTGGCTATTAGAATGTATGTGTGTGTGTGGAGAAAGAGAATACTGTAGCTATTAGAATGTATGTGTGTGTGTGAAGAAAGAGAATACTGTGGCTATTAGAATGTATGTGTGTGTGTGGAGAAAGAGAATACTGTAGCTATTAGAATGTATGTGTGTGTGTGAAGAAAGAGAATACTGTGGCTATTAGAATGTATGTGTGTGTGTGAAGAAAGAGAATACTGTGGCTATTAGAATGTGTATGTGTGTGTGAAGAAAGAGAATACTGTGGCTATTAGAATGTATGTGTGTGTGTGGAGAAAGAGAATACTGTGGCTATTAGAATGTATGTGTGTGTGTGGAGAAAGAGAATACTGTGGCTATTAGAATGTGTATGTGTGTGTGTGGAGAAAGAGAATACTGTGGCTATTAGAATGTATGTGTGTGTGTGAAGAAAGAGAATGCTGTGGCTATTAGAATGTATGTGTGTGAAGAAAGAGAATGCTGTGGCTATTAGAATGTATGTGTGTGAAGAAAGAGAATGCTGTGGCTATTAGAATGTATGTGTGTGTGTGGAGAAAGAGAATACTGTAGCTATTAGAATGTATGTGTGTGTGTGAAGAAAGAGAATACTGTGGCTATTAGAATGTATGTGTGTGTGTGGAGAAAGAGAATACTGTAGCTATTAGAATGTATGTGTGTGTGTGAAGAAAGAGAATACTGTGGCTATTAGAATGTATGTGTGTGTGTGAAGAAAGAGAATACTGTGGCTATTAGAATGTGTATGTGTGTGTGAAGAAAGAGAATACTGTGGCTATTAGAATGTATGTGTATGCAGGGCCGGTCCTAACAATTGCAGGGGCCCTATGCGAAACTGATTGCGCGGGCCTAGTCTGGGTGGGAATAAGGATAATAAGTGAAAATTATGATTTTGTATTAGAAAATTGCGATCAAATTAACTTTAATTTACGAATCTTGCAACCTATGGCATATTTATAAGCCAGTAACTATAAAAGTAAATAAAGAAATGTAACTTCCGATTAAGGTGAAAATTCGCCCGATTATTACATTTTATTACATGAAAGCTGACAATGCCTGACAATGCCTTTTTTTCTTCTATCGCGCGTAGGATTGAATGACACCCACAAATAACAATTTTGACTATTTTTCTGGAGATTTTAATAAATTCAGGAGATTTCCTTGACTTTTTCGTATATATTCTGCAATTTAATAATGACACCTAGAAATCGCGCGGGGCCTATGAAAGCGCGGGGCCCACTGCGACCGCATAGGTTGCAGTGGCCTAAGACGGCCCTGTGTGTATGTGTGAAGAAAGAGAATACTGTGGCTATTAGAATGTATGTGTGTGTGTGTGGAGAAAGAGAATACTGTGGCTATTAGAATGTATGTGTGTGTGTGGAGAAAGAGAATACTGTCTCTATTAGAATGTAAGTGTGTGTGTGAAGAAAGAGAATACTGTGGCTATTAGAATGTATGTGTGTGTGTGGAGAAAGAGAATACTGTGGTTATTAGAATGTATGTGTGTGTGTGTGGAGAAAGAGAATACTGTGGCTATTAGAATGTATGTGTGTGTGTAAAGAAAGAGAATAATGTGGCTATTAGAATGTATGTGTGTGTATGAAGAAAGAGAATACTGTGGCTATTAGAATGTATGTGTGTGTGTGAAGAAAGAGAATACTGTGGCTATTAGAATGTATGTGTGTGTGTAAAGAAAGAGAATACTGTGGCTATTAGAATGTATGTGTGTGTGTGGAGAAAGAGAATACTGTGGCTATTAGAATGTATGTGTGTGTGTGGAGAAAGAGAATGCTGTGGCTATTAGAATGTATGTGTGTGTTTGAAGAAAGAGAATACTGTGGCTATTAGAATGTATGTGTGTGAAGAAAGACAATACTGTGTCTTTTAGAATGTATGTGTATGAAGAAAGAGAATACTGTGGCTATTAGAATGTATGTGTATGAAGAAAGAGAATACTGTGGCTATTAGAATGTATGTGTGTGTGTGGAGAAAGAGAATACTGTGGCTATTAGAATGTATGAGTGTGTGTGGAGAAAGAGAATGCTGTGGCTATTAGAATGTATGTGTGTGAAGAAAGAGAATAATGTGGCTATGAGAATGTTGGTGTGTGTGTGAAGAAAGAGAATACTGTGGCTATTAGAATGTATGTGTGTGTGTGAAGAAAGAGAATACTGTGGTTATTAGAATGTATGTGTGTGTGTCGAGAAAGAGAAGACTGTGGCTATTAGAATGTATGTGTGTGTGTGAAGAAAGAGAATACTGTGGCTATTAGAATGTATGTGTGTGCATGGAGAAAGAGAATACTGTGGCTATTAGAATGTATGTGTGTGCATGGAGAAAGAGAATACTGTGGCTATTAGAATGTATGTGTGTGTGTGGAGAAAGAGAATGCTGTGACTTTTAGAATGTATGTGTGTGTATGTGTAAAGAAAGATAATACTGTGGTTATTAGAATGTATGTGTGTGTGTGGAGAAAGAGAATACTGTGGCTATTAGAATGTATGTGTGTGCATGGAGAAAGAGAATACTGTGGCTATTGGAATGTATGTGTGTGCATGGAGAAAGAGAATACTGTGGCTATTAGAATGTATGTGTGTGTGTGGAGAAAGAGAATGCTGTGACTTTTAGAATGTATGTGTGTGTATGTGTAAAGAAAGATAATACTGTGGTTATTAGAATGTATGTGTGAGTGTGGAGAAAGAGAATACTGTGGCTATTAGAATGTATGTGTATGTGTGAAGAAAGAGAATACTGTGGCTATTAGAATGTATGTGTGTAAAGAAAGAGAATACTGTGGCTATTAGAATGTATGTGTATGTGTGAAGAAAGAGAATGCTGTGGCTATTAGAATGTATGTGTGTGAAGAAAGAGAATGCTGTGTCTATTAGAATGTATGTGTGTGAAGAAAGAGAATGCTGTGGCTATTAGAATGTATGTGTGTGTGTGGAGAAAGAGAATACTGTAGCTATTAGAATGTATGTGTGTTTGTGAAGAAAGAGAATACTGTGGCTATTAGAATGTATATGTGTGTGTGGAGAAAGAGAATACTATAGCTATTAGAATGTATGTGTGTGTGTGAAGAAAGAGAATACTGTGGCTATTAGAATGTATGTGTGTGTGTGAAGAAAGAGAATACTGTGGCTATTAGAATGTGTATGTGTGTGTGAAGAAAGAGAATACTGTGGCTATTAGAATGTATGTGTATGCAGGGCCGGTCCTAACAATTGCGGGGCCCTATGCGAAACTGATTGCGCGGGCCTAGTCTGGGTGGGAATAAGGATAATAAGTGAAAATTATGATTTTGTATTAGAAAATTGCGATCAAATTAACTTTAATTTACGAATCTTGCAACCTATGGCATATTTATAAGCCAGTGACTATAAAAGTAAATAAAGAAATGTAACTTCCGATTAAGGTGAAAATTCGCCCGATTATTACATTTTATTACATGAAAGCTGACAATGCCTGACAATGCCTTTTTTTCTTCTATCGCGCGTAGGATTGAATGACACCCACAAATAACAATTTTGACTATTTTTCTGGAGATTTTTCATGAGTTTTCAGGAGATTTAAATAAATTCAGGAGATTTCCTTGACTTTTTCGTATATATTCTGCAATTTAATAATGACACCTAGAAATCGCGCGGGGCCTATAAAAGCGCGGGGCCCACTGCGACCGCATAGGTTGCAGTGGCCTAAGACGGCCCTGTGTGTATGTGTAAAGAAAGAGAATACTGTGGCTATTAGAATGTATGTGTGTGTGTGTGGAGAAAGAGAATACTGTGGCTATTAGAATGTATGTGTGTGTGTGGAGAAAGAGAATACTGTGGCTATTAGAATGTATGTGTGTGTGTGAAGAAAGAGAATACTGTGGCTATTAGAATGTATGTGTGTGTGTGGAGAAAGAGAATACTGTGGCTATTAGAATGTATGTGTGTGTGTGTGGAGAAAGAGAATACTGTGGCTATTAGAATGTATGTGTGTGTGTGAAGAAAGAGAATACTGTGGCTATTAGAATGTATGTGTGTGTATGAAGAAAGAGAATACTGTGGCTATTAGAATGTATGTGTGTGTGTGAAGAAAGAGAATACTGTGGCTACTAGAATGTATGTGTGTGTGTGAAGAAAGAGAATACTGTGGCTATTAGAATGTATGTGTGTGTGTGGAGAAAGAGAATACTGTGGCTATTAGAATGAATGTGTGTGTGTGGAGAAAGAGAATGCTGTGGCTATTAGAATGTATGTGTGTGTTTGAAGAAAGAGAATAATGTGGCTATTAGAATGTATGTGTGTGAAGAAAGAGAATACTTTGTCTTTTAGAATGTATGTGTATGAAGAAAGAGAATACTGTGGCTATTAGAATGTATGTGTATGAAGAAAGAGAATACTGTGGCTATGAAAATGTATGTGTGTGTGTGGAGAAAGAGAATACTGTGGCTATTAGAATGTATGAGTGTGTGTGGAGAAAGAGAATGCTGTGGCTATTAGAATGTATGTGTGTGAAGAAAGAGAATAATGTGGCTATTAGAATGTTAATGTGTGTGTGGAGAAAGAGAATACTGTGGCTATTAGAATGTATGTGTGTGTGTGGAGAAAGAGAATGCTGTGGCTATTAGAATGTATGTGTGTGTTTGAAGAAAGAGAATACTGTGGCTATTAGAATGTATGTGTGTGAAGAAAGAGAATACTGTGTCTTTTAGAATGTATGTGTATGAAGAAAGAGAATACTGTGGCTATTAGAATGTATGTGTATGAAGAAAGAGAATACTGTGGCTATTAGAATGTATGTGTGTGTGTGGAGAAAGAGAATACTGTGGCTATTAGAATGTATGAGTGTGTGTGGAGAAAGAGAATGCTGTGGCTATTAGAATGTATGTGTGTGAAGAAAGAGAATAATATGGCTATGAGAATGTTGGTGTGTGTGTGAAGAAAGAGAATACTGTGGCTATTAGAATGTATGTGTGTGTGTGAAGAAAGAGAATACTGTGGTTATTAGAATGTATGTGTGTGTGTCGAGAAAGAGAAGACTGTGGCTATTAGAATGTATGTGTGTGTGTGAAGAAAGAGAATACTGTGGTTATTAGAATGTATGTGTGTGCATGGAGAAAGAGAATACTGTGGCTATTAGAATGTATGTGTGTGCATGGAGAAAGAGAATACTGTGGCTATTAGAATGTATGTGTGTGCATGGAGAAAGAGAATACTGTGGCTATTAGAATGTATGTGTGTGTGTGGAGAAAGAGAATGCTGTGACTTTTAGAATGTATGTGTGTGTATGTGTAAAGAAAGATAATACTGTGGTTATTAGAATGTATGTGTGTGTGTGGAGAAAGAGAATACTGTGGCTATTAGAATGTATGTGTATGTGTGAAGAAAGAGAATACTGTGGCTATTAGAATGTATGTGTGTAAAGAAAGAGAATACTGTGGCTATTAGAATGTATGTGTATGTGTGAAGAAAGAGAATGCTGTGGCTATTAGAATGTATGTGTGTGAAGAAAGAGAATGATGTGTCTATTAGAATGTATGTGTGTGAAGAAAGAGAATGCTGTGGCTATTAGAATGTATGTGTGTGTGTGGAGAAAGAGAATACTGTAGCTATTAGAATGTATGTGTGTTTGTGAAGAAAGAGAATACTGTGGCTATTAGAATGTATGTGTGTGTGTGGAGAAAGAGAATACTATAGCTATTAGAATGTATGTGTGTGTGTGAAGAAAGAGAATACTGTGGCTATTAGAATGTATGTGTGTGTGTGAAGAAAGAGAATACTGTGGCTATTAGAATGTGTATGTGTGTGTGAAGAAAGAGAATACTGTGGCTATTAGAATGTATGTGTATGCAGGGCCGGTCCTAACAATTGCGGGGCCCTATGCGAAACTGATTGCGCGGGCCTAGTCTGGGTGGGAATAAGGATAATAAGTGAAAATTATGATTTTGTATTAGAAAATTGCGATCAAATTAACTTTAATTTACGAATCTTGCAACCTATGGCATATTTATAAGCCAGTGACTATAAAAGTAAATAAAGAAATGTAACTTCCGATTAAGGTGAAAATTCGCCCGATTATTACATTTTATTACATGAAAGCTGACAATGCCTGACAATGCCTTTTTTTCTTCTATCGCGCGTAGGATTGAATGACACCCACAAATAACAATTTTGACTATTTTTCTGGAGATTTTTCATGAGTATTCAGGAGATTTTAATAAATTCAGGAGATTTCCTTGACTTTTTCGTATATATTCTGCAATTTAATAATGACACCTAGAAATCGCGCGGGGCCTATAAAAGCGCGGGGCCCACTGCGACCGCATAGGTTGCAGTGGCCTAAGACGGCCCTGTGTGTATGTGTTAAGAAAGAGAATACTGTGGCTATTAGAATGTATGTGTGTGTGTGTGGAGAAAGAGAATACTGTGGCTATTAGAATGTATGTGTGTGTGTGGAGAAAGAGAATACTGTGGCTATTAGAATGTATGTGTGTGTGTGAAGAAAGAGAATACTGTGGCTATTAGAATGTATGTGTGTGTGTGGAGAAAGAGAATACTGTGGCTATTAGAATGTATGTGTGTGTGTGTGGAGAAAGAGAATACTGTGGCTATTAGAATGTATGTGTGTGTGTGAAGAAAGAGAATACTGTGGCTATTAGAATGTATGTGTGTGTATGAAGAAAGAGAATACTGTGGCTATTAGAATGTATGTGTGTGTGTGAAGAAAGAGAATACTGTGGCTACTAGAATGTATGTGTGTGTGTGAAGAAAGAGAATACTGTGGCTATTAGAATGTATGTGTGTGTGTGGAGAAAGAGAATACTGTGGCTATTAGAATGTATGTGTGTGTGTGGAGAAAGAGAATGCTGTGGCTATTAGAATGTATGTGTGTGTTTGAAGAAAGAGAATACTGTGGCTATTAGAATGTATGTGTGTGAAGAAAGAGAATACTGTGTCTTTTAGAATGTATGTGTTCGAAGAAAGAGAATACTGTGGCTATTAGAATGTATGTGTATGAAGAAAGAGAATACTGTGGCTATGAAAATGTATGTGTGTGTGTGGAGAAAGAAAATACTGTGGCTATTAGAATGTATGAGTGTGTGTGGAGAAAGAGAATGCTGTGGCTATTAGAATGTATGTGTGTGAAGAAAGAGAATAATGTGGCTATTAGAATGTTGGTGTGTGTGTGAAGAAAGAGAATACTGTGGCTATTAGAATGTATGTGTGTGTGTGAAGAAAGAGAATACTGTGGTTATTAGAATGTATGTGTGTGTGTCGAGAAAGAGAAGACTGTGGCTATTAGAATGTATGTGTGTGTGTGAAGAAAGAGAATACTGTGGCTATTAGAATGTATGTGTGTGCATGGAGAAAGAGAATACTGTGGCTATTAGAATGTATGTGTGTGTGTGGAGAAAGAGAATGCTGTGACTTTTAGAATGTATGTGTGTGTATGTGTAAAGAAAGATAATACTGTGGTTATTAGAATGTATGTGTGTGTGTGGAGAAAGAGAATACTGTGGCTATTAGAATGTATGTGTATGTGTAAAGAAAGAGAATACTGTGGCTATTAGAATGTATGTGTGTAAAGAAAGAGAATACTGTGGCTATTAGAATGTATGTGTATGTGTGAAGAAAGAGAATGCTGTGGCTATTAGAATGTATGTGTGTGAAGAAAGAGAATGCTGTGGCTATTAGAATGTATGTGTGTGAAGAAAGAGAATGCTGTGGCTATTAGAATGTATGTGTGTGTGTGGAGAAAGAGAATACTGTAGCTATAAGAATGTATGTGTGTTTGTGAAGAAAGAGAATACTGTGGCTATTAGAATGTATGTGTGTGTGTGAAGAAAGAGAATACTGTAGCTATTAGAATGTATGTGTGTGTGTGAAGAAAGAGAATACTGTGGCTATTAGAATGTATGTGTGTGTGTGAAGAAAGAGAATACTGTGGCTATTAGAATGTGTATGTGTGTGTGAAGAAAGAGAATACTGTGGCTATTAGAATGTATGTGTATGCAGGGCCGGTCCTAACAATTGCGGGGCCCTATGCAAAACTGATTGCGCGGGCCTAGTCTGGGTGGGAATAAGGATAATAAGTGAAAATTATGATTTTGTATTAGAAAATTGCGATCAAATTAACTTTAATTTACGAATCTTGCAACCTATGGCATATTTATAAGCCAGTGACTATAAAAGTAAATAAAGAAATGTAACTTCCGATTAAGGTGAAAATTCGCCCGATTATTACATTTTATTACATGAAAGCTGACAATGCCTGAAAATGCCTTTTTTTCTTCTATCGCGCGTAGGATTGAATGACACCCACAAATAACAATTTTGACTATTTTTCTGGAGATTTTTCATGAGTTTTCAGGAGATTTTAATAAATTCAGGAGATTTCCTTGACTTTTTCGTATATATTCTGCAATTTAATAATGACACCTAGAAATCGCGCGGGGCCTATGAAAGCGCGAGGCCCACTGCGACCGCATAGGTTGCAGTGGCCTAAGACGGCCCTGTGTGTATGTGTGAAGAAAGAGAATACTGTGGCTATTAGAATGTATGTGTGTGTGTGGAGAAAGAGAATACTGTGGCTATTAGAATGTATGTGTGTGTGTGGAGAAAGAGAATACTGTGGCTATTAGAATGTATGTGTGTGTGTGAAGAAAGAGAATACTGTGGCTATTAGAATGTATGTGTGTGTGTGAAGAAAGAGAATACTGTGGCTATTTAAATGTATGTGTGTGTGTGAAGAAAGAGAATACTGTGGCTATTAGAATGTATGTGTGTGTGTGAAGAAAGAGAATACTGTGGCTATTAGAATGTATGTGTGTGTGTGGAGAAAAAGAATACTGTGGCTATTAGAATGTATGTGTGTGTGTGGAGAAAGAGAATACTGTGGCTATTAGAATGTATGTGTGTGTGTGGAGAAAGAGAATACTGTGGCTATTAGAATGTGTATGTGTGTGTGTGGAGAAAGAGAATACTGTGGCTATTAGAATGTATGTGTGTGTGTGAAGAAAGAGAATGCTGTGGCTATTAGAATGTATGTGTGTGAAAAAAGAGAATGCTGTGGCTATTAGAATGTATGTGTGTGAAGAAAGAGAATGCTGTGGCTATTAGAATGTATGTGTGTGTGTGGAGAAAGAGAATACTGTGGCTATTAGAATGTATGTGTATGTGTGAAGAAAGAGAATACTGTGGCTATTAGAATGTATGTGTGTGTGTGGAGAAAGAGAATACTGTGGCTATTAGAATGTGTATGTGTGTGTGAAGAAAGAGAATACTGTGGCTATTAGAATGTATGTGTATGCAGGGCCGGTCCTAACAATTGCGGGGCCCTATGCGAAACTGATTGCGTGGGCCTAGTCTGGGTGGGAATAAGGATAATAAGTGAAAATTATGATTTTGTATTAGAAAATTGCGATCAAATTAACTTTAATTTACGAATCTTGCAACCTATGGCATATTTATAAGCCAGTGACTATAAAAGTAAATAAAGAAATGTAACTTCCAATTAAGGTGAAAATTCGCCCGATTATTACATTTTATTACATGAAAGCTGACAATGCCTGAAAATGCCTTTTTTTCTTCTATCGCGCGTAGGATTGAATGACACCCACAAATAACAATTTTGACTATTTTTCTGGAAATTTTTCATGAGTTTTCAGGAGATTTTAATAAATTCAGGAGATTTCCTTGACTTTTTCGTATATATTCTGCAATTTAATAATGACACCTAGAAATCGCGCGGGGCCTATGAAAGCGCGGGGCCCACTGCGACCGCATAGGTTGCAGTGGCCTAAGACGGCCCTGTGTGTATGTGTGAAGAAAGAGAATACTGTGGCTATTAGAATGTATGTGTGTGTGTGTGGAGAAAGAGAATACTGTGGCTATTAGAATGTATGTGTGTGTGTGGAGAAAGAGAATACTGTGGCTATTAGAATGTATGTGTGTGTGTGAAGAAAGAGAATACTGTGGCTATTAGAATGTATGTGTGTGTGTGGAGAAAGAGAATACTGTGGCTATTAGAATGTATGTGTGTGTGTGTGGAGAAAGAGAATACTGTGGCTATTAGAAAGTATGTGTGTGTGTGAAGAAAGAGAATACTGTGGCTATTAGAATGTATGTGTGTGTATGAAGAAAGAGAATACTGTGGCTATTAGAATGTATGTGTGTGTGTGAAGAAAGAGAATACTGTGGCTATTAGAATGTATGTGTGTGTGTGAAGAAAGAGAATACTGTGGCTATTAGAATGTATGTGTGTGTGTGGAGAAAGAGAATACTGTGGCTATTAGAATGTATGTGTGTGTGTGGAGAAAGAGAATGCTGTGGCTATTAGAATGTATGTGTGTGAAGAAAGAGAATAATGTGGCTATTAGAATGTATGTGTGTGAAGAAAGAAAATACTGTGTCTTTTAGAATGTATGTGTATGAAGAAAGAGAATACTGTGGCTATTAGAATGTATGTGTATGAAGAAAGAGAATACTGTGGCTATAAGAATGTATGTGTGTGTGTGGAGAAAGAGAATACTGTGGCTATTAGAATGTATGAGTGTGTGTGGAGAAAGAGAATGCTGTGGCTATTAGAATGTATGTGTGTGAAGAAAGAGAATAATGTGGCTATTAGAATGTTGGTGTGTATGTGAAGAAAGAGAATACTGTGGCTATTAGAATGTATGTGTGTGTGTAAAGAAAGAGAATACTGTGGTTATTAGAATGTATGTGTGTGTGTCGAGAAAGAGAAGACTGTGGCTATTAGAATGTATGTGTGTGTGTGAAGAAAGAGAATACTGTGGCTATTAGAATGTATGTGTGTGCATGGAGAAAGAGAATACTGTGGCTATTAGAATGTATGTGTGTGCATGGAGAAAGAGAATACTGTAGCTATTAGAATGTATGTGTGTGTGTGAAGAAAGAGAATGCTGTGGCTATTAGAATGTATGTGTGTGAAGAAAGAGAATGCTGTGGCTATTAGAATGTATGTGTGTGAAGAAAGAGAATGCTGTGGCTATTAGAATGTATGTGTGTGTGTGGAGAAAGAGAATACTGTAGCTATTAGAATGTATGTGTGTGTGTGGAGAAAGAGAATACTGTGGCTATTAGAATGTATGTGTGTGTGTGGAGAAAGAGAATACTGTGGCTATTAGAATGTGTATGTGTGTGTGGAGAAAGAGAATACTGTGGCTATTAGAATGTATGTGTGTGTGTGAAGAAAGAGAATGCTGTGGCTATTAGAATGTATGTGTGTGAAGAAAGAGAATGCTGTGGCTATTAGAATGTATGTGTGTGAAGAAAGAGAATGCTGTGGCTATTAGAATGTATGTGTGTGTGTGGAGAAAGAGAATACTGTAGCTATTAGAATGTATGTGTGTGTGTGGAGAAAGAGAATACTGTCGCTATTAGAATGTATGTGTGTGTGTGGAGAAAGAGAATACTGTGGCTATTAGAACGTATGTGTGTGTGTGTGAAGAAAGAGAATACTGTGGCTATTAGAATGTGTATGTGTGTGTGAAGAAAGAGAATACTGTGGCTATTAGAATGTATGTGTATGCAGGGCCGGTCTTAACAATTGCGGGGCCCTATGCGAAACTGATTGCGCGGGCCTAGTCTGGGTGGGAATAAGGATAATAAGTGAAAATTATGATTTTGTATTAGAAAATTGCGATCAAATTAACTTTAATTTACGAATCTTGCAACCTATGGCATATTTATAAGCCAGTGACTATAAAAGTAAATAAAGAAATGTAACTTTAGATTAAGGTGAAAATTCGCCCGATTATTACATTTTATTACATGAAAGCTGACAATGCCTGACAATGCCTTTTTTTCTTCTATCGCGCGTAGGATTGAATGACACCCACAAATAACAATTTTGACTATTTTTCTGGAAATTTTTCATGAGTTTTCAGGAGATTTTAATAAATTCAGGAGATTTCCTTGACTTTTTCGTATATATTCTGCAATTTAATAATGACACCTAGAAATCGCGCGGGGCCTATGAAAGCGCGGGGCCCACTGCGACCGCATAGGTTGCAGTGGCCTAAGACGGCCCTGTGTGTATGTGTGAAGAAAGAGAATATTGTGGCTATTAGAATGTATGTGTGTGTGTGTGGAGAAAGAGAATACTGTGGCTATTAGAATGTATGTGTGTGTGTGGAGAAAGAGAATACTGTGGCTATTAGAATGTATGTGTGTGTGTGGAGAAAGAGAATACTGTGGCTATTAGAATGTATGTGTGTGTATGAAGAAAGAGAATACTGTGGCTATTAGAATGTATGTGTGTGTGTGAAGAAAGAGAATACTGTGGCTATTAGAATGAATGTGTGTAAAGAAAGAGAATACTGTGGCTATTAGAATGTATGTGTATGTGTGAAGAAAGAGAATGCTGTGGCTTTTAGAATGTATGTGTGTGAAGAAAGAGAATGCTGTGGCTATTAGAATGTATGTGTGTGTGTGGAGAAAGAGAATACTGTAGCTATTAGAATGTATGTGTGTGTGTGAAGAAAGAGAATACTGTGGCTATTAGAATGTATGTGTGTGTGTGGAGAAAGAGAATACTGTCGCTATTAGAATGTATGTGTGTGTGTGAAGAAAGAGAATACTGTGGCTATTAGAATGTATGTGTATGTGTGAAGAAAGAGAATACTGTGGCTATTAGAATGTGTATGTGTGTGTGAAGAAAGAGAATACTGTGGCTATTAGAATGTATGTGTATGCAGGGCCGGTCCTAACAATTGCGGGGCCCTATGCGAAACTGATTGCGCGGGCCTAGTCTGGGTGGGAATAAGGATAATAAGTGAAAATTATGATTTTGTATTAGAAAATTGCGATCAAATTAACTTTAATTTACGAATCTTGCAACCTATGGCATATTTATAAGCCAGTGACTATAAAAGTAAATAAAGAAATGTAACTTCCGATTAAGGTGAAAATTCGCCCGATTATTACATTTTATTACATGAAAGCTGACAATGCCTTTTTTTCTTCTATCGCGCGTAGGATTGAATGACACCCACAAATAACAATTTTGACTATTTTTCTGGAGATTTTTCATGAGTTTTCAGGAGATTTTAATAAATTCAGGAGATTTCCTTGACTTTTTCGTATATATTCTGCAATTTAATAATGACACCTAGAAATCGCGCGGGGCCTATGAAAGCGCGGGGCCCACTGCGACCGCATAGGTTGCAGTGGCCTAAGACGGCCCTGTGTGTATGTGTGAAGAAAGAGAATACTGTGGCTATTAGAATGTATGTGTGTGTGTGTGGAGAAAGAGAATACTGTGGCTATTAGAATGTATGTGTGTGTGTGGAGAAAGAGAATACTGTGGCTATTAGAATGTATGTGTGTGTGTGAAGAAAGAGAATACTGTGGCTATTAGAATGTATGTGTGTGTGTGGAGAAAGAGAATACTGTGGCTATTAGAATGTATGTGTGTGTGTGTGGAGAAAGAGAATACTGTGGCTATTAGAATGTATGTGTGTGTGTGAAGAAAGAGAATACTGTGGCTATTAGAATGTATGTGTGTGAAGAAAGAGAATAATGTGGCTATTAGAATGTATGTGTGTGTGTGTGGAAAAAGAGAATACTGTGGCTATTAGAATGTATGTGTGTGTGTGAAGAAAGAGAATACTGTGGCTATTAGAATATATGTGTTTGTATGAAGAAAGAGAATACTGTGGCTATTAGAATGTATGTGTGTGTGTGAAGAAAGAGAATACTGTGGCTATTAGAATGTATGTGTGTGTGTGGAGAAAGAGAATACTGTGGCTATTAGAATGTATGTGTGTGTGTGGAGAAAGAGAATGTTGTGGCTATTAGAATGTATGTGTGTGAAGAAAGAGAATAATGTGGCTATTAGAATGTATGTGTGTGAAGAAAGAGAATACTGTGTCAATTAGAATGTATGTGTTTGAAGAAAGAGAATACTGTGGCTATTAGAATGTATGTGTGTGTTTGAAGAAAGAGAATAATGAGGCTATTAGAATGTATGTGTGTGTGAAGAAAGAGAATACTGTGGCTATTAGAATGTATGTGTGTGTGTGGAGAAAGAGAATACTGTGGCTATTAGAATGTATGTGTGTGTGTGAAGAAAGAGAATACTGTGGCTATTTGAATGTATGTGTGTGTGTGAAGAAAGAGAATACTGTGGCTATTAGAATGTATGTGTGTGTGTGGAGAAAGAGAATACTGTGGCTATTAGAATGTATGTGTGTGTGTGGAGAAAGAGAATACTGTGGCTATTAGAATGTATGTGTGTGTGTGGAGAAAGAGAATACTGTGGCTATTAGAATGTATGTGTGTGTGTGGAGAAAGAGAATACTGTGGCTATTAGAATGTGTATGTGTGTGTGGAGAAAGAGAATACTGTGGCTATTAGAATGTATGTGTTTGTGTGAAGAAAGAGAATGCTGTGGCTATTAGAATGTATGTGTGTGAAGAAAGAGAATGCTGTGGCTATTAGAATGTATGTGTGTGAAGAAAGAGAATGCTGTGGCTATTAGAATGTATGTGTGTGTGTGGAGAAAGAGAATACTGTAGCTATTAGAATGTATGTGTGTGTGTGAAGAAAGAGAATACTGTCGCTATTAGAATGTATGTGTGTGTGTGGAGAAAGAGAATACTGTAGCTATTAGAATGTATGTGTAGTTGTGAAGAAAGAGAATACTGTGGCTATTAGAATTTGTATGTGTGTGTGAAGAAAGAGAATACTGTGGCTATTAGAATGTATGTGTATGCAGGGCCGGTCTTAACAATTGCGGGGCCCTATGCGAAACTGATTGCGCGGGCCTAGTCTGGGTGGGAATAAGGATAATAAGTGAAAATTATGATTTTGTATTAGAAAATTGCGATCAAATTAACTTTAATTTACGAATCTTGCAACCTATGGCATATTTATAAGCCAGTGACTATAAAAGTAAATAAAGAAATGTAACTTCCGATTAAGGTGAAAATTCGCCCGATTATTACATTTTATTACATGAAAGCTGACAATGCCTTTTTTTCTTCTATCGCGCGTAGGATTGAATGACACCCACAAATAACAATTTTGACTATTTTTCTGGAGATTTTTCATGAGTTTTCAGGAGATTTTAATAAATTCAGGAGATTTCCTTGACTTTTTCGTATATATTCTGCAATTTAATAATGACACCTAGAAATCGCGCGGGGCCTATGAAAGCGCGGGGCCCACTGCGACCGCATAGGTTGCAGTGGCCTAAGACGGCCCTGTGTGTATGTGTGAAGAAAGAGAATACTGTGGCTATTAGAATGTATGTGTGTGTGTGTGGAGAAAGAGAATACTGTGGCTATTAGAATGTATGTGTGTGTGTGGAGAAAGAGAATACTGTGGCTATTAGAATGTATGTGTGTGTGTGAAGAAAGAGAATACTGTGGCTATTAGAATGTATGTGTGTGTGTGGAGAAAGAGAATACTGTGGCTATTAGAATGTATGTGTGTGTGTGTGGAGAAAGAGAATACTGTGGCTATTAGAATGTATGTGTGTGTGTGAAGAAAGAGAATACTGTGGCTATTAGAATGTATGTGTGTGAAGAAAGAGAATAATGTGGCTATTAGAATGTATGTGTGTGAAGAAAGAGAATACTGTGTCTTTTAGAATGTATGTGTATGAAGAAAGAGAATACTGTGGCTATTAGAATGTATGTGTATGAAGAAAGAGAATACTGTGGCTATTAGAATGTATGTGTGTGTGTGGAGAAAGAGAATACTGTGGCTATTAGAATGTATGAGTGTGTGTGGAGAAAGAGAATGCTGTGGCTATTAGAATGTATGTGTGTGAAGAAAGAGAATAATGTGGCTATTAGAATGTTGGTGTGTGTGTGAAGAAAGAGAATACTGTGGCTATTAGAATGTATGTGTGTGTGTGAAGAAAGATAATACTGTGGCTATTAGAATGTATGTGTGTGAAGAAAGAGAATACTGTGTCTTTTAGAATGTATGTGTATGAAGAAAGAGAATACTGTGGCTATTAGAATGTATGTGTATGAAGAAAGAGAATACTGTGGCTATTAGAATGTATGTGTGTGTGTGGAGAAAGAGAATACTGTGGCTATTAGAATGTATGAGTGTGTGTGGAGAAAGAGAATGCTGTGGCTATTAGAATGTATGTGTGTGAAGAAAGAGAATAATGTGGCTATTAGAATGTTGGTGTGTGTGTGAAGAAAGAGAATACTGTGGCTATTAGAATGTATGTGTGTGTGTGAAGAAAGAGAATACTGTGGCTATTAGAATGTATGTGTGTGTGTGTGAAGAAAGAGAATAATGAGGCTATTAGAATGTATGTGTGTGTGAAGAAAGAGAATACTGTGGCTATTAGAATGTATGTGTGTGTGTGGAGAAAGAGAATACTGTGGCTATTAGAATGTATGTGTGTGTGTGAAGAAAGAGAATACTGTGGCTATTTGAATGTATGTGTGTGTGTGAAGAAAGAGAATACTGTGGCTACTAGAATGTATGTGTGTGTGTGGAGAAAGAGAATACTGTGGCTATTAGAATGTATGTGTGTGTGTGGAGAAAGAGAATACTGTGGCTATTAGAATGTATGTGTGTGTGTGGAGAAAGAGAATACTGTGGCTATTAGAATGTGTATGTGTGTGTGTGGAGAAAGAGAATACTGTGGCTATTAGAATGTATGTGTGTGTGTGAAGAAAGAGAATACTGTGGCTATTAGAATGTATGTGTGTGTGTGGAGAAAGAGAATACTGTGGCTATTAGAATGTATGTGTGTGTGTGGAGAAAGAGAATACTGTTGCTATTAGAATATATGTGTGTGTGTGTGGAGAAAGAGATTACTGTGGCTATTAGAATGTATGTGTGTGTGTGGAGAAAGAGAATACTGTGGCTATTAGAATGTATGAGTGTGTGTGGAGAAAGAGAATGCTGTGGCTATTAGAATGTATGTGTGTGAAGAAAGAGAATAATGTGGCTATTAGAATGTTGGTGTGTGTGTGAAGAAAGAGAATACTGTGGCTATTAGAATGTATGTGTGTGTGTGAAGAAAGAGAATACTGTGGCTATTAGAATGTATGTGTGTGTGTGTGAAGAAAGAGAATAATGAGGCTATTAGAATGTATGTGTGTGTGAAGAAAGAGAATACTGTGGCTATTAGAATGTATGTGTGTGTGTGGAGAAAGAGAATACTGTCGCTATTAGAATGTATGTGTGTGTGTGAAGAAAGAGAATACTGTGGCTATTAGAATGTATGTGTATGTGTGAAGAAAGAGAATACTGTGGCTATTAGAATGTGTATGTGTGTGTGAAGAAAGAGAATACTGTGGCTATTAGAATGTATGTGTATGCAGGGCCGGTCCTAACAATTGCGGGGCCCTATGCGAAACTGATTGCGCGGGCCTAGTCTGGGTGGGAATAAGGATAATAAGTGAAAATTATGATTTTGTATTAGAAAATTGCGATCAAATTAACTTTAATTTACGAATCTTGCAACCTATGGCATATTTATAAGCCAGTGACTATAAAAGTAAATAAAGAAATGTAACTTCCGATTAAGGTGAAAATTCGCCCGATTATTACATTTTATTACATGAAAGCTGACAATGCCTTTTTTTCTTCTATCGCGCGTAGGATTGAATGACACCCACAAATAACAATTTTGACTATTTTTCTGGAGATTTTTCATGAGTTTTCAGGAGATTTTAATAAATTCAGGAGATTTCCTTGACTTTTTCGTATATATTCTGCAATTTAATAATGACACCTAGAAATCGCGCGGGGCCTATGAAAGCGCGGGGCCCACTGCGACCGCATAGGTTGCAGTGGCCTAAGACGGCCCTGTGTGTATGTGTGAAGAAAGAGAATACTGTGGCTATTAGAATGTATGTGTGTGTGTGTGGAGAAAGAGAATACTGTGGCTATTAGAATGTATGTGTGTGTGTGGAGAAAGAGAATACTGTGGCTATTAGAATGTATGTGTGTGTGTGAAGAAAGAGAATACTGTGGCTATTAGAATGTATGTGTGTGTGTGGAGAAAGAGAATACTGTGGCTATTAGAATGTATGTGTGTGTGTGTGGAGAAAGAGAATACTGTGGCTATTAGAATGTATGTGTGTGTGTGAAGAAAGAGAATACTGTGGCTATTAGAATGTATGTGTGTGAAGAAAGAGAATAATGTGGCTATTAGAATGTATGTGTGTGTGTGTGGAAAAAGAGAATACTGTGGCTATTAGAATGTATGTGTGTGTGTGAAGAAAGAGAATACTGTGGCTATTAGAATATATGTGTTTGTATGAAGAAAGAGAATACTGTGGCTATTAGAATGTATGTGTGTGTGTGAAGAAAGAGAATACTGTGGCTATTAGAATGTATGTGTGTGTGTGGAGAAAGAGAATACTGTGGCTATTAGAATGTATGTGTGTGTGTGGAGAAAGAGAATGTTGTGGCTATTAGAATGTATGTGTGTGAAGAAAGAGAATAATGTGGCTATTAGAATGTATGTGTGTGAAGAAAGAGAATACTGTGTCAATTAGAATGTATGTGTTTGAAGAAAGAGAATACTGTGGCTATTAGAATGTATGTGTATGAAGAAAGAGAATACTGTGGCTATTAGAATGTATGTGTGTGTGTGGAGAAAGAGAATACTGTGGCTATTAGAATGTATGAGTGTGTGTGGAGAAAGAGAATGCTGTGGCTATTAGAATGTATGTGTGTGAAGAAAGAGAATAATGTGGCTATTAGAATGTTGGTGTGTGTGTGAAGAAAGAGAATACTGTGGCTATTAGAATGTATGTGTGTGTGTGAAGAAAGAGAATACTGTGGCTATTAGAATGTATGTGTGTGTTTGAAGAAAGAGAATAATGAGGCTATTAGAATGTATGTGTGTGTGAAGAAAGAGAATACTGTGGCTATTAGAATGTATGTGTGTGTGTGGAGAAAGAGAATACTGTGGCTATTAGAATGTATGTGTGTGTGTGAAGAAAGAGAATACTGTGGCTATTTGAATGTATGTGTGTGTGTGAAGAAAGAGAATACTGTGGCTATTAGAATGTATGTGTGTGTGTGGAGAAAGAGAATACTGTGGCTATTAGAATGTATGTGTGTGTGTGGAGAAAGAGAATACTGTGGCTATTAGAATGTATGTGTGTGTGTGGAGAAAGAGAATACTGTGGCTATTAGAATGTATGTGTGTGTGTGGAGAAAGAGAATACTGTGGCTATTAGAATGTATGTGTTTGTGTGAAGAAAGAGAATGCTGTGGCTATTAGAATGTATGTGTGTGAAGAAAGAGAATGCTGTGGCTATTAGAATGTATGTGTGTGAAGAAAGAGAATGCTGTGGCTATTAGAATGTATGTGTGTGTGTGGAGAAAGAGAATACTGTAGCTATTAGAATGTATGTGTGTGTGTGAAGAAAGAGAATACTGTCGCTATTAGAATGTATGTGTGTGTGTGGAGAAAGAGAATACTGTAGCTATTAGAATGTATGTGTAGTTGTGAAGAAAGAGAATACTGTGGCTATTAGAATTTGTATGTGTGTGTGAAGAAAGAGAATACTGTGGCTATTAGAATGTATGTGTATGCAGGGCCGGTCTTAACAATTGCGGGGCCCTATGCGAAACTGATTGCGCGGGCCTAGTCTGGGTGGGAATAAGGATAATAAGTGAAAATTATGATTTTGTATTAGAAAATTGCGATCAAATTAACTTTAATTTACGAATCTTGCAACCTATGGCATATTTATAAGCCAGTGACTATAAAAGTAAATAAAGAAATGTAACTTCCGATTAAGGTGAAAATTCGCCCGATTATTACATTTTATTACATGAAAGCTGACAATGCCTTTTTTTCTTCTATCGCGCGTAGGATTGAATGACACCCACAAATAACAATTTTGACTATTTTTCTGGAGATTTTTCATGAGTTTTCAGGAGATTTTAATAAATTCAGGAGATTTCCTTGACTTTTTCGTATATATTCTGCAATTTAATAATGACACCTAGAAATCGCGCGGGGCCTATGAAAGCGCGGGGCCCACTGCGACCGCATAGGTTGCAGTGGCCTAAGACGGCCCTGTGTGTATGTGTGAAGAAAGAGAATACTGTGGCTATTAGAATGTATGTGTGTGTGTGTGGAGAAAGAGAATACTGTGGCTATTAGAATGTATGTGTGTGTGTGGAGAAAGAGAATACTGTGGCTATTAGAATGTATGTGTGTGTGTGAAGAAAGAGAATACTGTGGCTATTAGAATGTATGTGTGTGTGTGGAGAAAGAGAATACTGTGGCTATTAGAATGTATGTGTGTGTGTGTGGAGAAAGAGAATACTGTGGCTATTAGAATGTATGTGTGTGTGTGAAGAAAGAGAATACTGTGGCTATTAGAATGTATGTGTGTGAAGAAAGAGAATAATGTGGCTATTAGAATGTATGTGTGTGAAGAAAGAGAATACTGTGTCTTTTAGAATGTATGTGTATGAAGAAAGAGAATACTGTGGCTATTAGAATGTATGTGTATGAAGAAAGAGAATACTGTGGCTATTAGAATGTATGTGTGTGTGTGGAGAAAGAGAATACTGTGGCTATTAGAATGTATGAGTGTGTGTGGAGAAAGAGAATGCTGTGGCTATTAGAATGTATGTGTGTGAAGAAAGAGAATAATGTGGCTATTAGAATGTTGGTGTGTGTGTGAAGAAAGAGAATACTGTGGCTATTAGAATGTATGTGTGTGTGTGAAGAAAGATAATACTGTGGCTATTAGAATGTATGTGTGTGAAGAAAGAGAATACTGTGTCTTTTAGAATGTATGTGTATGAAGAAAGAGAATACTGTGGCTATTAGAATGTATGTGTATGAAGAAAGAGAA
This sequence comes from Biomphalaria glabrata, assembly GCF_947242115.1. Taxonomy (NCBI): domain Eukaryota; kingdom Metazoa; phylum Mollusca; class Gastropoda; family Planorbidae; genus Biomphalaria; species Biomphalaria glabrata. The sequence continues at coordinate 23,345,122 of NC_074714.1, read as the reverse complement.
TACTGTGGCTATTAGAATGTATGTGTGTGTGTGGAGAAAGAGAATACTGTGGCTATTAGAATGTATGAGTGTGTGTGGAGAAAGAGAATGCTGTGGCTATTAGAATGTATGTGTGTGAAGAAAGAGAATAATGTGGCTATTAGAATGTTGGTGTGTGTGTGAAGAAAGAGAATACTGTGGCTATTAGAATGTATGTGTGTGTGTGAAGAAAGAGAATACTGTGGCTATTAGAATGTATGTGTGTGTGTGTGAAGAAAGAGAATAATGAGGCTATTAGAATGTATGTGTGTGTGAAGAAAGAGAATACTGTGGCTATTAGAATGTATGTGTGTGTGTGGAGAAAGAGAATACTGTGGCTATTAGAATGTATGTGTGTGTGTGAAGAAAGAGAATACTGTGGCTATTTGAATGTATGTGTGTGTGTGAAGAAAGAGAATACTGTGGCTACTAGAATGTATGTGTGTGTGTGGAGAAAGAGAATACTGTGGCTATTAGAATGTATGTGTGTGTGTGGAGAAAGAGAATACTGTGGCTATTAGAATGTATGTGTGTGTGTGGAGAAAGAGAATACTGTGGCTATTAGAATGTGTATGTGTGTGTGTGGAGAAAGAGAATACTGTGGCTATTAGAATGTATGTGTGTGTGTGAAGAAAGAGAATACTGTGGCTATTAGAATGTATGTGTGTGTGTGGAGAAAGAGAATACTGTGGCTATTAGAATGTATGTGTGTGTGTGGAGAAAGAGAATACTGTTGCTATTAGAATATATGTGTGTGTGTGTGGAGAAAGAGATTACTGTGGCTATTAGAATGTATGTGTGTGTGTGGAGAAAGAGAATACTGTGGCTATTAGAATGTATGTGTGTGTGTGGAGAAAGAGAATACTGTGGCTATTAGAATGTATGTGTGTGTGTGGAGAAAGAGAATACTGTGGCTATTAGAATGTATGTGTGTGTGTGGAGAAAGAGAATGCTGTGGCTATTAGAATGTATGTGTGTGTGTGGAGAAAGAGAATGCTGTGGCTATTAGAATGTATGTGTGTGTGTGGAGAAAGAGAATACTGTGGCTATTAGAATGTATGTGTGTGTGTGGAGAAAGAGAATGCTGTGGCTATTAGAATGTATGTGTGTGTGTGGAGAAAGAGAATACTGTGGCTATTAGAATGTATGTGTGTGTGTGGAGAAAGAGAATGCTGTGGCTATTAGAATGTATGTGTGTGTGTGGAGAAAGAGAATACTGTGGCTATTAGAATGTATGTGTGTGTGTGGAGAAAGAGAATGCTGTGGCTATTAGAATGTATGTGTGTGTGTGGAGAAAGAGAATACTGTGGCTATTAGAATGTATGTGTGTGTGTGGAGAAAGAGAATACTGTGGCTATTAGAATGTATGTGTGTGTGTGGAGAAAGAGAATACTGTGGCTATTAGAATGTATGTGTGTGTGTGAAGAAAGAGAATACTGTCGCTATTAGAATGTATGTGTGTGTGTGGAGAAAGAGAATGCTGTGGCTATTAGAATGTATGTGTGTGTGTGGAGAAAGAGAATGCTGTAGCTATTAGAATGTATGTGTGTGTGTGGAGAAAGAGAATACTGTGGCTATTAGAATGTATGTGTGTGTGTGGAGAAAGAGAATACTGTGGCTATTAGAATGTATGTGTGTGTGTGGAGAAAGAGAATACTGTGGCTATTAGAATGTATGTGTGTATGTGGAGAAAGAGAATACTGTGGCTATTAGAATGTATGTGTGTGTGTGGAGAAAGAGAATACTGTGGCTATTAGAATGTATGTGTGTATGTGGAGAAAGAGAATACTGTGTCTATTAGAATGTATGTGTGTGTGGAGAAAGAGAATACTGTGGCTTTAATTTCTAGCAGAGGCGTGGTGGCGGAGGGACAAATCGCTTATTCTTTGAACGAGAAGTCTTGCTTTCGAATTTTAATGAGAACTAGGTCCATGATTTCAGTATTTATAGGGCGCCCATTAGTCCACAAAACTAGGTCCTTGATTTCAGTACTTATAGGGCGCCCATTAGTCCACAAAACTAGGTCCATGATTTCAGTACTTATAGGGCTCCCATTAGTCCACAAAAATAGGTCCATGATTTCAGTACTTATAGGGCGCCCATTAATCCACAAAAATAGAATGGGTACTTGTCATTTTTTTTAAAGTAAAGGCAGATAATAGTCGTTCTTGCCACATGATACCCTCGTTAATAGTTACACCTAGTAACAGATGAGGGGTAGTTTTATAAAATCCACACTTAACCTATTTAATTTTTTTACAACTAAAGGTACGCTAAATAACAATGCTAATAATAATATTGTTACGAATCTCACTATCCAGGCTCTCTGCAAACTGCACCATACACCACCAACTTAAAGAACTTGACAACTCAGGGCTCCAAAGTAACGTAACACTTTAATAGTTGAATAAATAACAGCCAATACTGTACAATTGGCAGCACGTACGCTGTACAAATAGCTCTTCGATAACACCGTTCCGCCGTATCAACTCTTGCACTGGCCTCTCCGTCTCGTTCCGGGCTTGCACTGGGTTCAACAGTTCAGGACTGACTTCACACACTAGGCTCGTTGTGTCGGACTCGATCACAGACCAAGATCAAGACGCCGTTCGTCTCAACTGTACTTGATAGTACTCCGCACTGAACCGTCGTAATGCTCCGTACAGAACCACACCGCTGAACTGTGCTGTAGTCGACCGTGTTCTGAACTCTTGTCGTGAACCTCCCTTCTGAACCGTCTTGACTGCGACACCTCCGCTCTTTATATAGGGTCCCTACTGGCCTTCTAGAACCGGACAGAACGCCGCTGGACGTTTCTAGGTGGTCAGATGACTACAACTCTCGTGACGCCCCTGAGCTCTGTTCACGTCGGCGATCCTTCCCGAACTCTCTTGTTGACACTCGTCTCGGCCGATCGTCGTAACTCGTCACGGTTGACCGCTCGTCTAGCGCTGGCCTGGGGCGATTTGCGTCGGCTGACTACACATACACCACTACCCCTCTCTGTGCCACCACCAAGTTTATAACAATATGTTTAAATTTGTCTTAAAATCTGTGTATTATTGTGATGGCAACGATGTTTTGAGGTTGATTGTGTTGGTTGACGTTACGATGAGGTTATGATGACCAGACAATGCGTTTCCGATGTTCTAATTTGCATAGCACTCTCTGTTGTACAATAACTGGACAATTACTGGACACTCAAACAATACCGTGATGCTGGAGATACAAATATAAACTATCAACAATTCAAAACTGAGATCCTTCAGCAACAAAACTTTTAATTCTGGAACTAAGAATCACTTTAATAATAATAATAACGCACTACATAAAAGCACAATACAATTCAATTTACATTCCTCATGTTTAGTCGTCGGTCTCCCTTAAACCGAATATATACATCCTTTAAATACTACCTTTTGCCCCTTTTCTTGTAATGTTTAAACTATTTTTAGAGGTTATAAAAAGATAAAACCGTCATCGTTTTTTCTATAAATTGTCATTACTCGTCAACAACATATAGACATGACCTTACGCTGCAGCAATACAATCTAAAAGTAAACTTATTGCAATAGCTGCTTTATGTTACGTGACAATAGACCTCATTCACCAATCGTAAACAAACAACATTTAGCCACAGGATTCTCTAATTCTTCTATACAAGTTACTATCTAATTTTTAATACACAATGGCAACCACGTGACATTTTATTCTTCTTGTTTTATCAATATTATCACGTGACTAAATATTGTTTGTTTTCGATTGGTAAATGAGGTCCATTACACATAGCTAACCATTCTTACGATTGCTAACAATAAAACACTAAGGAAGACATCAAATGAAATAGACGTTCCACTCAGATATTACATCCAAATGTTACATTTAACGCTTTACCAGAGTAACTAGGAATTCTTGTGCCCATTTTTAGTGGACCCCTAAAGGGGAAAAGACGCTATTAGTTTTGTGTGGAATATCTGACCGTCGTCCGTCTGTCCCGTTTAGATCTCGTAAACTAGAAAAGATAGTGAAAATCCGACATCATAATATTTTAGACCATTCCAATTTCTGATGCAACGGCTACTTTTTTCTTTCCTGAAAGCGAAAAATCTACTAATTTTTAAAATCACTTAAACAACCATTTTTTTCATAAAAATACACCACTTTACAACTATTCACTATTAATAGTAACAAACACGGGAGGCTCTTTAGTAGGGGAGATAACTATTTACCATACTTTTAACACATTCATGCTAATGCTGTTAGATTTTTTGTCAATAATTTTTATTTTTACATTTGTATTGCTAAGATGTATAAGTTCTGTCATACTAACCACTATATTTACACACAAAAAAATGTTAGAAACTCTGTATAGTATGCATATAATTTGTACATAATTTAAAACAACAATAAACAAGTAGTTCTTCATATTATCTCATGACCTGCAGTGGAGCAAATGAAGGAACACGGAACTAAAAGCATTTTTTTTTTTTACGGAAATGTTTATTTCTTGAGGATTTGAATAAGAGATTGACCATTTACAAAACAATTTGATCATTTAGATTTTCATTATAAGACATTAAAGTCATGATCTATACTGATTATAATTGTTAAAAACCATAAATGCATTCTATATAAATGTTTTTCTCGAATAGTTCAACGGAAGGTTTTATATTGCCACGCCTTCCTCAGGCTAATAGTGTCCAGACCTTCTATCTTGCATTTCTTAGAAGCAGCCTATAATTTCTCTATAAACACATACTACCGTGTTTCCTTGTTTATGTTTGTTGATGTGTTTCTCTTTCTTGACAATTAGGCCTATTTATGAAGCACAGAAGAAATAAATATAGTTTTTAGATACAATTATCTCCCATATAACTCATTAATATTATTTCCTATGTCATTTTTTTTTCTTTTGAAACAAAACTAGTGGATGAAAAAGTGAGTACCATTTAGTTTTAAAATCATACTAATTGAAATATGACTTTCTTATATTTTATACTGTCATCTTATTACAAGTAACTATTGCTTTGAAATTGTATAATAATAATTCTATAGAAAAAGTAAGAGAGTAGCAGTCTCCTAACGCAGTGAATGATGCTATTGGCTTCTGACACCATAACCTAACATGTCATGTCACTCTGGTATAAAAGAATAAATAGCTGAAAAAATGTTTCGTAACATTGTGACAGTTTTTTCCTTTCTCACTTTTTTTAATGCCAACTCCTCCTCCTCGTCTACACACAATGAAGTACGCCCCCCTCCCACATGACTTTTAGATTGGATTTGGGGATGAGCACTCCAATACGTTGTGACGTCCCCATCTCGCAGAGTCCTACTTCGGGACCAGCAGCCATGGTACTTGCTTTCACTGCGTCTTGAGCAATGGCATTGTAGAGTTAGATTTACGTAATTCAATGATGGTCGAGGCGATGCCTCCATTACCCGTCAGTTTTCTGACTTTTAATTCCAGAAAATGGAGTGTCCAGAGATAACGTCAGATAAAAAAAAGTGCCGAAGAAGCATGCTTGGGAAGGGGGAGTTTAATGGAAATATATTAAGACACGAGCGATGTGGTTACAAACATCATTGATCTATCTGCTAGGTCTAACCAAAAAAACTTGATCACATTGCTCTATTTGCCATCATCAACCGACAAATTTGATAACCTTGAAAATTTATTTTGTGTGATCCCATAACTAAATGGGTTTATCGTATATTCTTTAACTCAACAGAATAGAGAATCTTATAGAACAACTTTAAATAGATATTTTGTTTCGCAATGACGACAAGTTGTACTAGCATCATGTACGCGTTATGGCTGTAACCAATTGATTGAGCTATGGCTTTCTCAATGATGAGCTAGTCCTGTGTCACATGCACTAGACTTGTGCTAGGAAACATGTGCTAGGAAACATGTGCTAGAAAACATGTGCTAGGAAACATGTGCTAGGAAACATGTGCTAGGAAACATGTGCTAGGAAACATGTGCTAGGAAACATGTGCTAGGAAACATGTGCTAGGAAACATGTGCTAGGAAACATGTGCTAGATAACATGTGCTAGGAAACATGTGCTAGGAAACATGTGCTAGGAAACATGTGCTAGGAAACATGTGCTAGAAAACATGTGCTAAGAAACATGTGCTAGGAAACATGTGCTAGGCTTATTCCTAGAACTGCTCTACGTTATCAACAGTTTTATAGACACTTCTTATCGTGCAACATCACAAGAATAACAAGATAAGAAAAAGTTTGTGTGAAGCGACCCCAGCCCCGAGTCCGCACGACGGACAAGGAATATTCCCGCCTTGGCTTGTTTTAATGTTCTAAAGTAATATCACACTTCTGGATATGTTTTATTGTTCTAAAGTAATATCACACTTCTGGATAGTGTTTTAATGTTCTAAAGTAATATCAGACTTCTGGATATTGTTTTATTGTTATAAAGTAATATCACACTTCTGGATAGTGTTTTAATGTTCTAAAGTAATATCACACTTCAGGATATTGTTTTAAATAAGAAAAAAATACGCCAAATTATTTTTTTTAATTGCACTTCTGACTCACATTACACTTAATATTTTTGGACAATACTTCACTATAGTTTTATTATCGATATCAAATTGTTTCGGATTTTCAACTTTAAAAAATGTATGCGAAATGACTTATTTGACAAAAATATTGGCAATAAGTTGTTCAGGATTTTAAAAAGAGAAAGCCATTTAGTACAAACGATCGTTGAAAATAGCACGTTAGACTAATTTCACATTAAATCTTATTGCTGAAACATCACAAAATACATTTGTCGTAAAATTATGTTCCGAATTTTGTTTTGAAAAAGAAATCGACCTATATTACTTTAGTTTTCTTACTAACCCTCGCTAAAATTTCATTAACCAAAAATCTTGTTCCGAATTTTTTATGAAAATTCTGCTAACAATTTTAAAATCGCTTTTGTATTATATATAACAATTAATTTCCTAAAATGTCTCAGAATCGCATTATGAAAATAGAATGTTACGGATATTTTATGAAAATCGTTTAAACTCTATATATTTCTTTAAGAATACACTTCTAGCTCATAATACATTTAATTTTCTTGCAAAATCGTCACAAAAATCAAATCTCTGTATCATAAATATTATGTTCTGGAGTTTCAAAAAATTAACTAAAAATTTTATAATCAGTATTAGATGTTTCTGGCTATAAGAAATCGTTCTCCGATGTTTGTTAACCACCGTTACCTCTCTCGTGTTTAAAAACAACATTTTATAGTCCAACTAGGCTGTGCAACGTAGTGGAAAGTTGTTGTTTTCCTTTGACGTCATATGAAATCAATTCTTTAAATTCAACTCACTCTTCAATGCAATCAATAGTCTAAGTAATATCTGTCTTATTCAAATATCCAATTTACATGACGGAATCACTGAGATCCAATTTCTTGATTGCCTGAAGGCAGATTCTGTCCACTTCTCAAACTGATAGCAAGAGTACTTCATATAAACCTATTATGTAAGCTGTCAATATTGGATCCTAGTTTTTCCTGCATTTGAATCTGGTCAATGGTCACCCGTTATGTGAGATACTCAACATGAAACCTAGAAGTTAATCAGCTTTTTGACGTGTTCAGAAGACATATTGGGTTACTGATGCATGTCGTTATTTTAGATGTAAGTGATATTGAGAGTAATAGATGTACTTCGAGGAGAGATACAGTGCATGTCTAAATAAATTGATACCTGATGGACCTCATTCACCAATCGTAAACAAACAACATTTAGCCACGTGATTCTCTATCTCTTCTATACATATTACGATCTAATTTTTAATACACAATGGCTATCACGTGACAGTTTGTTTCGTTGTTTTATCAATATTATCACGTGACTAAATTTATTTTTGTTTATGATTGGTGAATGAGGTCCATTGTTTGTGTTAAGTTCAGAGTGCAGAGTGGTGCGAATGTAAGTAAAGTAAAGTTCCCCTTTCAGACCTTGTGGTCTATAAGGCAGATGATGTAAAGGTCATCTGATTCTGTGGCCTACAGTTAACGAGGGTGTCATGTGGCCAGCACAACGACCAACCGCCTTTACTTTTCCCCAGTTTGATTAACTTCTAGAAGTTGACCTAATATTGACATGATCCTGTGAAGGGAGAAAACGGAGATGTCACTTCTTGAGGTTATTGTTAAAGCGACACACACAGATGTCACTTCTTGAGGTTATTGTTAAAGCAACACACACAGATGTCACTTCTTGAGGTTATTGTTAAAGCGACACATGCAACAGAAATTTGCCGCAATCGGTTGAGGACCACTTCGAGAGTGCATTTAATTTTAATTTAATTGTTTAAACTTCAATGTATGCAGTATTATTGTGTTCTTAACCCAAACTTGTTGTCTGAATCTGTTTCTCTTTATCTCTCTGTCTCTCTCTTTTTCTTTCTCCCCCATCTCTAACGCTCTCTTTCACTCTGTCTCTCTCTGTTTTATCTTTTGTGATCCTGTCTCTTCGTTCGTCTTTCTATAGCTATGGAGTTGTGCAAAACTAGCTCTTTCATTTTCTCTCTATCATTCTTTCTATTTGTCTGCATGGATGTATGCACATGCATCTGTCAGTTTCTCTCAGTATCTCTCTCTCACACACACTTACACACTTACACACTCCTCTCTTTACTCAAAACGTATTCTAAAGGTCATCTTATATACTCAGTTTTTGCAAATCTTTTTAGGCGCCATTTCGTCAAGAGGAAATGTGATTCTTCCCCTCCTCCAACGTTCTGCCCTCCTCCCCTCCTCTATTTCTTCTTCACTTCCTTCCCTCCTTCTTCATGGACTCCCTAAAAGAGCGCTGAAAAAAAAACGAGACACTTTGAGGGCCAATAAGCTGCATTAGTGAAATTGTCTCTTCTTTGTTGTTTTTTTTAATTGTTTTCTTTTAAAATTTAGATTCTGGGAGGGGGAAGAGATTAGATGAAATCTAACGCAAAACTTAGCACTTGGCACTGACATTCTACTGAATTAGTTTCGAATACAGTCTATCCACATTTTATTAATTTAGAAAATAATAAATAATAATAAATAATACAATTTTGTTTTCTATATGTATATATATATATATACATATTAATATATATACATTGTAATAACTGAAGGGAAATACTCAACGACGCAACGATGTTTATTTACATGGAGACATCAGAAATGCTCTGAGCGGTCTCTTCTGTTCTCTTCTTTCTAATGTTAACATCCTTCTTAGTCTAGTCTCTAATAGTGCGCACCTTCTGCTCTATCTTGCATCGCGGTTTGCATGGCAGGGTTATAACAATATATATATATATATTTCTAAATCTATATTCATAGAAAACTTTAAATTTCATCGTAATTTTTTTTTTTGCATTTATTAAAAAAAAATGGGGGAACGACTTGAGTTTGAACTCATGTCTCAAAACACTTCTGCCTTCTACACTAACAACTAGAACAGTGAAGTGCTTTGAAATACAAGGTTTTATAGTTATCTATTGTGAGTTTCAAACTTTAAAGAGGCCACCTATAAAGGTGACTTATTCAGCTTATACCACCACATCAGTCAAGTACAATTTCTTTCCCTTGTTCGATACCTAAAAAATTATTAAGTACCAATGTTAATTAATTAATTGGTTGTTTTTTATTTTGTTTATTCATGTTTTGTCAGGTAAAAGAAATAATTGTGCCAAATTTCATTTTGCTCCGAGATTGGGATAGGAAGAAATAACTTGTACAACCGCCCAATGCGCCGAACGGCGCGGGAGGACCTAAGTCTAAGTAAGTAACTTGTACAAACTTTTGACCAGACAGAGTGAGTTGATAGAGACTTTCTAAGAATGGAGGAAAAACTAACGAATGTCATCCTTTGCGTTTCTCGCACTTCACCTATAATTTATGACGGTGGGAAAGCGTTAATTACTTGGTCCCGCGTATAAATCTTACCTTGCATACTTTGTATGTTTTACATGTTTCAAATGTTCCTCGAAATTAATGATTATAACATACTTACACAAACCTTCCACAGGTTGGCGGGGGATTGCGGCGTCAAGGGTTTGAACTCGGGACTTTCGAGACCACATATCCCTAGACAATACCACACGACCAGTCAGTCATCCATAGTTCACAATTCGCGCAAGAAATAGTAAAATTGATAACAAAGATACAGAAAATTTGTGTGGAAACAAACTCTAAATCGGCCCCCGAAAAGGTCCACCCAGGCAGGTAAAAAGGCAGGTTTCAATATTTTCAGAAAGAACATCAGAATGAAATTCTAAAAGGCAAATGACAGAGAAGAATAGAGAAAGAAGGTTGACAGATCTTGTGTGGTGCCACAGAGGTCCAGCAGACCAAAGGATAGGTGAAAATGAATGTGAAGCTTGATGTGAACCTGGCCTAAATGATGTCTAAAAGGAATATCTAATTGTTTTATAAAGGGTAATATCTTATTCAAAGCCTCAAAAATAACATTGAGTTTTTCGTAAAAGAAAAAAAAATTTCTCCTTTTGTAAACTGTGCCACCGGTGGCACAGCACTGCAGTTCACTTGATAATATGAGAAACTACTTATTAATTGTTGTTTTAAATTATGTTCTACTTATATGCATACTAAATAGATTTTTTCTCTTTAAAAAAAAGTTAACATATTTTTTTGTGTAAATGTAGTAATTATTATGACAGAACTAATTTAAACTAACTTAGCAATGCAAATGTAAAAAATAAATTATTTTGACACAAAATCTGAAACCATTTGCAAGAATGTTATTTTAAATATGGTAAATAGTTATCTCCCCTACTATAGAACCGCCCGTGTTTGGTACTATTAATACTGAATAGCAGTAAATATGGTGTATTTTTATGAAAAAAACTGCTTGCATAAATGTTTTAAAAAATTAGATTTTTCGCTTTCATAAAAGAAAAAAAGTAGCCGTTGCATCAAAACTTTGAATGGTCTAAAATATTATGATGTCGGATTTCCACTATCTTTTCTAGTTTACGAGATCCAAAAGGGACAGACGCGCGGACGGACAGACATTCCACACAACACTAATAGCGTCTTTTCCCTTTTGGGGGCCACTAAAAACTATTATTTTTTGGGTTGAGAGGGGAGAAGGATATAAATTATAAATGCACATTTGTGTTCATTAGATTAGGAAAGGAGTAATATGAGTAATTATTGTTGTGTCTCCTGACAGCATCAATTTGTGTCGATTATCACAATGTCCATTAATCAATGTGATATCTCATTTATTGCATGTACATGTGTGTTTATATTTCACATCATTTGCTTCTACATTTTGGCTTGTACATGTTTGTTTATTTTAAGTGTTCCTCATTTCCTACCTTGCAATCTATAGGGCAGATTATGTAAAGGTCATCTGTTTCTGTGGCCAAAGGTTACTTAGACTTAGGTCCTCCCGCGCTTCTCCACAAAGATTTGTCACTGGCAATGTCTGAAACCTCCTTCCACCTAATGTTCTGCAATCCTCAATGAAAGTGTGGCGCCAAGCTATACGATGACATCCCTGTTTGCGCTTACCTCGTATTGGCCTCTGTGACATAATGGGGAACTATTTTTGATTACTTGTAAAGTTAGGAGTGATGTCAACCTAGTGTGTGTACTAACAAGGTACTCAACAATATGATAGAACTATAAAGTATCATGTCCTGGAATATATTCCTGTAGCTTAACACAATACTTAAAAAAAAACAAAAAACAAAAGGGTCATGATGAACTATAGGCTTCAGGGAAACCTAAGCGCATACAAGCTTCATTGAATCCCACCTATAGACATCCGTTTGGTAAAGCCCATCTGATGATTCAATACAGGTTGAATCCCTCAAAGACAAAGCTATAAAAATATGTAAAGTCCATCTGAGGATTCAATACTGGTTGAATCCCTCAGAGACAAGGCTATAAAAATATGTAAAGCCCATCTGATGATTCAATACAGGTTGAATCCCTCAAAGACAAAGCTATAAAAATATGTAAAGTCCATCTGAGGATTCAATACTGGTTGAATCCCTCAGAGACAAGGCTATAAAAATATGTAAAGCCCATCTGATGATTCAATACAGGTTGAATCCCTCAAAGACAAGGCTATAAAAATATGTAAAGTCCATCTGATGATTCAATACAGGCTGAATCCCTCAGAGAAAGGTTACAAAAATATATCACGTTTGAGAGTACCCCAGGATGCAGAACATCAGGGTAAAGATATACTGCCTGGAAATCATTTGAGGCTATATCTACTTATAAATACCTTATATAATATACAATAATACTAAAGATATACTTAGCCCAAAGATCTCCAGAGCAGGGCACACTTCTTCAAGTACCCCATGAAACACGACCACTAACAGAAAAAAATACTATTCACAATACAGGTCAAGTGGTCAAGCTGGTAACTCAGGAGCAAGTGGCAACTAAGCACAGTTTGCAAGGCCTTTTATAAACTACATAAGGGGAATCACTCCTAACTTTACAAGTAATCAAAAATAGTTGCCCATTATGTCACACCCTCCATGTCATCGCAACTCTTGGTATGCGTAGTTCATTTTGTCGAAGATAATATGTAATATATAATAATAAATGGCTCTAAATCAACACCGATAACAGTAAACTCAGGAGTACCTCAAGGAACAGTCTTGGGTCCACTACTATTTTTAATTTACATAAATGATTTACCAAATTGCATTTTTTCAGGAACAAAAGTCAGATTATTTGCAGACGATTGCATACTATATAGAACAATAAAAACAACACAACACACAGATATTTTACAAAGAGAATTAGATGAATTACAGAAATGGGAATCAAATTGGAGCATGTCTTTCCACCCAGAAAAATGTCAGTTGTTAAGAGTAACAAAAAAAACTAAAACAAATTAATTCCACTTATCTTATTCATGGCAAATCAGTAAAACAGACTAAAAACGCAAAATACCCAGCTGTTATAATAAATGAAAAACTGTCATGGAATCCACATTGATGAAACTATTAAAAAATCCAACAAAGCATTAGGGTTTATTAAAAGAAATTTCTATACATCAAATAACAACATAAAACTAAAATGTTATTTAACCTTGGTTAGGCCAATAATAGAATATTTATCATCCTCCGTTTGGGACCCCTCAACTCAAGAAAACATTAAGAAACTGGAACAAACACAAAATAGAGCAGTGAGATTCATAACAAACGAATATTCACATTTGACTAGAGTAACACCATTAGTAAAATCACTAAATTTAGAAAGCCTTCAGGACAGAAGACTCATAAGTAAAGTAGCAATTATACATAAAACACTGAACCATAATCTTCAAATACAAAAACAAAATTTAATAAAATACTCTGAAAGACACAAAGATTAAGGCACATCCCTCGTCCCATATGCTAGGACAAATTTGTACAAATACTCCTTCTTCCCTAGTGCTATTAGAGCATGGAATGGGTTGCCTGAGCTAGCCAGGAAAACCAGTGACTTGGCAGAATTGAAGTCATTGGTTAACATGCATGACTAGATGCATGACGCGTAGGACGTAATCATCTTCTTTTTTGAAGCAACGTCTGTATTATATAAGACAAGGAGAACATGTCCCGCAAATCTCATGCTACGCTCTGTCACAACCTAACTAAGTGTTCGACTTCCAGTTCGGCATAGGATTTCCTTTTTTGAGACCCATCTTTAACTACACACAACCAACAATTAAAACACTTTTATTAAATACTACTCCAAGAAAAGAATCAAATCCACCGGAGCTCAAAGTAGGCACGCTCGAAACAATTGAAAGCTTTCCAAAAACAGCTATCCATATATATACCGATGGATCGGCCTTCCAAGCCAGCATCATTGCTGGTCTTGGTGCCTTCCTGGTCTTCCCCAAAAATAAACACTTTGAAACAAGTGCACCCTGTGGCGAATACTGCTCAAACTTCCAAGCCAAAATTGAGGCAATTACTATAGCATTACTGACAGTGGAAAACAAATTATATGGAGGAGTGCAATCACCATCAGATATTGTTGTCTTTACAGACTCCCAGTCCACTCTCCAAGCACTTAACAGCAGCACCTCAAACAGCCCAAGAGAGTTGACAACACTAATTGTGATAATCCATCAGATGATATCAAAATTAAATATCAATATCACACTACAGTGGATTCCTGGACAGATTGGCATCATGGGAAATAAAAGGGCAGATTTTGTTGAGGACTCGAGACACAAATTGTCTTCCCACCAGCAACATAGGAATGTGAGACATGGAAGTCATCTGGCAAAACTGAGAAAAGACTAAATGTTATCAAGGGTGTAATGTTGCCAGCTCAGCGGCCAACCGTCTTTACCTTTCCCAAACTAATGTCAGGTACTATTTAAGCTGCCTGGACTCAGAGGCGCCCTAAGATCCTAAAATAAATAAAAAAAAAACATTGTTCACAAGGATTTAAACCCAGGGCCACCGGTTAGAAAGCTGCTGCGCCTCCATATTTGTTTAGTAGAACATTTTTTATTTTCAAAAGTATTTATTTAATTTGCGTAATATGCAGACAAAAACAAAAGTGAAACAATGATAGAAAAAACAATTAGATGTAATGGTTTATTTAAAAGTTAATTTATAGTATCTCCAGCATGGCCCCCCCCCCGCGGAAAAAATTAGATATATATATATGTGTGTGTGTGTGTGTGTGTACATAATTAATCTTTATTACATTCTGGCCCTTTCGGAAGACGTTTATTGTGCCCTAGAATAGGTTCTTCCTGGAATAAGTGGAAAACTTGTAGACTCCCCGCCCTTGATAGCAAGGGGGTCTGGGGGAGCTCGCAGCGCTCCCCCAGCGCGGGGCGAAGCTACACAGCCTAGCACTATTTCTAGTATTGAAAGCCAACAAAATGTATATTCTGAGGTATCTAAAGTGCATTATCTTGCTATTAAAATGTTTTATTTAAAAAACCTAATGTGCTATTCTTACTGGCTTAGACCCTCCAGCAAGCTGTTTCCGCAACTCTTGTTATGCGTAACTAATTTTGTCCCCTTTGGCTACGCTTATAGCATTTTTAGTGCGTAATTTGCTTTTTTTTTTGAATATTGAAGAGGTAGTTTTCAGCTTCGAACCCCGCTGGCAGGGGGTTTTAAACTCAAACCCTCTTTGGCTACGCTCATAGATTTTATAGTGTGTAATTTGATTTTTTTTTATTTTTATATTGAATAGGTACTTTTTAGCTTCAAACCCCAACTGGAGGGGAGGGGGTGTAAAAACTCAAAACCCATTTGGCTACACTCATAGAATTGTGAGTGTGTAATTTGCTTTTTTGTTATATTGAGACGGGGTTTATCGTAATTTTTGGAGGCGGTTTTAAAGTTAAAATCTTCCTTATCTGTTTTCTTGGAATTTGGAATTGTCGTTTGCATTTTTTAGTTTTGTTAATAGAAGAGGGGGGATTTAACTGCGAAACCCCTGGTAGGGAGTTTTAAACTCAAAACCCCTGGTATTTGTATCTCAAACCCCCCTGATAGTTTTTTTTTAAATCTCAATACCCCCTGGAAGGGGGTTTTAAACTCAAAACTACCTGGTAGAGGGTTTTTAACTCAAAACCACCTCGGCTGCGCTGTGGTAAGTGATGATTTAGTATTAAAATCTCACCTAAAATAAACAAAATGAAAGCAAAAATCAGTCACTTAATTCCGTTCCCCCCCCCTCTTAGGGGGGGGGGGATTTCATTTCGGGGGGGGGGGGGTTGGGGTTCAAACCCCTACCATGCTACGCCCATGAATTCTCCAGTTATATATTTAAAGTATGCGCAGTGTAAGTCAGTTGTTCACCTTGACGTGCTTCAAGAGAAGACGTGCCATCCCAATCACCCTGACACAAAATTATAATAAGTTACTTGTTTCTTAAATTAACATCAAAATATCTCGCGCCAAAAACGTCACGTGCTGAGAAAAAAAAAATTATTTAAATATTGCAAGCTGAAAAATAATCATGAAAATCGATTTTTTTAATTTTTTTTTTTAAACTTTTCAAAAGTAATAGAAGCAAACGAACGGACAGAGGGCAAGACAATATAAAACATATAGCGGCTTTCCACTTTTTATGGTTCGCTAAGAATGTTAAATATCACATCAAAATTTACTATTTTTTATGTCTTTTTATTTTTTTTCATAGGAATTTAAAAAAAAATGAATGCCCTAAATGAATGCACCACAAAATGTGACATCTTCTTACTATCTGTATAAAAGCGGCGATGATTCATTTATTTTCATTCTAGCTACAACAGAAAGAAGCCAAACTAATCAATAAATAATAAAGGCAATTCATATGCCAGATTTTCAAAACATCAAATGCTTAACCTGATACAGGCATATATATAAAAAAAAATAATTAACTTACCGTAATATATGAACGGGGAAAAAAAATCTATATTATACTTTTAATATTTTAGTATCTTAAAAAAAGTGATTATTTTAATTTGTTGTTGTCAATGAAATTTTTTTTTTTTATTATTTTACAAAAACTCAAATAAAAATTAAAACAATGACTATAAAATATTACTTCAATCTAAATGTGAAACTCGAAGCTTCTGGATATTTACTAAATGTCGAGTAAAAAAATATTACAGAGAATTCTTTTTAAATAAATTTTTTTATTGTTAAGTTGAATAAAAAAATCTCTAAGGAAAGTTTTTTTTTTTTTGCTTAATTATTTTTTTTTCTAGTTCATTTATTTGAAATGTAATGTCTAACTGTTGAATTACTATTGAAACTAATTTGTTTTAAAAAGTGAGACTTTGAAAGAAACGATCACTGACTGTTGAACACAAATTTTGGACTGTGTTTTATTTCACTATTTGTCAATGTCACGTACGCTTTGTCTATATTTAGCCCAAGGTTTGTCGGCAAGATTTCAGCTAGCTCGGGAAATCCCAAGCATGCAGCAACCTTCTGTTTTGGAATTAATGTGATTGGTTAGAAATATTAATTATTGTACGTTTATCTGTATTTTATTGGTCAATTGATTAACCAAGCGACAAGAAGAGATTAGTCACGTGGTAACGCCCAAAGGTCTGAAAAGATTCTAGATATTACCGCCAGTCTCGTGTTGGAACTCAAAGGAAGATGACATGATCATATTATTGTGTAGATCATTTAATTTAGTAGAAATATTATTTGTGTTTTATTCAAGTACATTTAACCATTGTAACTATTGTGAATAGCTTTTCCAATTTTGGAATTAAAGTATTTGTATTTGACGAGGAGAAGTTTCTTCATTGAATATAATATAACATACTTAGATCGTCTTATCGACTAGCAGCTTCTAGATGATCCTCTTATCAACTGGCAACTTCTAGATGATTACCTTATCAACTAGCAACTTCTAAATGATAATCTTATCAACTGACGATTTTTTAGATCCTCGGCAATCACGATCATTGATTGAGCAGTTTAGATCAAGTTAATCTTCAACGTGACATCTAGCACCATTGATGATCGTGACAGTCCAAAAGGTGAAATATGTCAATAGATTTGGCTTCAAATAGTTGTCATTGTCATGTAAACGAACGTTGTTGTGCCTAATGGCTTGTTTTCAGGTTAGGACTCTATGTTTGTTTCTTATTGTCTTTGTCAGTCTGTTTTTTTTAGTCATGTCTGTTTTTTGTTTGTGTCATGTCTATGTTTGTGCCATGTCTGTTTTTGTTTGTGCCATGTCTGTTTTTGTTTGTGCCATGTCTGTTTTTGTTTGTGCCATGTCTGTTTTTGTTTGTGCCATGTCTGTTTTTGTGTCATGTCTGTTTTTGTGTCATGTCTGTTTTTGTTTGTGCCATGTCTGTTTTTGTTTGTGCTATGTCTGTTTTTGTTTGTGCCATGTCTGTTTTTGTTTGTGCCATGTCTGTTTTTGTTTGTGCTATGTCTGTTTTTGTTTGTGACATGTCTGTTTTTGTTTGTGTCATGTCTTTGTGCGTGTATGTGTGACACTGAGTCAGTCTATTTCTTTTTTTTGTATCTGAAAATGTCTGTCTACTTTGTGTGTAAGCTTTATTATCTGTGTCAACTTGTCTGTGTTTCTCTGAGTAAAGATGTCTTTTTAAAAAACAAACAATTAATGCATATAACAGATCCTAAACACAAATTGTCAAACTTAATCTTATTTCGCCATATAAATAATTCAACATAATTAATATCCCTGGTAACTCTTTCAATGTAACACAGTAAAAATATCTATGTGTAGTATACTCAGTTTTGATATAAATTTAATGTCGAACTAAAAAAAAAAGAAATCTAGTAAAATGTCCGTCTGTATAAACAAAATTGTATCAGATTTAAAAGTCGATATAATCTCTAGGAACACCAACAGAAAAAATATCTTGAGAAAACAACTAATGGAATCAATATCATTGCTCCCCGGAGAAGTCAATAACGCCTACAACATCATACAATAAGTATGATTGTATTTATATTTTGTTAGTGACCTTACGCTCGGGCTAATATTTTGACCGCATCAGACATTGGCTGGCATCAAAACAAAATATGGCGGTGTTTCCGGTTGAGAGTGTGCTGTAAATTTAACGGTACTCCCGCGAGACAACGAGACAAAGACCACACTAATGTTGATATACAACACTTGTATTTGTTGTTGCGTCAGCAGTGGTGTCCCAATGGTCAAGTTGGGCTTTTTACTAAGGAAACATTTTCTAAGAATCTTGGCAAAAAATGTATCATATCTTATTTATATCCGCATTGTATCCTTTAAATAAGTTATAAGACGCAAATAGGTCACAACAGACTTATGACTTGATAATTTTAAAGTATTTTTTAGGATAAAAATTCTTTTATTGTTATAAATGACGTTGCTCCAACTTCAATAGTGATGTCTATGTTATAATAGTGATGTCTATATTACAATAGTGATGTCTATGTTACAATAGTGATGTCTATGTTACAATAGTGATGTCTATGTTACAATAGTGATGTCTATATTACAATAGTGATGTCTATGTTACAATAGTGATGTCTATGTTACAATAGTGATGTCTATGTTACAATAGTGATGTCTATGTTACAATAGTGATGTCTATGGTACTATAATGGTGTCTGTTTAACAGTAGTGATGTATATGTTACAAAAATGATGTCTATGTTATATAATGATGTCGGTTTAACTGTAGTGATGTATATGTTACAATAGTGATGTCTATGTTACTATAATGGTGTCTGCTTAACCGTAGTGATGTCTATGTTACAATAGTGATGTCTATGTTACTATAGTGGTGTCTGTTTAACAGTAGTGATGTATATGTTACAATAGTGATGTCTATGTTACTATAATGGTGTCTGTTTAACAGTAGTGATGTCTATGTTACAATAGTGATGTCTATGTTATATAATGATGTCTGTTTAACAGTAGTGATGGATATGTTACAATAGTGATGTCTATGTTACTATAATGGTGTCTGTTTAATAGTAGTGATGTATATGTTACAATAGTGATGTCTATGTTACTATAATGGTGTCTGTTTAACAGTAGTGAAGGATATGTTACAATAGTGATGTCTATGTTATATAATGATGTCTGTTTAACAGTAGTGATGATAGGTTACAATAGTGATGTCAACGTAAACAATAAAGCGCTCATTTGATGTGCGGAAGTCGCTGTTTACCTAGATAATGTGCACATTGACGACTTCCGTACGTGACCAATTTAGATTAGGGGCTAGTTTAGGGATAGTTTAGGGATAGTTTAGGGCTATTTTAGGGCTAGGTTTTGTGTTTACGGTTAGGGATTAGGATTAGTGTTAGAGCTAAGGGTGTGGGGTAGGGTTAGGGTTATGTAGGTAATTGGCCAATAAATCTTTTTTTTTCTCCTTAACGAGTGTCTTGCATATACTTTATACTCTATCTAGGTCATGTGCACATTATCTAGGCAAAGTGAAAAATCAAACAGAAATTGGCACATAAATCCTTTTTTATTCTTTAACGAGTGCCTAGTAGGTAATGTCCACTCTATCTAGGTAAAAAGTGCACATTATCTAAGCACAGTGAAAAATAAAACAATTTTCCGCATACAAACAGATTTCCCTAGTTAATGTACACAATACAGCACTCAACAGCTGGTAGACAACTAGCTCAGGGAAGGCACCACACAAGATTAGTCGACCGTCTCTATCTTTTCCCTTCAGTGGTAGGCATTGGAGGAAGAAGAATGACCAACTTGCGCTTCGCTGATGACATAGATAGCCTAACAGGGACAGAAGAACTAGTTGACTTGGTGATAGTAACACACACACACACAATCCATAACAAGCGGTAGCATATACTATAGTAGTGCGCTTGTCTGCCTATTTGGCGGGGTCGAGTTTGATTCCTGAGTCGACCTTATATATGTTTGCATAGCGCAATAATCTTGCTATAACAAGAAAGATGTGGTATACAAATGTAATTTACTGACTAGGACTTCAAAGAAAAGATGTTTTAATTTAGAATCAAAATATGTTATTTCAAAGTCTACAATACACAATTTATTAAAACTTAACATGCTACATATAAGAAAAATCGACATACGCTATTTTCATAATTGACTCTATAGACTACTTACACTGTTTATACCTAGAAGAGTACATGTACGCCTTAGAATTTTGCAGTGGAAAGATATAGTTGATTCTTTTTTGCATGTTGCCCCAACGGTCCATTAGACTAATAGAAAGGTGAAGTTGAATATAGCTCCCTAGATCTGTTGGTTACGTCCATTGAAATCTAATTGACAATAAACATTGATGTAAAAGTAAAAAAAAAAATCCTCCTTTCAGAATCGCGATCTATAGGGCAGAAGATGTAAAGGTCATCTGTTTCTGTTAACGAGAGTGTCATTTGGCCAGCACAACGGCTAACCACCTTAACTTTCTCCAACTAATGTGAGGTTACCCAACAGAGCCAAGTGGACTCAGAGGCGCCCAAAGATTCAGAAATTAAAAATTATAGTCTTCATCAAGATTCGAACCCAAACATTGATGTATCAAACTTAAAGTACCTACCTCCTCAACGTAATCCCACACGAGTGTATTGCAGGCCTAGTAATTATAAAGAAAATGAAAACAAGAAACATCCCGAGCCTTTCATTTCCTAATGACCAACACCCTGACATGGCTCGGGTCATGTTCAGATAATTACAAAGCTCCTGTGCTGGCACTCCGTCGCTCAATGTTTGATGCACTGTAGGATAGGACGTTTTTTTTTTTTTATCTATGAAAGTACGGTTGAATTTGTTTTAAATAAAATAATTACACTTTTGAATTTGTTAAAATTGTTTTGTGTCACGTTGGCTTCTATTTAGCATTCTTAGGCTACAAGATTAAATCAAAGTGGTTACTGTATAGCGTACACGATTATATTCAATTTAATGAATTAAATGTATGGTTTATAAAAGAGTGCAGTATGTTTTTAGCGGCACCTGAAATAGGAATAGCGTTATACGTTTGGCCTGTCCGTCCGTCCGTCCCGTTTACATCACAGAAACTAGAAAAGATATTGAAAATCCATCATGATATTTTAAACCTTTCAAAGTTCTGATTCAACGGCTATTTTTTTTTCTTATCTGATTATGATATATTTAATTTTGAAAAGTAAATATGCAAATAGATTTTCATAAAAATACACCTATTTTACAACTATTAACTATTAATTCTTTTCGAAACCTAATACAGTTCAAATTTCTAGGAAAATCATTGGAACCGTTTTTGAGATCAATGTTCACCCACCCAGGTTTTAGTTTTATACGTTTCCAAGAAGTTAATAATTGAATAGAGGTAGGCCCTATTGTAACACAAAATTATAAATTCTTTTGATTTCATTGAAGATTCTGTACCAATAAGTCCAATGACCAACGTATTTCTCAGTCTACCTGTAAACAACAAATCCGGCTTGCTTAATGCTGCGTGTTATTTACACAGGATGAGGTCAACTCATGGTCACGGGTCATGTATCAAATACAATTCATTCTGTTTTATTCACTTTTTCTTGTAGATAACTTCTGCTATTCATACATTAAATGTTTTCACCTTTGTTCAGCTAAAGTGTTCAGCTTTGTTCTTTATAAGAAATATAATAATTACTTTTATTCTAAGGCACAGACAAGGCATTCATCTGTTCATTAAATGAAAGGTTCTTTTATAAGAAAATGAAACACTTTTGGGGCGGTCCAGTTTCTTTCTTGGTTCTGTTTTGTTCTGAGTACAAGAACAAATTTCCATCTTCTTTGCCTTAAAGGATGTATCCACTAGTTTACTCTTTACCTTATAGGATGTATCCACTAGTTTACTCTTTACCTTATAGGAAGTATCCACTAGTTTACTCTTTACCTTACAGGATGTATCCACTAGTTTACTCTTTACCTTATAGGATGTATCCACTAGTTTACTCTTTACCTTATAGGATGTATCCACTAGTTTACTCTTTACCTTATAGGATGTATCCACTAGTTTACTCTTTACCTTTAAGGATGTATCCACTAATTTACTCTTTACCTTATAGGATGTATCCACTAGTTTACTCTTTACCTTATAGGATGTATCCACTAGTTTACTCTTTACCTTATAGGATGTATCCACTAGTTTACTCTTTACCTTGAAGGATGTATCCACTAATTTACTCTTTACCTTGAAGGATGTATCCACTAGTTTACTCTTTACCTTATAGGATGTATCCACTAGTTTACTCTTTACCTTGAAGGATGTATCCACTAGTTTACTCTTTACCTTGAAGGATGTATCCACTAGTTTACTCTTTACCTTGAAGGATGTATCCACTAATTTACTCTTTACCTTGAAGGATGTATCCACTAGTTTACTCTTCTTTGCCTTGAAGGATGTATCCACTAATTTACTCTTTACCTTTAAGGATGTATCCACTAATTTACTCTTTACCTTTAAGGATGTATCCACTAATTTACTCTTTACCTTTAAGGATGTATCCACTAATTTACTCTTTACCTTATAGGATGTATCCACTAGTTTACTCTTTGCCTTGAAGGATGTATCCACTAATTTACTCTTTACCTTGAAGGATGTATCCACTAGTTTACTCTTTGCCTTGAAGGAGTATCCACTAATTTACTCTTTACCTTGAAGGATGTATCCACTAATTTACTCTTTACCTTGAAGGATGTATCCACTAATTTACTCTTTACCTTGAAGGATGTATCCACTAATTTACTCTTTACCTTAAAGGATGTATCCACTAGTTTACTCTTTGCCTTGAAGGATGTATCCACTAATTTACTCTTTACCTTAAAGGATGTATCCACTAGTTTACTCTTTGCCTTGAAGGATGTATCCACTAATTTACTCTTTACCTTTAAGGATGTATCCACTAATTTACTCTTTACCTTGAGGATGTATCCACTAATTTACTCTTTACCTTGAAGGATGTATCCACTAATTTACTCTTTACCTTGAAGGATGTATCCACTAGTTTACTCTTTACCTTGAAGGATGTATCCACTAGTTCTCTCTTTGCCTTGAAGGATGTATCTACTAATTTACTCTTTGCCTTGAAGGATGTATCCACTAGTTTACTCTTTACCTTGAAGGATGTATCCACTAGTTTACTCTTCTTTACCTTGAAGGATGTATCCACTAGTTTACTCTTTGCCTTGAAGGATGTATCCACTAGTTTACTCTTTACCTTGAAGGATGTATCCACTAGTTTACTCTTCTTTACCTTGAAGGATGTATCCACTAGTTTACTCTTTACCTTGAAGGATGTATCCACTAATTTACTCTTTACCTTGAAGGATGTATCCACTAATTTACTCTTTACCTTGAAGGATGTATCCACTAGTTTACTCTTCTTTGCCTTGAAGGATGTATCCACTAGTTTACTCTTCTTTGCCTTGAAGGATGTATCCACTAGTTTACTCTTTGCCTTGAAGGATGTATCCACTAATTTACTCTTTACCTTAAAGGATGTATCCACTAGTTTACTCTTTGCCTTGAAGGATGTATCCACTAATTTACTCTTTACCTTTAAGGATGTATCCACTAATTTACTCTTTACCTTGAAGGATGTATCCACTAATTTACTCTTTACCTTGAAGGATGTATCCACTAATTTACTCTTTACCTTGAAGGATGTATCCACTAGTTTACTCTTTACCTTGAAGGATGTATCCACTAGTTCTCTCTTTGCCTTGAAGGATGTATCTACTAATTTACTCTTTACCTTGAAGGATGTATCCACTAATTTACTCTTTACCTTGAAGGATGTATCCACTAGTTTACTCTTTACCTTGAAGGATGTATCCACTAATTTACTCTTTACCTTGAAGGATGTATCCACTAATTTACTCTTTACCTTGAAGGATGTATCCACTAATTTACTCTTTGCCTTGAAGGATGTATCCACTAGTTTACTCTTTACCTTGAAGGATGTATCCACTAGTTTACTCTTTACCTTGAAGGATGTATCCACTAATTTACTCTTTACCTTGAAGGATGTATCCACTAGTTTACTCTTTACCTTGAAGGATGTATCCACTAGTTTACTCTTTACCTTGAAGGATGTATCCACTAATTTACTCTTTACCTTGAAGGATGTATCCACTTATTTACTCTTTACCTTGAAGGATGTATCCACTAGTTTACTCTTTACCTTGAAGGATGTATCCACTAGTTTACTCTTTACCTTGAAGGATGTATCCACTAATTTACTCTTTACCTTGAAGGATGTATCCACTAATTTACTCTTTACCTTGAAGGATGTATCCACTAGTTTACTCTTTACCTTGAAGGATGTATCCACTAGTTTACTCTTTACCTTGAAGGATGTATCCACTAATTTACTCTTTACCTTGAAGGATGTATCCACTAATTTACTCTTTGCCTTGAAGGATGTATCCACTAATTTACTCTTTGCCTTGAAGGATGTATCCACTAGTTTACTCTTCTTTGCCTTGAACCAATTCTGATCCCCATCAATAAAAGACTTGACCAATATTTCAACCATCTTAAAGTGTATATACTTTATGTCTTCCTAATTCTGTCTTCTGTCTCTGAAACACACCAATTGCCCAAGATGCTACGGAACATAAAGAACATATATAAATACACTTTCTTATAGTTGAACTGTGTATAACTCATACAGCCTTGCGATGTTTTTAAACTTCTCTAACGACATATACAGGTCAAGGGAGCGAAATTTAAAGAAAAAAAAATGTTAAAAGGTATACTTTTTAGCCTGTGCCCCAAGTGATATGTGAACAATGAGGCGTCAAAAATTATTTAATGCAGCTTTTCAACTCTCTCTCTGTCTCTCTCGCTCTTTTAACAGCTCCCAGCTTTTTTGTTTTGATTTATTTTTTTTACTTTTTTTTTAATACTTCCATCTTGTCGTCTCCGTTTTGCGCATGCGTCTTGAACCGGGAAAGATAACTCCTATCTAAACTTTAAAAAAAAATACGGGCATTAAAATCATTTGCCTATTCAAAAACGGAAGCTCGCTGATGTTAGCCTAGGCAAGGAAAACATGGCGGGAATGACACCGAAGGAGAAAAGTCGTTGAGTCAACACCTCCCTGAACGTCTGATATGTTGACTTACATCCCCCCCCCCCCACCGTCCACATTTTTTTTTCTCATTCCTCGAGTCAACCGCACTTACTCGGACCGCCTGCGTTTTGTTGATTTCTCTACACACTCGGAGCAGAAGAAAGATCGGCCCTCAATTTACACTCAAGACGTGAGTCTTCGATTCCATAGATTTGATTTACTTAGCCCCATGTCCCTCTAATGTTTCCCATACACTCTTCCCAGCAGCGCCAATGTCATTGGGATTTCCCGGAACTCGACAGGGGCGAGAATAACATTAGGTCGAATTGGACACATTGAAATTTAATGTATGTATTTATATTTCGGTCTGGGTCCAAGATGTAGGAGAAACCTAAACTGACTCTTGTGTTCTTTGGGTATTGTATTTTTACTTTGTTTTGTTTTTAAATCAAGTTGTAAAACTGAATGAGATCTAATGTAGGTTTTTTTTTCAATGAAAAATTTACAATATTAGGGCCGGCCCTAAGAATTGCAGGGCCCTATGGAAAATGGATTGCGCGCGGCCCAGTCAGGCTAGGAATAAGGATAATAAGTGAAAATTAAGAATTTTAGTATTAGAACATTAATTAGCTTTTGCTTTCCATTTCTATGAAATGAAAGCTGATATTGCCGTTTTGTTTTTTTTGTTTTTTCTGATCGCGCCTAGGCTTGGCGTGTTACCATATTGAAGTGCACCCCAAAATGACATTTTCGTCTATTTTTAAGAACATTTTTATGAGTTTTCAGGAGATTTTCATAATTTCAGGAGATTTCAAGGACTTTTTTTAATTTATTTTTTTTGCAATTTAGTAGATTTCCAGGAGCTGCTTCAAAATCAGGAGGTTACGGGAACCCTGTTATAAGTATAATGGTTTAATTTAATAATTTACACATGGAATTAACGCTGGGCCTTTAAAGTGCGGGGCCCACTGGTTGCAGAGACCTTATGCCGCCCTGTACAGTATTGTAATGAATAGGTGAATTATCCGCTTGTTTGCAATCTAATTCATTCAGAATTGGATTTTGACTTGATAAGACTCTAAGCCGTTTGAGATATGGCCTCCTTTATAAATCAATATATGTTAGTGCTAAATATGATTTGGAATACAAAAAGTGTTATACTGATATATCAATAAGAGGTATATATAAATATAAATCTATAATATAAAGAAGAAAGTAAGGCGTATGTATGTATGTATGTATGTATGTATGTTCCGAATAGAAATCAAAACCGTTTGTCAAATCTTGATGAAACTTGGCATAAATGTTCCTTGGGTACTAATTGGAACCATGACATAAGTATAGTAGCTCTAAAACAAACTTAAGACCCTCAAAAAAAAAGTTGCCCAACTCTTTGAAAGTATTACTATTTATGGATCTAGGCCGTGTTTATCTTGTTTACATGAGAGAAGATCGAAAGGATCTAAATCTAGATCTAATTTTAAGAATTACACTTTGCACAGATAGTTTTTTACTCTGACACATGACAAATATAAAATATAGTTTATTGATTTCATTATTTAATAAAATTAACCTTCTAATTTGTGTTTCAAAAACATTTTTACATAAATTCGTTCCTTATATCTGCGAAGTTAGAAGTCCTGACGTACATTCTGTCATTAAACAAGACCGAAATGTTATACATCTCTCTATTCCTAGCTCTAATTCAACTCTAAGATGATAAAACTTCTGTTCTGTGTCATTTGTAATAATATTGCTCAACAAATCCAAATCTGTTTGGAGTACAAATTTTTGTCTACCTTTAAAAAAAGAATTAATTTTTATAAAATGTGTTAACATCATTTGTTAAGTTGATAAATAACAAAATAACCTAAAAAGTATTATTATTTTCTTTACGACTTCTCTCTCTCTCTCTCCATCTTTCTCTCTCTCTCTCTCTCTCTTTTATTTATTGTCATGCTCTTTCTTATCCGTGGGTATGGGTGGCTGAGCGTTAAACTGCTTGGCTTCCTAAACCGGGTCCCGTGTTCGAATCATGGCCAAGACTGGGATTTTTATTTCCACTCAGCTCTAATGGATACCTGAAATCAGTTGGGGAAAAGTCAAGGCGGTTGGTCGTTTGCTGGTCACATGACACCCACGTTAAGCCTGGGCCACAGAAACAGATTACCTTTACATGATTTGCCCTAACGATCGCAAGGTCTGAAAATGGGAACTTTACAACTTTCTTCACCGCATTCAGTCTCTCTCTTTCTCTTTCACACACACACACACACATTTAGAAAAACATCTCTTGTTTTGATTTGTTTTTCTTTGTTTGTTTAGCTCATTCTAAATCATTGCAACATTAGCAGGTAATGTTCACTATTAGTGCATCCTTGGAGAACTCTGTTTCCTTTGTGTACACCATTTCCTTCCACTAACAGTATGATATAACGAAATAACAAGACAGATACCAACAAAAAATAAATTCAATAAAATTGTGTACAATTCAACTTATGATCAAGAGACACATTTCAAGTTCAAATTACAACAATGACAAATGAATTATTAGGGGAAAAAAAAGAAATATTTGCAATACAAAAACACAGGGAAAGTTCTTTGATCTTCTTTAGAGACGTTAGCATCAACGAATGTTTTTCTAGATTCAAACAGAGCCACTCTGCCTAGAATAGATATACGTTTGTTAAATGTTTAACCTACTTGTGTTTATATCCTTGCAGAAGTATAATCCAAAGTGGACATGTACAGTTAACTTCCGATATTTTAGATAAGAAATAGTTACATGTTTGTAAGCTGGGTTTATTGAAAAGGAATATTCTCATTGGAGTGTATAATATTCTCCTGCCATCATCTTTCAAATGGAATTTCAGAGTATCAAAACTTTGTTTCACATGTCGTCTATTTTCTTGACACATGTTTAGCCTAGCAACTGTAGGTTCCATTCACTTTTCTCTTCCGGTCATTTGTCGCCCCTGCCTGCCCCAGTTAGTCTGTACTTCCTGTGTTATCTCATGTATCACAAAGGTTGCAATCCTGTGCAAATTATTAATCCGCGATCTTTTAATTAAAGCCAAGCGATTGGGGGGACATCAAAGGCCACCGTTGGAAGACGAGGAGCCCTTGTCCATGCAGAGTCCGTGCATCTCTGTAAACACAAGAAACAAAAGACTAAAATAAAAGAATGCCCTCATCCGAGCATTGTGCGTGTGTGTGTGTGTGTGTGTGGCTGAGTTATGCAAATACACGACCAGACTATTGCCCGAGACTCTTGTGCGTTTAGTCAAAAGGTTTGCTGACGGAGTGGATCGTGGGAATGGAGAGGGATTTGAGGGAATGTTCATCCCTCATTTTGGAGCATGCGAGAACAGCATGCAGACAATAGGATTAAAACAGCGTGGACATTCCTTTTGAGCTTTGCTTTTAAGGGTCAACTTTGGATGGTCAACTTCAT
Organism: Biomphalaria glabrata; assembly: GCF_947242115.1. Lineage (NCBI taxonomy): Eukaryota > Metazoa > Mollusca > Gastropoda > Planorbidae > Biomphalaria > Biomphalaria glabrata. The sequence goes on along the minus strand of NC_074714.1, from coordinate 23,316,105 downwards.
GTGAGTTCTCAAGCGCAGAGATGTCTTTAAGTCTCGTTATAAATCAGAGGCTGAGAGAACTCGAAGCAATACAAAAAAATAATGTGTTGAACTATGTTATTGTATATGTTCCATAGATTATTGCGTTGTCGCAACCGTTTTGGCGCAGGAGTTTTTTGGCGAAATTGCCATTATGACTCAGCCTTTTTGTCGCAATTGCCGTTTTGACGCAGCAGTTTTTGCGCTAGGGGTTCCGACTATAATTTGTAAAACACAAAACGTTTGAAAATTAACATTGTTTTTTTCTTTCACTATACTATAGTATTGTATCTGAAGAATATATTTCCCACCATTTTCATAAAAAAATAACGTTTAAATGATTTTGACTATTTCATGAACCCATAATGCGAACTATCGATGGCTGCGGGGTATGTAGTATGTGTTCGGGACATGCCGTCTCGATGGTCCATGGTTCAAACCTTGCCCGCCAAAATCCCCCGCCATCCTGGATGAGGTTTGGACTAGGGCAGAAACATGTAGGACATACAAACTATGAACGATCAGATTACTACCTAAGACAATAATATGGGGCGAGGTAAGGAAGGTTAGAGTCGTCAGTGTGCAAAACGCACAAGATGACATTCTTCAGTTTTTTTTTAGCTACTCTAGACTTACTCAATCATTTTTGTGTGAACAAAAAGTTTCATCGAATTTTTTTTTCTATTATTGTTTCATTTTGTTTTTCGACAATATTAATATTCACCAACACATTTTATTGTTAGTGACATAAGAATATTTATTTCAACAAACTTAAGTCCCATACAATTATGGGCAAAATAGCCATTATTCTATACACAAAAATACAATTAAACACAAACACACACACAGCGCCAAAACGTTAAGATAAGTAGGTAAATAGATGGATGGATGGATCGACAAACAGACTAACAGACAGACAGACAGACAGACAGACAGACAGACAGATAGATAGATAGATAGATAGATAGATAGATAGATAGATAGATAGATAGATAGATAGATAGATAGATAGATAGATAGATAGATAGATAGATAGATAGACACATACATATATACATGCAGACATGCCATGCTAATAATATTTCTTATATCAATGTTTTAATTCCATGCACATATTTTCCTCATGATTCTAAAAGTAGCTGAAGCTGACTTTACGGTCAGGATGCTTTGTACCATAAAATACGGAGAAAGGGACGGGGTATTACTCTTTCTGAACTGGTACTCGCTTTTCATTGGTCCGCTGGTGACTAAACACGCACCAGTAATTTAGTACTGCTGATACTCTCGCCATGTTGACTCAAGGACACCAAGCCAGCAGTTTGAATGTTGACCCACCTTGTTGTCCACTATCATCACGCTTTAAGTGCAATGGTCATTTCCTTTTGTACGGCCAGATGAAGAAGAGAACAGACCGCGACCAGGAAATACAATCTTCCCAAATTGAAAGAGTGAAATCTTTATTGAACACAAGCTAACACATACACACACACACACACACACACACATGCACACACCCCATCCTCCCCTTCAGTCGAATACTTCATTTCTCTTCAACTTTCACTCTCTGTTCTCTCATCTTTCTCTCAATCTCTTTCTTTTTTTCCCAATCTTTCTCTCCAACGCTCGTGTTTGCTGTTTTATCTTTTTTATACCAGCTCACTCTCATTCTTCCTCTCGCGTTCTTTGTCTATCATCTCTCTCCCACTTGTTCACTTTTTCTTTCTGATGTCTCGTTCTTTCTATCTCTTGTTCCTTTTTCTCTCACTCCTCCCTCCCCCTGAGCCCTGTCTCCATCCTCTTTCAATCTTTTCCTTTTTCTTCTTTTCTATCCCTAACTCTCCATCCATTCCCCTACATTTTGTATTCTCGCCTCACTCTCTGTCTGTCTGTCACTTTCTTTTCATCCCTCTACTATCAATCTATCTATCTCTTTCCATTTCTCTCCATCTCTTTCTCCATCTATCTCTCTCCACCTCTCTCTCCATCTCTATCTCTCTCCATCTCTCTCCCTCTCTCAATCTCTCTCTATCTCTTTCTCCATCTATTTCTCTCCATCTCTCTCTCCATCTCTCTCCATCTCTCTCCATATCTCTCCATCTCTCTCTCCATCTCTCTCCATCTTTTCTCCATCTCTCTCTCCATCTCTCTCCCTCTCTCTCTATCTGTCTCCATCTCTTTCTCCATCTATCTCTCTCCATATCTCTCTCCATCTCTCTCCCTCTCTCTCTATCTGTCTCCATCTCTTTCTCCATCTATCTCTCTCCATATCTCTCTCAATCTCTCTCCCTCTCTCTCTATCTGTCTCCATCTCTTTCTCCATCTATCTCTCTCCATCTCTCTCCATCTCTCTCCATCTCTCTCCACCTCTCTCCATCTCTCTCCATCTCTCTCCACCTCTCTTTATCTCTCCATCTCCATCTCTCTCTATCTCTCTCCATCTCTCTCTCCATCTCTCTCTCCATCTCTATCCATATCTCTCCACCTCTCTCCATCTCTCACTCTCTCCCTCTCCATCTCTCTCCATCTCTGCCCATATCTCCCTCTCCATCTCTCTCCATCTCTCTCCACCTCTTATTCCATCTATCTCTCTCTCCCTCTCCATCTCTCTCCACCTCTTTCTCCATCTATCTCTCTCTCCCTCTCCATCTCTCTCCACCTCTCTTTATCTCTCCCTCTCTCCCTCTCCATCTCTCTCAATCTCTCTCCAACTCTCTCCATCTCTCTCCATCTCCTTCTCTATATATTTCCATCTCTCTCCATCTCTCTCCATTTCTCTCCATCTTCTTCTCTATTTCCATTTCTCTCCATTTCTCTCCATCTCTCTCCATCTCTCTCTCTTAGTCTCCATCTCTCCATCTCTCCCTCTCTCCCTATCCATCTCTCCATCTCTCTCCATCTCTCCATCTCTCCCTCTCTCCCTATCCATCTCTCCATCTCTCTCCACCTCTCTTTAAATCTCCCTCTCTCCCTCTCCATCTCTCTCCTCATTCTCTCTCCATCTCTCTCCACCTCTCTCCACCTCTATTTATCTCTCCCTCTCCATCTCTCTCTATCTCTCTCCATCGCTCTCTCCATCTCTCTCTCCATCTCTATCCATATCTCTCCACCTCTCTCTCCATCTCTCCCTCTCTCCTTCTCCATCTCTCTCCATCTCTGCCCATATCTCCCTCTCCATCTCTCTCCATCTCTCTCCACCTCTCTCCATCTCTCCCTCTCTCCCTCTCCATCTCTTTCCACCTCTCTTTATCTCTCCCTCTCTCCCTCTCCATCTCTCTCAATCTCTCTCCAACTCTATCTATCTCTCTCCATCTCCTTCTCTATATATTTCCATCTCTCTCCATCTCTCTCCATTTCTCTCCATCTTCTTCTCTATCTATTTCCATCTCTCTCCCTCTCCATCTCTCTCCATCTCTGCCCATTTCTCCCTCTCCATCTCTCTCCATCTCTCTCCACCTCTCTCCATCTCTCCCTCTCTCCCTCTCCATCTCTTTCCACCTCTCTTTATCTCTCCCTCTCTCCCTCTCCATCTCTCTCAATCTCTCTCCAACTCTATCTATCTCTCTCCATCTCCTTCTCTATATATTTCCATCTCTCTCCATCTCTCTCCATTTCTCTCCATCTTCTTCTCTATCTATTTCCATCTCTCTCCATCTTTCTCCATCTTTCTTATTTTCTCCGTATCTCTCTATATCTCTCCATCTCTCTCTCTTAGTCTCCATCTCTGTCCATCTCTCTCCTTCACCACCTCTCTCCACCTCTCTCCATCTCTCTCCCTCTCCATCTCTCTCCATCTCTCTCCCTCTCTTTCTCTATCTATATCCATCTCTCTCCCTCTCCTTCTCTATCTATTTCCATCTCTCCCCATCTCCATCTCTCTCCATCTATCTCCCTCTCCTTCTCTATATATTTCCATCAGTCTCCATATCCATATCTCTCCATCTCTCTCCATCTCTCTCCCTCTCTTTCTCTATCTATATCCATCTCTCTCCCTCTCCTTCTCTATATATTTCCATCTCTCTCCATCTTTCTCCATCTTTCTCTATCTCTCTTATTTTCTCCGTATCTCTCCATCTCTCTCCCTCTCTTTCTCTATCTATATTCATCTCTCTCCCTCTCCTTCTCTATCTATTTCCATCTCTCCCCATCTCCATCTCTCTCCATCTATCTCCCTCTCCTTCTCTATATATTTCCATCAGTCTCCATATCCATATCTCTCCATCTCTCTCCATCTCTCTCCCTCTCTTTCTCTATCTATATCCATCTCTCTCCATCTTTCTCCCTCTCTTTCTCTATCTATATCCATCTAACTCCATCTCTCTCCCTCTCTTTCTCTATCTATATCCATCTCTCTCCCTCTCCTTCTCTATATATTTCCATCTCTCTCCATCTTTCTCCATCTTTCTCTATCTCTCTTATTTTCTCCGTATCTCTCCATCTCTCTCCCTCTCTTTCTCTATCTATATCCATCTCTCTCCCTCTCCTTCTCTATCTATTTCCATCTCTCCCCATCTCCATCTCTCTCCATCTATCTCCCTCTCCTTCTCTATATATTTCCATCAGTCTCCATATCCATATCTCTCCATCTCTCTCCATCTCTCTCCCTCTCTTTCTCTATCTATATCCATCTCTCTCCATCTTTCTCCCTCTCTTTCTCTATCTATATCCATCTAACTCCATCTCTCTCCCTCTCTTTCTCTATCTATATCCATCTCTCTCCCTCTCCTTCTCTATATATTTCCATCTCTCTCCATCTTTCTCCATCTTTCTCTATCTCTCTTATTTTCTCCGTATCTCTCCATCTCTCTCCCTCTCTTTCTCTATCTATATCCATCTCTCTCCCTCTCCTTCTCTATCTATTTCCATCTCTCCCCATCTCCATCTCTCTCCATCTATCTCCCTCTCCTTCTCTATATATTTCCATCAGTCTCCATATCCATATCTCTCCATCTCTCTCCATCTCTCTCCCTCTCTTTCTCTATCTATATCCATCTCTCTCCATCTTTCTCCCTCTCTTTCTCTATCTATATCCATCTAACTCCATCTCTCTCCCTCTCTTTCTCTATCTATATCCATCTCTCTCCCTCTCCTTCTCTATATATTTCCATCTCTCTCCATCTTTCTCCATCTTTCTCTATCTCTCTTATTTTCTCCGTATCTCTCCATCTCTCTCCCTCTCTTTCTCTATCTATATCCATCTCTCTCCCTCTCCTTCTCTATCTATTTCCATCTCTCCCCATCTCCATCTCTCTCCATCTATCTCCCTCTCCTTCTCTATATATTTCCATCAGTCTCCATATCCATATCTCTCCATCTCTCTCCATCTCTCTCCCTCTCTTTCTCTATCTATATCCATCTCTCTCCATCTTTCTCCCTCTCTTTCTCTATCTATATCCATCTAACTCCATCTCTCTCCCTCTCTTTCTCTATCTATATCCATCTCTCTCCCTCTCCTTCTCTATATATTTCCATCTCTCTCCATCTTTCTCCATCTCTCTCCATCTCTCTCTCATAACTTTTCCATTAAAATAATTCATTAATAAAGAATCTAATTAAGTTTTCAACTACAACGCAAACACTAATACAACCAGCTGACTCTCAGTAGTATCAATCGCGACCCTTCTGATGGCCGTTGACCACGCTAGTGTTGACCATCCTTCCAATTAGTCACATGGACATCAAGTCGAAGTCGAAGTTCCCAGGTCAATATTGCAATTAATCTCTGAATGTTTCCATTTATTGGAGCTTTACACATTTTATTTGACATTGGTCAAGAAGAATATCAAGACAGAATGCACAAATAAAAATGTACCAAATTAAAAGTAATGACATCTAGACACAAAGACCTGAGTTAGGTTTATCTCCAGCAGACGTGAAGAAAAAAATGGGCTACAAAATAATAAAAGTAACTAGATGACAATCTAGTCTGAAGTTAACAAATAAACAAAAAAAATTATTATTTTTTAATTGCACATTTTGTTCTATTTCCGATTATGATTATTTCGTGCATAAGTGAAGTCTATTTTTGAAGGCCTCTTTAACAATCAACACTTTTTCAAAGCTTATGTCAACTTACTCTGTCTGTCTGTCTGGCCAAAAGTTTGTACACGTGACTTCTCCCACACCCAATCTCGGATCAAGCTGAAATTTTGCACAATTATTTCTTTTACATGCCAACACAAAAATCATTTTTAAAAAATAACCAGTTAGTTGATTAACTATTTTTAATTAATTATTTTGTTTTGTGTCTTGAACGAGGGAAAGAAATTTTCCTTGACTGACAAAGTGCTATAAGTTGAATTAGTTCCCTTTATTGTTTGTAGATAAAACAATGTAAATAGCTATAAATAACTTTCGAAAAAAAAAAACAAAAAAAAACTATTTTCATATATATCCTCATCTGTAGAGTTCGAATTCAGGTCGCTCACTTTTTTATATTTTTCATTTTTATTTAAATAAGTACATTTAAAAAGCGACGTCCCAGATACCCCCTTTTTTCTATTTAATCTATTTTTTCAATTATCATACTTCTATACTTAATATTAGCTTTGTTTTTGTTTTTTTAAATATTTCTGAGTATTTTGCTTGTTTTTACCTACATTGAGTTAGAAAAGTCGTGTGGAAAAGATCACAAACACATACACAAGCACAGACAGCTTTGAGAAAGTTAAGAATTGGAGACAGACGATAAGAGAAAGTAACTCTATCGGACCAAAAAAAGAAAAAAGACAACAAAGCCCGAGCTAGAGATGTTGTGCACCAGGCAGACAGCCTATCCTTGAGGTGTGGCAGAAGTCAGAGAAAGCCTCCCAAAACAGCTAATTATTAGTAGGGTTTCGTAGTGACTGTGTGCTTAAGTCTGGGAGTCATCTGATACTTCCTGGGTGATTTTGGTCTTCTCCGCTGCCCTCCATTGTCAGGATATTTACTCACACAAGACGAATGGGTTTGTGTGTTCAAAGGAGAAGGGACAAAGAAGGCTCTATATGTCAATGCCTAAAAAAACACATGACTGTGTGGTCTTTAGGAAAAGGAAAAATAAATTTCATATTTGGTGTACTAGTGATTGTGAGTGAAGGCCGATATCTGACTTGCAATACTCTTGTCCAAGGAATAATGTAACAGAAAACTTTGAAATATCAAATTGAGAAAAAAAAAATACATAAAAGTCTATTTTTTTATAAGTATCTATTCTGAGCCCCTTAGTCTTCCACTATTTTTTAATTATAGAACCATTCAATTATCCTAAGGACCTATTATCAGTCAGATGTCAAGTAGGCACATAGAAGCTGAAAAACCTAGCACAACAGTGTCTCTGATGAAGAAACATGACAGGACTTAATAATGTTAATGAGAGAAAAAAAAGAGTTCTCAAGCTAATTAGGTGTCCTATTGAATGTTTCAAATTAGTTTCAGTACCAATGTTAACGGACCAAGTCCACCCACAGATGGTAAAATGCGCCGGCTGAGGTGCGCGATAGCTAAGGGTTAAAGCGTTTGGCTTCTGAACCAAGAGGTACTGGGTTTGAATCTTGGTGAAGACTAGGATTTTTAATGTCGGGATTTTAGAACGCCTTTGAGTCCACGCAATTCTAATGGGTTCCTGACTTAAGTAGAGCAATGTAAACGCGATGTTGATGCACCTATCATCTGTAGGCCATAGAAACAGATTATCTCTTCAGAAACATCCACTGCCCTATAGATCGCGAGGTCTGGAAGGGTGTAATTTTCAGTCAACCACTTACGGCTTCTTACTCAATTTAAGTTTCATTACTTTCATTAACCAATGAGTAATTCTTTTCATTAAAGAATGATCTATTGGTCAGTCCATTTTCTCAATTCATTTTGGTCAGCACATATTAAGTGAGATCTCTGAGATCTATTCGTAAATGAAATATTTCTATCTCTCAAAGTCGATTCCATAGACTGCAATGCCCGTCGTAAAAGACCGCCTGGACATGCTAAATGAAACCTGCATGTTAACTGAGCACAAATCAGACCTTTCTTTAGTCTGAATGTCCATCCCGATGGTCAAATAAAAGGGCATCGAGACAGTGATCAAGTGATGGGGAGTGTGGGTTTTGGGATGACCTGTTGCTCACTACATTGGAGTCAGGATGACCATCAATTATTAATGAATATGGGGCGACTGGGAGACTGAAGTGGGAGCCAAATGGGGAGCGCGGCCGCCCTTTAATGCATATGCGTAATGGCACCTTGTGGCTGGGTGCTCATTTCGAGGCGTGGAAGAATGGCCTTCAAATGACCACTGGTCTTAAAGGAAAGTTATGGGGTCAGAAAAGAAAGGGCAAACGATGATAACATAATTATCGGAGAATGGTGACATTAGAGTTTTCTAAAGAAATGGAATGATCGTGTGGTAAAGTTTTTTGAAGAATAAGCCAAGATCTTGTGTTATAATAGTTTTTTGAAGAATAAGCCAAGATCTTCTGGTATAGTTTTTTGAAGAATAAGCCAAGATCTTGTGTAATAGTTTTCTGAAGAATAAGCCAAGATCTTGTGTTATAGTTTTCTACTTTATAAAAAGTCACGTGACTGTGGTCTTATACATGGCAATAATAGCAATATCTTCCTATGATAAGATGTAGATCTAGATTTAGTGCTAGCCTAGATCTAGTAGACCTACTAATAATTAAAAAATTAGTGAATTATTGTAACATACTTTTTATTACTTAAAGATGTATAGATCTAGACTGTTTTCATGTTTAAATTACAATGAAATCAATGAGGTCATTAATGTAAACAACACACCCACGTGACTGAGAAGAGATCCGGAACTACCTCATTCAAGAAGATATAAGTCTTCACTGTGTAAGAAGCATGAGCAGTACAAATCTGGTTTCCATAAATTTTTAGATTGAAATGGAATTTATTTCTCTCGATTTTTTTGCTACGCTAATACGCTGAGTTGAGTTACTAATACTTTTGTTGATAAATAAAAACAACTAAAAAAAAAGTCGCCGAATTCCAACACGGCAGTTTGTTTTGGTTCTATTCGAATTGCCTACAGAAAATTGTGGTTAATTCATTTATTATATTGCATTACCAGTATATTCATCAGTTGTTATTTCATAAATTCTCATATATTATTTAAATACTAGACATATGTTAACCGCGACCCGCGGGTCTTTATTTGCGCATTACTGTCGATATAGTCACTGAGAGTGTTTTGTAAACAATTAAACAAAATAATAATGTAATAAGTAAAGCGAATGTGTCAATGTAAAAATAGTGTGAATGTAGCTATCAAATCATAAAAGCTAATAGGCTTAAATCCATTTGTTCAAATTAAAACATTTGCTTGTAGGCCTACATATATTTGATTAAAATGTGAGATGAATAGACTTAATTTTGTATGTTCATGTGTTGAAGTATAAAGTAGATATTGAGGTAGACATAGATCTAAATCTACACAATAATTAGTATGTTTATGTGTTAAAGCATAAAACTATCTTTGTGAAAAGAAGTTTTATCATCTTAGAGTTCAATTAGAGTTTTAGACCTAGGCCTAGGAATAGACTCAGTAGAGAGATGTGTTAATGTGTAACCATTTGGTAATAGTAATGTCTAATGAAAGAATGTTCGCAAGGAAATCTGTAGTCACAGATATCAGGAACTAATTTATGTAAAAAATGCTTTTGAATAATCTAGTGGATTGGATTTAGATGTATGTTAAACTTAGCTAATGATCCTTTCACGTTATTTCTCTTTCGCTACGAAAATAAAATTAGTTTTGCGAAAATGGGTTTACCCGCAGTCGATACATTCTTATCTATTAAAAACGAAAAGAGCGATAGCTTTGTTAAATGAATGGGATTATAAAGTAAAAAATTAAACGAAATAATTTTTAGAAGGCGATTCATGGATAAATATAGATCTAGGCCTATCTCAACTCGGCTTCGCATCTTTCGTATATGGATGTAGCTTTAGAAAACCAAATTTGAATGTTTATTTGATCAAAATATGAAATGAATGGACTTTAATTAAAATGTTTATGTGTTAAAGTATAAAACTATCTGTGCGAAGAGAAGTTTTATCATTTTAGAGTTGAATTAGAGTTTTAGATCTAGGGATGGGATTATAAAGTAAACAATTAAACGAATTAATTTTTAGTATGCGATTCATTACGGTATTGTCTAATGACAGAATGTTCGCCAGGAAATCTGTAGTCACATATATAAGGAACTAATTTATGTAAAAATGCTTTTGAAACACAAAATTGCAGGTTAATTTGATTAAATAATGAAATCAATGGATCTTCTTTTGTATTTTCATGTGTCAAAGTAAAAAACTATCTACGCAAAGTGTATTTCTTAAAATTAGATCTAGGTCTAAATCCTTTCGATCTTTTCTCATGTCAACATTGTAGACATGGCCTAGATCCATAAAATACTATAGCTATAATAGAGTCGGACAACTTTATTTTTTTTAGGGTCTTAAGTTTTTTTTTAGGGCTACAATACATACACTACGGTCTAAGTTAGTACCCAAGGAACATTCCTGCCTAGTTTTATCAAGATTGGTCAAGCGGTTTTGATGTCTATAAGTAACATACATACATACATACATACACCTCACATTCTACTTTATGATATAAATTTTTAAAGGATTTTTTAAGGTAACAGATAACTCTGCAGTAGTTTGATTAAAAAAAAAACTAAATGTTGTAAAACAAAACATTGTTGTGGAAAAAATGTAAACTAATTAGAACAAGTTTAATCTACAGACACACACTCTCTCTCTCTCTCTCTATCTCTCTCACATCCTAGCGCTGTCTCTGTCTCTCGCTCTTTTCTGTTTGTTTTTGTTTAAACTCTATGCATCACCATCTAATTAATAGCAAGAACAACTGTACTCTAGACCCGACTCGGCATATCTAAGATCTATAAAACAGCAGCTAAAGCTACAACTGTATTCTAGACCAGACTCGGCATATCTGAGCTCTATAAAACAGCAGCTAAAGCTATCACTGTGTCCTACATGGGAACGACTATGTCTGTTGAAAATTACTTTCAGATGACTTGAACTTTCAGGGCTACTAAAAACATTTAGGTCGCATCTGTACCCCCCCCCCCACACTTTTATGTCGCATCTGGGAACCCCCCCCCCCTTTTCTGTAGCATCTGGACATCACCACCCTCCCTTTTATGTCGCCAATGACCGCCCGTCCCCAGCCCCGGGATTCTAGAGAAGGTAATGAATGTTAACTCAGACACGTAAACCTGACAGCTCTGCCCTTTATTTCTTGTTCTATTTCCCCACCCCCCAACCTAGAAATTTTCTCCTAGAGTGGTCATTTCTCCAATCGCCGGTAACGGTCACCAGGAGTTGTGACCCCAACCGTTCCCTACCCGCCATGAAAATGTCACCATTCTTCAGAACCCCGATGTGCCGTCGCTAGCCCCTAGGGCTGTTGAAGCCATCCTCTTGTGGTAAACTTCTCATCTGTAAGGGGGTTCTATTTCCCGAATTCTGTTTTTGCTTTGCTAAAAAATGGAATAAAAAGAAAAATGGGAGAATGGTGTTAATGTCCTGAGGCGTTTTTTAGTGCTAGTTTATCTCTCTGATTCTCTCTCTCTCTTTCTTCTTTTTAAAAATTTTGTTAGATAATAATTTTCGTCAAGTATTTCATTCTTTTGCTGTTTTGTATTTTTCCTGCTGTCGGATCATTCCATTGTTCTCAAGAGCGTTCAAAAGATAAACAAGACCAAGGGACAGAGCCAGTGAGAGATAAAACACATAAATTTAGCGACAGCTAATGAATGCGTTAAGAATGTAAAAATAAGCAAAATAAAATGAATGCGTAAATCGTTGATGTATTCTTATAGATGTGTTTCATCCATACATAACAGTAACAAACACCAATGTTCAATAGAAGCTCTTATTTGCACACTTGAAATAAAAATGTGTTAGAGTCATTGTTTTTATCAAAGCCACAACCCAATTATTCATAAGATTTCAATGCCTCGAATGTTACCAAAGATTTTGAGTTTCATAGATCTGTATCAACTATCAGAAGATGTTGAAGACCAAAACCATTTTGGATGATGTTGAAATGCGAAAGAAGAAATCACGTGATTGTTAATGAAAACCTTTCTTCACTCTTGTAAAAATTCTAAACAAGAAATTATTTAAAAAAAATACTTTTAAAAAAGACAAAGATGAAGCATAGTTGTATCAATGATTGTGGATCAGACATTTACTAACATTTGTAAGAGATCTAGACTAACAATCAAAAGCATTTATTAAAAAATAAATTATCCTGCGCATGAAAATAATCAAAGGCCAAGGTGTGGTGGAAGTAGTGGAAATCATTGAAGAGATGAGAACGATTAGAATACTTATGACCATGCCGCTGATAACTTCTGACGGCCATCTGTCACTTTATTTTATTTTTCAATCACTCTTTCTTGAAAATGGACGCGTCATTTTAGCCTTGAAATAAAGTTGTTGGTTTTTTTTCTACTAAAGGCTGACTTCACCCACCCCCGGAATATCATGTCGCCTGTATAGGTTTTGCTTTTATTTCTTTTAAACTTTAGATTGTGAATTGTGCTATAGGCAAAGAGATTTACAAAACATTGTTCAGTAATAGGAATCGATGGATTGTCTTCTGTACTTACAATCAATAACCTTTCTATCTTATCTTACCTATCTAGGTCATGTAGATGAATACAAAAACATTTTTATTTTTACATGACCTCTATATTTATACATGTTAAATTTTTATAGTTTGAATGGCATTTAATTTTATTCTTATTTAATATGTCACAATTTTTATTATGTCAATAAAAATGAATATATTAAATATTGCTTATTTCACGATTTTACAATGACTATTTGTTAGATCAAATGATCAGATGATGAAAAGAACAGGAGATGAAATGACCGGCGATGAAATGACCGGCGATGAAATGACCGGCGATGAAATGACCGAGGATGAAATGACCGGGGATGAAGTGGCCGGGGATGAAATGACCGGGAACCATATATATCAGAGAACTACAAAAAGTGGTCCTATTAAACTAGATCGGTGTTTCTCAAACTTCAATTAAAAACAAAGCCCTTCTCTAGTCAGCTATGGGGTCTGGGGGAGCGCTGCCAGAAACACATTCTCCTGACGTCTACAGCTCATTATTCATCCTATTCAAAAAGGGAGGTCAAATTTAATAAAATAAAGTCACGTGGGAGCAAAGGCCGATACTCAAGTGTGAGTGACAATCGAGATACAAGGAGTGTAAGTTTGTCTTTATACGATGTATTTATCGTAATATTATCTCCATGTTAAGCAAGACCTTTTGTAGTAGGCTTTTTTGGTCAGAATAAGACACCAACAGAACGATATATCAACGCTCTTTGGATATTCGACTGTTTTGACGCGCGCAAAATGTCCAATTTTTAAGAACATTAATGTTTTTACTTTAAAAAATTTTCTGTAAATGTATAGGCCCAAACAATAAAAACACAACAGATTTGTTCCTTGAAAAGAAAATATATTCCACATTGGTTAAGGCTTTCAGGGTCGCAGCTGAAGAAAAAATGTCTTCGAAAAATAATATTGGAGACAAAAAATCGTGTATAAGTTATCTGTTTTGATCAATACGCATGTTTGTAACTTCGTTTTGTTACAGAGCTATAATTCAAAGCTCTGAACAAAAAAATATCTAAAGACAGAGGAGAAATTCAGTAGACCAATGAGATTCTACACTAAATTATTTGTATTTTTAGAATTGTAGTATAAATGGTGAGTTATAGTCCTAAAGTTATTTATACAATAGAAAAAAACTCAGATTGAGTAGATGTTAGGAAAAGTCGACTAGGAAAAAAATATTTGGTTTCAGAAGTCATTTTAATTGTTATTCTTATACTTAAAAATTTCTTGTGAATTCTAAATTTTCCAAAACATAGTCTTTCTTTAAATAATTATTTTAAATTAATGCACAGTCATGTAGTATTTGACTAATCTGTTAAGTGTCATGTTTTCGTCAGGGGCGGTAGAGTAGAAGCGATTATAATGTAAGAGCCCCCTCTTTTGGTATATAATGATTGCTAATGATTACATTTGACATGAATGAATAATAGAGGCGAATCGATATAAGAATTTAATTTTAGTATTTAACTCATATAAGTGACAGATTTTTTTTATTATAAGAATTTGTAATTTCTTAACTATAATACAAAAGGAAAAGTATTGGTCTGCCCGCTGGGGGGGGGGGGGGGAGGGTGATTGGATCTATCGCCCCTATCAGCTGGTATAACCCTCTTTCATTTTATAATCACTAATGATTTAATTTGAGATTAGAGTTTGGTGTGACATAATATACAAATGGGTTTAAAATCAAAAAGCATATTATATTAGCGTATTATAGATATACGCAACTAATTTTTTCCACACACTATAATTTCGGATTAATAATTGTACCGCACCCCCCCCCCCCCCCCCCCACTTATCACTAAAGAAGCGACCAAGATACCAGAAGGGAAAAGACACAATAAAAAGATTGGTTCAAATATATATCAAAAAGTAGCTTTTAGCATAAACATATGTAACTAATTATGTTCAAAAACTGTGATTTCTACAAAACAATTTTGACCGCCCCTCCCCCACTCAAAAGTTAAGGGTTGGGGTGGGCGGGATTGATGCAATCGCGCCACCCCCCAACCCCACCGAATCGGCCAAAATACTAGAGGTGTGGTCGACATAATTTAAAAAAATAGGTTGAAATATATATAATTAGTATTTATTATTAACATAAGTAAAGAATTCGTATGTAAATTGTGACGGGTAGGCCGAGTGGGGATGGCGTTTGCCCCTACCGCCCCCACCAAAGGCAGGGATCCGCCAGTGGTGCTAAAGATTAAAATAGTTTGAGGTCAGACTAGCAAATACAATATAGGTGTGTGTATATATATTGGGCGTAGCCAGGATTTTTTTTCGGGGAGGGGTTTGAGGGGGGGAAGAAAAAATATATTTATATGTATGTATGTGTCTACATAATCTTTATTACATTCTGACCCTTTATTCATTCGGAAGACGTTTATTGTGTCCTAGAATTTCTTCCTGGAGTTAGTGGAAAAATTGATGACTCCCCGCCCTTGTCAGCAAGGTGGTGAAGCTCTCCCCCAGCGCGGGGCTGAGCCCCGCCGCCAAACACCATTTCTGGTATTGAAAGCCAACAAAATGCATATTCTGAGGTATCTACTGTGCATTTTCCTGCTATTAAGAAGTTTTATTTCAAAAACCTAATGTGCTATTCTTCCTGACTTAGACCCTCCCGCGCCGTTCGGCGCATTCGCCGTCAAGCTGTTTCCACAAAAATCTGTCACTGGCAATGTCTGAACCCTCTTCTCACCTGTTCTGAGGACCTCCATGAAAGTGTGTAGAAAAGTTGTACTTAATAGGATGTTATCGCAACTCTTATTATGCGTAATTCGTTTTGTCGGAGAACATGTCCCGCAAACCTCATGTGACGCTCTGTCAGTCTTACTAAGGGGTCGACTCCCAGTTCGGCATAGCATTTCCTTGATTTAGACCCAATCTCTATAACTGACTCCTAAAATCTGTCTTCGACGTCTTTTTTGAGCCACATTTCAATTTCGCAGATGGCTTTTCACAGCACTTTATTAATGGATCCCCGCCACTGGTAGAAATGTGTAATCTCTCTTGAATACGTTCTTGAAATTAGGTGACTGTAGTTTGCTTTAGATTTTATATCGAAAAGAGATCTTTTATCGTCAAAATTATCTGTTTGGGGGTTTTAAACTAAAAAATCTCTGGCGCTGTTTTTTTTTTTTTAAATTCAAAACCCCATTTAGCTACGGTCATAGAATTTGGTAACTGTAGTTTGCTTTAGAATAATATTGTAGATAAAAGTTTTCCATCTCAAAACGCTTTGTGAGGGAATTTTAAACTCAAAACCACCTGGAGGGATTTTAAACTTTAAAAAAAAGCCATCTGTAGGACAGGGGTTTAAACTTAAAACCCACAATTAGCTTGGCTAAGCTCAAATATTTTTAGTGTGTAATTTGCTTTTTTTTTATATTGAAGCGGAATTTTTTAGCATCAAACCCCCTCTGAAAGTGGGTTTAAACTCAAAACCCATTTGGCAACGCTCATAGCATTTTGAGTGCGTAATTTGCTTTTTTTTTTTACATTGAGGATGTATTTTTTTAGCTTCAAACTCAAAACCCCCTTGGCTACGCTCATAGATTTTTGAGTGTTTAATTTTCTTTTTTTTTTATTGAAAAGGTATTTTTAGCTTCAAAATCCACTGGAGTGGAGTTTAAACTCATAACCCCTTTGACTACATTCATAGAGTTTTGAGTGTATAATTTGCTTTGTTTTTAATATTCAAGAGGTATTTTTTACCTTCAAACCCCGCTGAAGGGGGGTTTAAACTCAAAACTGAGTCAAAACAAATTTAACTACGCTAATAACATTTTGAGTGCGTAATTAGCTTTTTTTTATATTGAAGAGGTATTTTTTGGCTTCAAACCCTGCTGTAGGGGGGGGGGGGTTAAACTAAAAAACCTCTTCAAAATTTTGAGTGTGTAATTTACTTTTTTTTTACATTGAAGAGGGGGTTCATCGTAAATTTTGGAGGGGGTTTTAAAATCAAAATCTTCCTTAACTGTGCTTTTAGAGTTTGGGGATTGTCGTTTGCATTTTTTTTGGTTTAGTTTTATAGAAAAGGGGGATTTAACTGCTAAAACCCTTGGTAAGGGGTTTTTATACTCAAAAACCCTGGGCTGCGCTGGGGCAAGTGATTGTTTGGTATTAAAATCTCACCTAAAATAAACAAAATCAAAGAAAAAATCAGTCACTAAATTCCGATTCCCCCCCCCCCTTGCGGGTGGATTTCATTTCGGGGATGGGGGGGGGGGGGGGTTGGACACCCCCCCCCTGGCTACGCCCATGGTATATATATATAACATAATGTGTGAGCCTACGAACTTTAAAAAACACACTCTCTTTTGTTTTCTTGTTTATTCCTTGGCTTTTTGTTTTTCGATATTTTTATAGCCTTTGTATAATCATATTTTTATGCAATTTCATTTTTTGTTTATCCTCATCAATGCCATGTAATGGAATACGGTATTTTTGTGTTTCTGTAGAATGTCCATTAAAGCCATGCTGTAAACTTAGATCTGTCGTGTAATTGCATTCATCAATAAATCAGCTGCTTAAAGTTTTATTCCGTTCTGTGGCTTCTCTGGAGGATCACCAAGACAATGGATGAAAGAAGTTATAAAAGTTTATTCTTGAGCGGAATATGTTTATTGAGATAGTCTGACGTAGATTGAACAGACATGAATGTAGACAGTACATCATTTGTGTACATTGTAAACTTAAAGTACCAACTGTGGATAGACAGAATTCGTATTGAGCAGTCAATAAATGGTACAATTTGAAACATATTAACCATTATATAATTGCATAGAATGTCTTGTTTTGAAACACTTTGCTGTCTTGCTTTAAGACACCTTGCCGTCTTGCTTTGATACAGCATGTTGTCTTACCTTGAAAAAGCATGCTGTCTTGCTTTTCCTTGCTGTCTTACTTTGAGACAACTAGCTGTCTTGCTTTAAGACTCCGTGTTGTCTTGCTTTGAGACAACTAGCTGTCTTGCTTTAAGACTCCGTGTTGTCTTGCTTTGAGACAACTAGCTGTCTTGCTTTAAGACTCCGTGTTGTCTTGCTTTGAGACACCTTGCTGTCTTGCTTTTCCTTGCTGACTTGCTTTAAGACAATTTGCTGTCTTGTTTTAAGACACCTTGTTGTCTCGCTTTAACATTCCTTAATGTCTCGCTTTGAGACACTTTGCTGTCTCAAAGCATTTAAAAATTACTGTGTGCATCATGGATGCTGATAACAAGGTATTCAAGAGAACAAAAAAACAGCAACACTATTTTAAAACCAGCATTGATCTCTTGTTGTTCAACTATTGCTGGTCGGTTCTATAAGCCAACAGCTCACCCGAGGCCTTGCCGTGTGGTGTAATTAAACAATTGCTTCCTTCTCACATGTGCAGCGCTAGCTCAGGAATCTTAATTGCTTTTGTCACGTGACAATACTTTCTGATCGAGGCAATTATTTCATTACGTGAAAGAGCTAATCAAGACTTTTCGTTCGAGTCTGTCTCACAAGGCAATAAACTTCTTGACCCCGCGCGTTTCTAGAGAGTACAGCATTAAGGGAGAGCTCACGCTAATCAAAGCCTGGCATAGCCAACTTCGCGTTATCCCTCCCCTTTTTTTTTTATTTTATTTGACGGCTGTTTCTAAATTTAATCGAACTCCATTATTGCTCCCGGCATGCATTTCCGTTTTGTGTCTGAGATAAAAAGATGGCCATGCGGCGTTTCCGAAATAGTTTTGAGCTTTTATTATAATAATTTTACAATATCACTGCGCTCCCTAATATCAAAACGAATTTGTTTGCTTTCTTTTCATTAAGATCAAAATGTGTTGGGTTGGAAAAACGTTGCGTTATTAAATCAATGAGATAATGTGAAAAGAAACAAAAAAAAGTAGAACATGTGCTTGCTGTGGGCGGTGCTGAATCTTTCTCAATGTGTCGCTGTGCCAGACAAGATGCAGACTCAGACAAACTGAGCCCAATTAGTTCGAAACCACAATTACAGTCATCTTTCTTTGCATGTAAATCAAAGTGACTTCATTTATTGATTATCTGCTGAAATGTGGAGTGTAAAAGTATTGATGAAAGACATACAGATGTGTGTATACAAAAGTGATGTCCAAAATACGACCCTCGGGCCAGATCCGGCCCGCAAAGTGGTTTTATCCGGCCGACATAAAGTCGGCACTAGGTGTAGAAATATCCTACTCCTTTCTTCCCCCACCCCCAAAATGTTGAAAAAAAAGTATCTTTACCTACGTGAGGGCCCTGACTTTTTCTCTGATGGATTGGTACCATGACATTTAAAATTTGTAGCTTTATGAAATGGGAGAGCGGAAGAAAGTAAAAGTGAATTTAGAATTTACCAGGAAAAGTGAACGAAACTTTACTTTGTGTGTAGAACATGGTAATAAGCCAACAGTGTCGTTTTGTCAACTGTGGCGGCTAAAGAAAAACAACAATAAAGAAACATATCAATGACATGAAACAAATATGACGGCATTTTTTGGTTTGAGCCGCGAATACAATCTTGTTAAACTGTGTCTAGAGATTGGTAGCTCGATATTTACCCCAAAAAGAGACAAGAAAATGAGTTGTTGGTCCAGCTACAGTGTTGCTCACATTTTAAAAGAGAAATGAAGCCAATTCCGTGTGTAAAAAAAGATAACCTTCCCGTATCCGACTAATTAATGTAAGAACTAGATACACAAGTTTCTGATAAAAGTGTTTTATGTCAATTTATTTTCGTTTTGTACATTTTCAATCATGTGGCCCGCAACATGAGTGTCGGAAATTAAAATGGCCCGCAGTTCGAATTAGGAAAAGGCATCACTGTTCTACACCAATATGGATGATAGACATAAAAGAATACGAGGTTCTATCCCTGTCTACATCGAACAAAGATAGATATATACTTAACGACCAACATTTACTTTCTCCAACTAAAGTCAGGTACCCATTAGAGTTGGGTGGACTCAGGGGCACACTAAAAATCAAGAAATTCAAAATCCAAGTCTTTACGAAGAGTCGAACCCAGGACCCCAGGTTTTGGAAGCCAAGCGCTCAACCACTCAGCCACCGCCATTTATAATTATATAATAGAAAACTCTAAACCATTGGAAACACAGAACCTGAAGCCTGTGGGGAACGCTGAGTGCAGATGTCCTGAATACACTTCAACCCTAACCTGGAGCCATCAGAGCATTACTGAACATATGAAATGTTTAGTCCATTGAATCGAAGATATATTATATATGGGGATGTTAACTTGATAAATGCTATAGATATATGTAGTAAAATCAATGTCTTCGTGTTCGGATATAACTTTACAGAACACAGAGATAATAAGTTCCTTTTATTTGGTTTGTAGCCACTCTATTGAGACAAAGTCTCGTGAAGCATTAAATAAAGAAGAGAATTTCGTTTTTAAGTTTCGGAAGTGGAGTGAAGTTACAGGAGAAAGACAATCTCAATCTTCCTAACTTTTTTTTAAGGGTGAGGAAATTACATTTGCCTTGTTTTGAATTGCTTCATAAATTTCTAAAGGACTCCATGGAAACGGCTAGCAACTAATGACATCAGCAATGGGCACTCGAAGCAATGTGGCACATTGAGTCTGTGCTGTTATGCTTAAACTATATTGAATGACGCCACACTTAAGATTCTGTGCCAAAATATTTTACTTCTCATTTACAAAAGTGGTCTTATGGCCACCCTTTCTTTTTCTCTCCTCAACTGTCAACTAATGTAGCCTCCCGGCGCCTGAACTTGTTGCAGCTTTCTGGGCAGCCGTCTTGTACTTGCTTGAATGCCAGTGTTGACCTCTGTGAGTGACAAGCATCAGGAGATAATATCAAGGAGAACGAATAAGGAAATGAAGTTTGCGTTTCAATGTGTAGAGCCCTTTTGGAGTTTAGGTCGTGGCTGACATTTTTATAGGTGGATCTGGACTTTATTATAATCGGAGGGGGAGTGTACATTTTACATTTATTTGTTTGTTTTTTTTTGTTTAATATATATTCCTAAAAAATACTAGTAGGATTTTAGTCACTTTCAAATGATGTTTACATGTCTCAGGTAGATAGATAGACTCATGACTTTCAAATGATGTTTACATGTCTCAGGTAGATAGATAGACTCATGACTTTCAAATGAGGTTTACATGTCTCAGGTAGATAGATAGACTCATGACTTTCAAATGAGGTTTACATGTCTCAGGTAGATAGATAGACTCATGACTTTCAAATGAGGTTTACATGTCTCAGGTAGATAGATAGACTCATGACTTTCAAATGAGGTTTACATGTCTCAGGTAGATAGATAGACTCATGACTTTCAAATGAGGTTTACATGTCTCAGGTAGATAGATAGACTCATGACTTTCAAATGAGGTTTACATGTCTCAGGTAGATAGATAGACTCATGACTTTTAAAGCAGGATGGCTGCCTTGTCTTTCGCTCGTCTCGATGGTCCTGGGTTCAAACCCCACCCCCGATGCTATCCCCGTCGTCAGTCTGGAAGTTTGAAGTAAATTATATTCAATTTGAAGGAACATCCGAAACAAGAAAACATTTGATACAAAGTTTAATACTTTCCATCAGCAATAAGGTGTATTAAATCTTAAATCCGCCAGGAAAACCAACAATGTAGCAGAGTCATTGATTAACACGCTCGATTGACACATGAAACACTGACACATGAAACACTGACACATGAAACACTGACACATGAAACACTGACACATGAAACACTGACACATGAAACACTGACACATGAAACACTGACACATGAAACACTGACACATGAAACACTGACACATGAAACACTGACACATGAAACACTGACACATGAAACACTGACACATGAAACACTGACACATGAAACACTGACACATGAAACACTGACACATGAAACACTGACACATGAAACACTGACACATGAAACACTGACACATGAAATACTTATGGCGTATTTATTTTCTATTTGAAAGGAACGTCTGTCATTTCTACATTTAGTCTTGGCTCCTTCTAGGCACGGGGGGGGGGGGGGGGCGGGGTAGCGTCTGGAGTGTTCGAACCGTGACCACCGCGATAACAGTCCAGAACGCATACCACATGACAGGACCGATGTCGTGAACTCCTAGACTTTCTCATCTATTGTGGATCTTAACCACCTCACCGAATAGACGTCTTAATTGTTGCTTACACTCTCGTAATCATCAGCTAAAATAACATTTACTATTGTTAGTATTAGCATTCTTCTTGTTCTATCTTTTACTTGAATTGTACCATTTAAAATTCAATAAATGTATTTCCCTCTTGTAGTGTATCATCAATATTTATACTTGATAATATAATGTGGCCGAACTGGGATACTCTCCCTGTTCAATGTTCGAGTAACGTCGTGAGAATGTGTTCACAATATTTGTATGGCTTGCTGCTGTCTTATCAATGTCAATCCATATTTAACTCTAGCACAACAGAACAAACAGAACGCATTAATTATTGACTGACTTTTTGTTCGTCTTGAACTCGTTATTCTTATTACTTGTATATTCTTTACGTATCTAGTAAACATCAATTAATATTTAAAAGTGTGTGATGGGTTGTAAACATAAATATATAAAACATAAGATAAGATAAGATATGTTAAGATAAGATAAGATAAGATAAGATAAGATAAGATAAGATAGATAGATAGATAGATAGATAGATAGATAGATAGATAGATAGATAGATAGATAGATAGATAGATAGATAGATAGATAGATAGATCGAAGATAGATAGATAGATATACAATCCAACTAATTTAAATTTCTCATGCCTCAGCTTGGAAGAAAGAAATGTTGCGAGAGAACATGGAGGGAGGATGCTTAGAAGGAGAAGCATAAATAAAGGAAGTTTGGAGGGAGGAGCATGAAGAGGAGAAATGGAGAATGGAGAAAGGATCATGGAAGGAGGGAACATGGAGGAGGGAACATGGAGACAGGAGCATGGAGGGAGGGAAAATGGAGGGAGGGAACATGGAGGCAGGAGGCAGGATCATGGAACATGGAGGCAGGATCATGGAGGGAGGGAACATGGAGGGAGGGAACATGTAGGCAGAAGCATGGAGGGAGGGGGCATGGAGACAGGATCATGGAGGCAGGAGCATGAAGGGAGGGAACATGGAGGCAGGATCATGGAGGCAGGATCATGGAGACAGGATCATGGAGGCAGGATCATGGAGGGAGGGAACATGGAGGGAGGGAACATGGAGGCAGGAGCATGGAGGAAAGGAGCATGAAGGGAGGGAACATGGAGGGAGGAGCATAGAGGGAGGAAACATGGAGGGAGGGAACATCGAGGGAGGGAACATGAAGGCAGGGAAAATGGAGACAGGGAACATGGAGGCAGGATCATGGAGGGAGGAAACATGGAGGGAGGGAACATGGAGGGAGGGAACATGGAGGCAGGAGCATGGAAGCAGGATCATGGAGGCAGGATCATGGAGGGAGGGAGCATGGAGGCAGGATCATGGAGGCAGGATCATGGAGGCAGGATCATGAAGGCAGGATCATGGAGGGAGGGAACATGGAGGCAGGAGCATGGAGGGAGGGAACATGGAGGGAGGGAACATGAAGGCAGGGAAAATGGAGGCAGGGAACATGGAGGCAGGATCATGGAGGGAGGGAACATGGCGACAGGATCATGGAACATTGAGGCAGGATCATGGAGGGAGGGAACATGGAGGGAGGACACATGGAGGTAGGATCATGGAGGGAGGGAACATGGAGGGAGGGAACATGGAGGCAGGATAATGGAACATGGAGGCAGGATCATGGAGGAAAGGAACATGGTGGGAGGGAACATGGAGGCAGGATCATGGAGGCAGGATCATGGAGGGAGGGAACATGGAGGGAGGGAACATGGAGGCAGGAGCATGGAAGCAGGATCATGGAGGCAGGATCATGGAGGGAGGGAGCATGGAGGCAGGATCATTGAGGCAGGATCATGGAGGCAGGATCATGGAGGCAGGATCATGAAGGCAGGATCATGGAGGGAGGGAACATGGAGGGAGGGAACATGGAGGCAGGAGCATGGAGGGAAGGAGCATGAAGGGAGGGAACATGGAGGGAGAAGCATGGAGGGAGGAAACATGGAGGGAGGGAACATGAAGGGAGGGAACATGGAGGGCGGGAACATGGAGGGCGGGAACATGGAGGGAGGGATTATGGAGGGAGGGATTATGGAGGCAGGAGCATGGAGGGAAGGAGCATGAAGGGAGGGAGCATGGAGGGAGGAGCATGGAGGGAGGGAGCATAAAGGGAGGCAACATGGAGGGAGGGAACATAGAGGGAGGGAACATGGAGGCAGGATCATGGAGGGACAACTTTGTGACGACATTTAATCCTCAGCCCTCCATTACCAGCACTTGATCACACGGACAGAGAAATGCTTGAAACAACAGAATCTCTTTCTTGACACTAGCA
Source organism: Biomphalaria glabrata (assembly GCF_947242115.1). Lineage (NCBI taxonomy): Eukaryota > Metazoa > Mollusca > Gastropoda > Planorbidae > Biomphalaria > Biomphalaria glabrata. The sequence continues at coordinate 23,291,958 of NC_074714.1, read as the reverse complement.
TTTTTTTTTATCTTTATATATTGCCGGGCGCCCTCTTTGGGAACATTCTTGGGACATTTTTACTCCCTAAAATTCTGCATCAAGACGAAAGAATAATGTTAAAAATAAAACATTCCTAGAATTTTAATTTCAACTTCTATAGAAAAATCTGAAAATGTTTGTGTGTGTGTGTGTTAATGCAAATCTAAGAAAAAAAAAGAAATTTGAGAATGAAATACTTTTTTAAATATCAAATTGTCTCGGACAATGTTTGTCAGCCTCACCTGTGTGCTCAGCCTTTTTCCTCGCATCTTATTTCAAGCTTCCTGGAATACAAGCTATAGATAATATGGATCACACGGAAATAATAATTTACATCTACTTGTATGCTTCCAAGACAGAAGTTTTTACAGACATACAGATGTAAGAAAGCCTAGAGTTCCAAGTGTCTTAAACTCAACTCTAAGGACAATTACGAAGAAGAAGAAAAAAAAAGAAAAGTAGATTACTGGTTTAGCAATGTTCTCACAGCCTCAATTATTGTTCTATTCCTGCTCAGGGAAATGTTTGCTTTGCAAGACGCTGATGAGGATGATCTGAAATGATGAGACCTAAAGGAGAGCTACATTTTAACTTTCATGATGGGAGGGGGGTCGTCGAGATGGTCTTAGACTTTCACACGAATGTTCGTGCTTTTCTACTTCCTCGTAAGGTAAACAACGACATTAATTTATTACCAGTAACTGACAAATTAATTGATTGATTTACGTATTTTCATCGACTATGAATAATTTTGAAAATTTCAACTTACGTCGAGCAGGGGAAGTGGTAGAAAAAAACATGTACACTATTTATACCCGACAGAAAGACGGACAGACAGACAAAGTCGGTTAATATAAGCTTTACAAACAAAAAAAAACATGTACCCTATTTATACCCGACAGACAGACGGACAGACAGACAAAGTCGGTTAATATAAGCTTTACAAACAAAAAAAAACATGTACCCTATTTATACCCGACAGACAGACGGACAGACAGACAAAGTCGGTTAATATAAGCTTTACAAACAAAAAAAAACATGTACACTATTTATACCCGACAGAAAGACGGACAGACAGACAAAGTCGGTTAATATAAACTTTACAAACAAAAAAAACATGTACCCTATTTATACCCGACAGACAGACGGACAGACAGACAAAGTCGGTTAATATAAGCTTTACAAACAAAAAAAAACATGTACACTATTTATACCCGACAGAAAGACGGACAGACAGACAAAGTCGGTTAATATAAGCTTTACAAACAAAAAAAACATGTACCCTATTTATACCCGACAGACAGACAAAGTCGGTTAATATAAGCTTTGCAAACAAAAAAAAACATGTACCCTATTTATACCCGACAGACAGACAGTTAGTTAATATAAGCTTTGCAAACAAACAAAAAACATGTACCCTATTTATACCCGACAGACAGACGAAGTCGGTTAATATAAGCTTTGCAAACAAAAAAAAACATGTACCCTATTTATACCCGACA